>NW_027437181.1:522500-892500 GCF_033239565.1 Halichoeres trimaculatus | reverse complement strand
AAGGATTTGTGTGAAACTAATTAAAATGTTTTTTTTTCATATTTTGTCATATTTTATTTTAGAATTAATTATATTTTTGTATTCTGTCTTTTTTTGTGTTTTTTTTGTCTTTTATGTTTTACCTTCAATGTATATAATATTTACTTCAGGAAAATTCCCAAGTGCACTTATTATTACTGCTCTGCTTCTTGAAAATCTCAAAAAAAAATTAACAAATAAATAAAATAATAGTGATTTGCGTGAAACTGGCTCATTTCTTCTTTTTCTAACTTTTGAGTCCTTCCATCTAAAAACTGCTCAGGTCTCTTTACTTCATAAATAATTCGTAGGAAAACATTTGCTCGTCCTTCATTCAGGTGGCTTAAATCCGGCCTGGACCCATGTTTCCCGTCTTGTCGTGCCTCCCGTGCCAGTTCCAGGTGCCTGCACTAAAAACCCGCCCATGTGTGAAAGATCCCTGCTTCACCAACATTTCACATCCTCGCTCCCGTTTAGTGATTCTGTGGAGGTTTGTCCTCCGTGCAGCTCTGAACAAGGAGACCAGCACAGGAAAAGCCAATCTCCTCCTCAGAACAACCTGTTAGCCTGCAGCTACTGTGCTACGCTAACGACAGCGACAAGCCCTCTACCTGCTCAGCACATCAGCTGCCAAGCTTTCCTGGCTTTTCCTGCTCCTTTGTACCCTGAGCCGTGCAGCGGGGCCTCGAATCCCCGCCTAACGCTGCGAGGAGTGGAGGAGTGGAGGAGTGGAGGAGTGGAGGAGCACCCAGGCCCACCGTGCAGCTCAGTGTCAGCACACACAGATGTGTGTAATATCCCTTTTTGGCGTGACACCTTTGACACGTCTTGGTGTTCCCTGCCGTGAAATCTGTTTGTCTGCTGGCTTTCCTGGCTAAGAATATCCCCCCATGCCAGCACGTGTGTCACCTCCCCTCCCCCCACGTCCTCTCCTGTGGCTCAGGGTCCCCAGATCCCCGTGCAGGATCATTTGCATGTCATTACCCGCTGCAGAGCAAACACTGTGCACGGTGGCACTGTGTGTGCATGTCTCATTTTTGGTCCAGGAGCATCACGTCTGAGCGTGCGTGTCTACCTGTGTTAATGCGGGTTACGGCACCTGCTGCGCCATTGATTACACCGTCTAAGTGCGACTCCGCGGGGAGTAATCAGAGGTGGAGGATGGGTGCAGGCTTCAGCCAAAAACCGTCTCAGTTTCAGCTCCCGCTCCTACCTGGGTGTGTTTCTTTGTCTTTCCACAGCGTGAGCGCTCGCTTTGAAAGGCGTCTGTCCGACTGAGAGGCAGCATTATGCATACAAACACAGACATGCAGCCAGTCAGACATGAAACCTGCGTGTGCTGAATGCTGAGCGCTGGCAGACACAGGCGTGTGGACATGCAGGGAGCACGCTCAGGAGCGTACGCTGACGGGCTTTACATCCCTGACTGAGGCCGTCACAGCCTCCTCTCTCACCTGGGCTGAAGACGTGGACACGAGGAGTGGGAGCGCCACAGAAACATGGCGTCATGTGTAACATCCACTTTTACCAAAGTGAGCTGGTTAGCGCCTGGCAGGCATCGCGCCGTGTGACTGCCGAGGCGTCCTGGCGTTGGCATGCGGCACGCCGGTTACACGCCAGACAATGAGGGGCGGCAGAATGGCGTGTGGGGGAGATAATCCACCCCTCACACAAATAGCGCCACCCCTCCAGCTTCCGGGGCCTTCCTTTTGTTGACAGGGGCCACGGTGTCGCTCAATATTCGACCTGACAAGCACAGCAAATCACCGCGACGGAGCCCAGTGTCAAGAGGAAGTGGGTTTGTTTGCTTATTGAGCTGGAGCGAGCACGGAGGGAGGGACTGAGAGGAGGACGGGAGCTGGATAGAGGAGAGGGAGGCGCAGGCAGAGGGAGAAACATACAAAACAAGAAGAAGAAAGCGCACGAGGAGCAGGGAGGGTTTGTTCTGCGTCTCAGCGGGAAGTTTGAGATCCAGAGAATCAAGGAGGTGATAAAATCTCCACTGAGGAGGTGCTGGTGATCTGAGGAGGAGCTGGGAGGAGGTGGCAGCTCAGGGAGATGCCTGTGTTTCCACCGGCTGTCTGTGCCCCAGTGGGCGTGGAGACAGATTTATATTTGTGTGCTTCAGAAGAGGAGCACGGTTTCTCTGCGGCGCCACATTCCTCACGCTGCGATGCAAAAACCAAAACCTCCACAAATACTCCAGGAAAGGAGGCGAGAGGAGGAGGAGACCGTGACGTCAGCTCCCATCACCTCCCATCGTCTGTCTGCAATCTGCATCCTCCTGCTCTTAACCATCCGACTGTCATGGCCGCCCCTTACACAGTCAATTAACCAGATTCATTAAGCCGCCGATTCGTCTCGTTCAGAATCAATTTGGCGCTGGTCTCTCTGCGCCCGTTTCAAGCCAAATAAAAGCAGCACATAAAAAAAGCCTGACACTAATCACACGTGGATAGATGGCGAGCATTAGCTGGACGTTTCATGGTCCATGTCCAACCATTTATTTCCTCATTTCCCTCACAATTATTGGTTGCTGTTTTTTTTTTTTTTTAGCGTGTGAGACGACTGAACCTGGCACAGCGTGTATGAAAATCTGTGTTTGGTGGATTTTTTCTGTGCGTTGGGAAAGCTTGGCAGTGACTCCTGTCCTGTTGGAAAGCTGTCTCTGTTTGGTAAAGATCTCACATTTGTAGGAGGAGAAAAAAAGCAGAGGGAGATGCTTAGTTCAAAATTTGCCGAATCTTCTCTGCCAACACCAAACAGCTCGTTCTAGACCAACGGTCTTTAACCTGTGGCTCTTTGACTCCTCTGCAGTGGCTTCTTGTAGCTTTGAAAAAATATTACAGAAAAAATTATTTTTGATTTTTCTTACAGAGGGTATTGTTGATTAAAAATATAAAATAAAATTATGCATACACATTTTGTCGAACAAAATATGCTTCACATCTTGCAATAAAGCTTTCAATTTTTTGAGATTTTTGCAAATTTTTTAACGTAATTCAAATAAATAAAAAATATATGTTATAAGATTTTGCAAAGTTGCGAAATTTTTGCTGATTTTTTTTTCATTTCTGCAAATTTTTGCCATTTATTTAAATTCAGTTTTTTTTAAGAAATAGATCATTTTTCTTTTTTTTTTCAATTGAGCAAATGTTTGAAAAAAAAAATACATATTTTTTCAAATTTATGCAATTTCAAAAAAAGTTCCAGAATTTTGAGGATTTTTTAAATTTCACTAAAAAATGTAATTTTTTAAATCTAATTTAAAAATGATTTTTTTTTTTTATTTCAAATTTCTGGAAAATGTGCAACTTATTGAAAATAGGTCTCAGAGCAAAAAGCAACAATGGCACCGATCGATCTGTGCATGTCTAATTTCCACGGACTAATCCTGGGACAGATCCCCTAAATAACCAAGGTGAACCGTCCTACTTTTTGGTTCCCTTCTGTTGGGGTGTTAGACTAAACCGATCTGATCCTTTAAGGTGGAGCTAGAAACTCTGCCGTCTGTTGATTGGTGGAAAGAATGGTCACTTCCTGTGCCGTGTTGCGCTGCTATAGCGTCACACTTTCACGTAACTGACGCAGCTATCGGCATCCTGCTTAGACGCCACCTACCACAAGGGGGAGCAGTTTGTTAAGGAAACATAAACAGGATCAAGTTTAACTGAGTCAATCCATACCAAACTGTACTGATTTAAACTGAACTGCTTGGTGGAAATGAGGCTAAACGACCCTAACATCTTCTAAATCACTATGTCAGAAAAAAGCACATCTGCCAGGCTCATTTTTACTGGATGTTGTCCGTTGATTGGGCCCCAGCTTCAGTCTGATTTTCTGTTCATTGTTTACAAAAAGAAAAGCTGTAAACATGTGGTAAACATGTGGTAAACATGTGGTAAACATGTGGTAAACATGTGGAGCTACAGGAGAAACGAAGCGTCAGACTCCCACCAGAGGAGGACACACACACAGAGCCTGCAGATCCTGGCAGATAAATTCCCATGATTCCATAATAACCCTCATTTTTGCATCATCTCGCCTCGGAGCCAAACCTGGTTGTCAAAATAAGCCATTAATGCTCGTCCTGTACGACAGGACGCCGCCGTAAACACAGCAACACGAGAGGAGCAGCTTCAGTAAAAACACAGCTCATTACGTGGAGGTAAAAGGACATTACCTCCTCCTACCACCTCCTACCTCCTCCTACCACCTCCTACCACCTCCTACCACCTCCTACCACCTCCTCGCCTCTGCTCCTTCCTCTGTTAGCGTCTCCACACTTGGCAGCCGACTCCCTGATGATGGAGTCTCTCCAGGCGGTAATGTGACGGTGGGAGACACTTCCAATTTGATCAGCGTTTATCATCCGAGCTATCCTCAGCTCATCCTCTGGATTCACACACACACAGAGTGTTTACCAAATGTTCCTGAGATGTTTCAGAGCAGATTCCTCCTAAAAACACGATGAGGTTTGTTTCCTAAAAAGCAGCAGAGCCAGCCGACCTGTGAGGTTAGGGGATAACGAGCTAATGCAATCAGAGCCAGATTTGTAGCGTCACATTACAGTAACTCTGACTGTGCACCAGCACAATCTGTTTAGCCCATATTACCTCGTCAGGGATCAGAACAATCCCTTTTGGGGATTAGGCCCCGGCCTGTGGAATAGCATTAATCTGTGCAGCAGGAGCGGAGCAGCACTCTGCAGCGGGCGGAGCGGGCGGAGCGGGGTCGGGGGATCGGATGGGAAGGAAAAAGGGACAAACTAAGCTTTTCTCTAACTCCACGCTGGCCTCCAGAGATTACTGCGCCATCAGGACGAGGAGCGCGGCCCCGCCAGCTAACCTGTGACTCTACATATGGCCGCTCTGCGTGCACGGCCGGACGCACAGCTGGCCGACATGTGAGGCAGTCCCGGAGAGTCCGCTGAGCCAACGTGCCGGTTCTTGTTTCCCTGTGAATAGTAACAGGGTCACCTCCGCCGCCTCGCTCCAGCAGCTTCCTATATTTAACCTGCTGCTCGCCGCCGGCCAATAACATATTAATATCACTCTGTTGAAAGCTGATTTGCTTAGGTGTTAAACTGATCCTCTGAAGGCTGTTTGGTGTGTGTGTGTGATATCAAGGTGACTCACAGCCGTCAGGGACGGTCCTGGTTAGATTCATACCAGCTCCAAGAGTTGGAAATCAGACAACAGCTCCAGAAAGACAACAATCTGCACCAGTCTCAGGCTGCACCATCAAACCTCAGACTACAAACTCAGGGTGGGGATATATACCCTCAAAATGATATCAGGAAAGAGTTTATACCCAGCAGTAGAGGTGTAACAGTACACAAAAATCACAGTTTGGTACGTACCTTGGTTTTAGGGTCACGGTTCGGTACATTTTCGGCACAGTATGGAACGACGCAAAACCATTTGCTTGTTTAGCATGTTTATTAAACCAAAAACTTGCCATTATGTAGCGGGGGGGGGGGGGCTGCAGGATACGGAGGCTGGATTTGTAGACCGATTACGTCACAGCGGTGCGTCGGGGGCTGTCCCAATACAGAGACTCCTCCAAATGCGGCCAACGAATCCGTCCTCCGTTTTGGGGGCCGCGAAGGACTGATTCCTTGAATCCTCCATAGCCTCACATATCCCAAGATTCATTGAGCATGAATGCCGAAGATGATGGACACGGCCAAACTCCAAAAGGAGTCCTGTTTTATCCACATAAAGGATTTCTGGCAACAACTGTGTGATTGTGTTTCTAAAACGTTAAAGAATATTGTGTTTTTCTGTGTGAAAATGTGTTGTTTGGGCTCTTTTCAAGTAATATACTGAGGAAAAACAGTTCTTTATAAATCTTCTCATTACTAAATAAAAATATGTTCATAAATGTAAATTCTCTTGGGAAAAAAACTTATTTGGTGTTTATTTATTTATTTATTTTCTTTTTACAGGGAATTCAAAAAAGACATTTAGTCATTTTAGCAGCTTTTATTTTATACATTTTTTATCTATCATCCCCCCAGCACTTGATCAAATGTTGAAAATGTACGTTGTTGCCTTTCTCTCATGTGAATTGTGGTTATATACTCTATCAATAGGGATACTACTACTACTACTACTTCTACTACTACTACTACTAATAATAATAATAATAACAATAATAACAATAATAATAATAATTATTATAAAATTAAGAATAATAATAATAATAATGATAATAATAAAAATAATACTAATAATAAAATTAGTAATAATAATAATAATAATAATAATAATAATAATAATAATAATAATAATAATAAAATTAATAATAATAATAATAATAATAATAATAATAATAATAATAATAACAATAATAATAAACTAAAAAAGCTAAGTAATAAAAAGATAGTAAAAATAATCCTGTTTAAATGTGAGGTTTTGGTTTACGTGTGTTTAAAACTAATGTAAGCCTGACTGGTGAGGGCGGCGCTGTGTGACGTTGAGGGTGACAAACAGGAAATGGTTTGTAGACCAGACCGTCACAATTCAGTTCGGCCTTTGCGGTCTACACAGGCTTTAAAGGCAGGGTCCTCTGCAGGATACAGCCTCCGGAGGCTGCAGCCCCTGAATTGGGACAACAAGCTACAAGCTCCTGTGGCTACGAAGCTCTTTGATAGTCATCTTCTGATTGGCTCACCGTGAGACGTCACGTCCACATGATATGCACATGATCGCAAAGCACCAATCACAGACCACTTTCCTCATGAATATTAAAACGCCTTCCCTGCTCAGCCAATCATAGACGAGTACTCACATGAATATTAAAGAGCCATGTGCAGCGGCTAACGTAAACTTACTGTACTCGTTCTAATACAGCGCTGTACTGAATCGAACGGATACATGTACCGTTACCGTTACACCCAGCAGCAGTCACACCAACAGGGCCGTTGCTAGGAATTCTGGGCCCCCTGAAAGAATATTGGTGTGGGCCCCTCTGCCCCATTCATTACAACTATTATTTTCCTGTTTTTCAGTGTGCAATTTATTACTCAGTAACATGTGATGCGCCTCCTGATGTCTCCCACGAGGAACAGAAAGTAATCCTGTTGATATGTTGTTCAGAAGGAGAGCGATCTGTGGGATGTAACTGAACGTTTCTTGCAGTTTGAAGAATTCAGTGGCGAGTCTGGCCATGAAATATCAGAGATGATACCAAAGACATTAGAGGAGCACCACACAGACTTTGACAATGGCTCGAGCATGTCAGGGAAAGTTAAAGGGGTCCAGGCTGAAATAAGGGAAATAAATCCACTAATAAACCAAAATAGGCGACCAGTGTCTACGTCAGGCACCAGCATCATATGACTGCTGGGGGGGGGCGTCTGTGGGGTCAAATTCAGGCGAAGCAGCCACTGAGAGCATATAGGTTTATTGCTCCATTGTATATATTACTTTAAATATTATGTTTCATGGAAAAGCTGATGCAGAATCAACCTATTCATGGAAAAAATCCAAATGAGCTTCTTAGTACCATAGCTCTGAGTGGACAGCTTCACTTTCCCAGACAAAAAAACATTTTCAAACAATCCAAAAGTCAGTGTCAACCGTCCAAAATTCTAAATAGTCTTTTTTCTTTGCTGCTGTCAGCTATTATGTTGTCGAACATTCATTTTTTTGTATTGAGTCCTCTCAAAGGTGAAACTAATAACACATTTACAACACCACATTGAACACAACGTGGTCACGTAACAGACCTTCGTCGGATGCTCATAATTACTGAGCAGAACCTGAATGCATCATAATACAAGTCAATGCAGCCTTGTGGCTTTGTTTAAATTCAATTCATTTGTATGAATATATATTATTTCAGTGTATGTATAATAATTTTGTCATAGGAGCTACTGGGGGCTGTGTGTGGGCCCTTATCATCATCATTACCTTTACCCCCGAAACGACAGCTCTTACACCAAAGGCTGCATCTCTGCTCTAACTTTCCTCTAACACTCACCGATTGCTTAACAACAGTAACATCCACCATCATCTCAGCTGTAAACATCAACCTACACCCTGCTGGAAACACCACCCATCATCCTCTCCACGACAGAGACACCGACACAGGAGGGGAGGAGGATGGAGATCCTGTTTTCTTTCAGCCAATCACAGCGCTCGTTTGGAGCTCCATGATGAATAAATCATTTCAGTATGGCTTTAGTGGACGGGGCAATTAGACGCTGCCGCTTCAGGCTAATCAAATCCAAGGCTGCGTCTCCTTCCTCCATTAGAAACAGGACGGAGGGTGGAGACGGTGTTAGACATCAGTAACCTCCACCTTCCTGCAGCCACAGCACCACGCTCTTTCCTGTTTGCATGTTTGTTTACAGCAGCTGTGCAGTGAGAGCAGCTCCAGCATCATTCAGAGAAACAGGAAAACACCACTGTTGGAGAAACAGCCTGACCAAAAGCAGACAGGCTCCTGAGCTAACAGAGGCAGCAGCAGAGTCAGACCAGGAGATAACAGGCCGGGGACGGACACCTCGCCATAAATCATCCCTTCAACTGGGCCTGCTGCAAACCCTCGTCTGGGTTTAGAGGTTATGAAGCGCTGCAGCTGTCCAGATTAGGTTTCACCATGAAGAGCTCCAGCTAAGTGTTTTCTGACCTCTCTCCTCATGTCGGGGTGAAGATGGAGGAACAGACCCCAACACAACGAAAGGTTAAATCTGAGAATCACTGACAAATTAAAAGATAAACACATGACTATCGATATTTTCTTTCTGCAGAGAGTGTCAGTTTATCAACCTTGAGTATCGAAACATTTAGTCTCCAAATCCTGCTCCCCGCCCCTCACAGGTCAGCCAGCCGCTGCTGTCTCTGCAGAGCATCTCTAAAAAGTTATCCATCAAGATACAGTCTTTACACCAGAGAAGTTAGAGCGAGGAGATTCGAGAAAACAGCCACAAATATAACTCCAGCATCGTCATGCTTTGAAGCAGGTCTGTGGGAGCGCTTTGGTTTTAAAACAAAGAAGGTAAGTGCTGATTTGGATAACAGTTTGGCAGTTTTTTTTTCCTTTTTTTTCTTTTTTTCTACTTTTTTTCTTTTTTTCCTTTTTTAATTTTTTTTCCTTTTTTTCTTTTTTCCTTTTAACTTTTTTCTTTTTTTCGTTTTTCTTTTTTTTTCTTTTTTCCTTTTCCTTTTTCTTTTCTTTTTTCTTTTTTTCCTTTATTTTTTCCTTTGTTCTTGTTTTTTTTCTCCTTTTCCTTTTTCTTTTCTTTTCTTTTTTCTTTATTATTTCCTTTTTTCACAGAAAAAAAGAAAAAAGGAACAAAAAAAGAGAAAAAAAAGAAGGAAAAAGAGAAAAAAAAAGAAAAGAAAAAAAGAGAAAAAAAGGCAGTTTGAAAGCTGTACAGCCAACCTATGAGTGCGCCTAAAACATCACCACGAAGACAAGTTAACGCTAACTGAGGAGCCAAAGAAACAAACCCTGCTGGACGGCGATGGCGGTTGTTTCCACTAGTTTCCATTGACCTCAACAAGAAGATCACAGAGACCACTGCCGACGTGTCTGGATTTGCGACCTTGTAACAATTTGAATTATCAGAAAAAAAACTAAAGTAGTATCCGACCGACAAACAACAAGTTAACACCACCTTCTGTGACCTGCCAGCTCACATCTAGACCAGTTAGACATCATGAAATGGTTTTTAGGAAATAAAAAAGGTCACTTAAGTTTAGAAATAAAGAAAGATATATTTCAAACACACAGAAACAGAAAATCACCAGCCCAACCGTACTGTCCCGCTGCATCACAGTGAATAAACAGAAAATCCACAGATTCCAAACAAAGAGTCCAAAAGTCTCTGAGTCCAGTCACAGAAATAATCCACTGACAAAACAAGTCCTGTCTCAGTTTCATGAAAGAAAAATCCAGAAGAATGGGAAAAAGAAGAGCGACAAAGGAAGTCCACCGCCACATTACTCAGAGGTTGTTCAACACGCCAGCTAAAAACTAGAGATAGACCAATGTGGGTTTTTCCGGGCGATACTTATACCGATTATTTATAGTCAAGGAGGCCGATATTAATTTGCAGTCAAAGTGCAAATATTGGTGTCAAAATTTGTTTCTTATCGGCTGTCGGATTAAAAATAGGCGGATGCCGATATGCTTCAAAATGCCAAATATCAGCCCCTCAAATGGGCACAGCCGATAATCAGTCTATCCCTACTAAAAACCTCTTCAGGTTGCTCTAAACCGGCCAAACATTTCAAAACACCTCCTGCAGCTCCTCCTCATACTCTTAAACCTTACCCCTCAAAGGCTGCTAAGCTAACAGTTTGCTCTGTTTCACATACAGGAAACCAGTTTTTCACCACATCTTTGACTCATTTTGTCCAGTTTTTGCAGACTGTAGACTCTGTCTCTGTCTGGTCAGAGCTAAATATTGAGTAATTGATGCTTTTGGTGCAGTTAAATTAATACGAGTCAATGACATGGTCACAAAACGCCACCAAAATCACACATCAGATATCGAGAATATCATATCCTATCGTAAAATTAGCATATATCTACAGCCCTACTGACTATGCAGGTGTTTTTGGAGTATAATAAGCTCCTTATGCATGAAATGTGTGTGTTTTGTTGTAGGACCTTCACTCGTGGCCCGTAGCGAACACAAAACCTCAGATTTCTGCTTCCTGCGAGGAGAAAGTTCATCGACAAACCCCATATTTTCAGTTTGCTCTCCTTTTTACCTTTCTGTTTTTCTGCAGCACTGATCTGACTGCACAGCCAGAGGTAACACACTTTAAAATTTATAAGAATTTGACTGAATCACCAGGTACGACCATGATCTGAGCCAACAGATCAAAGCTGGGCGTTACGTAAGGCGCTGGGCGTCTGCAGCTTGTCCAGACGGATAAACACGAGGAAGACGTCGGTTGATTCAGGAAGTTTACGATGCATGAAAATCAACTGTTGCCGGCTCCGTACCCTCCACCTCTGGAGGTGAAACTGAGGCCAAACATGGGGATGGAAATCCAGCGAGAGCTGCAGGAGGACAGGCGTGAGGATGCAGGCGTGTACGGCTGGAGCTGAGCCTCATGGAAACACTTCCTGTGCCTCATTCCCCTCCGTCTGTCAGTCATCTCGTCTCACCATCCTCAGAGTCAGACTCTAACAGCTCAAATGAAAAGCGTCCATCAGTGTTTGCCAACCCCGAGCAGAGTTTGTCTGACGCTGACTGGTGTTGATTTCCCACTGACTGTCTCCTCCACTGTCTGCCTCCCTCTGTCTCGATGACGGGGAGGCTGGGCGCTCGTAGCGGCTCAGCACGCCGAGGGGAGGCGTTTGGCGTTAATAATCCCAGGCATCATCAATAAATCAGGGAGGCAGAGCTTTAAAAAAGGGCAGGTGACGCTCCGTGCTCAGGGGAGTGAGGGGGCGGAGCCTGTGTGGGATGTTTGGTTATCACCGGGAGAAACAGACGTGAGAAGAGACGACGACCACGCAGCGAGCAGAGCCACGTCAATTCTTCATGAAGTCATCGCGTGTTAGTATTCACTATATGTTGACTCTGTGTTATCACCACCACACACACACACACACACACACACACACACACACTCCTGCTGAATTCCTAAGCAGGGGAGTCTGCCTGGCCTGCACCAGAGCAGTGAATTATTTATCGTGGGCCCTTTGCAGCGTGTCAGCGGCTCCACAGGATGAAATGATATTTATGGAGCCCCCTGGGCCAGGGTGGGGAGGACTGAGAGAGACCCAGTTAGGGCTAAAACACACATGTAGTGTGTGTGGAGAGTGTGTGGAGTATATAAAACACATAATGGGTGGGTGGAGGCTGAATGTGATGGAGGACGGTGGACGTGGATGAGCACAGAGGTATGCTAACGAGGATCTGTGATCAGGACTCAGGGGATGGGGGGTGTAATGATGGGGGGGCAGACCGCCTCACTGGGATTTGCTCCATCAGACTCATGAGAGCCAGCGTGGATCAGGGAGTTGTTTTCTCCGATGGGGGGATGAGGCTCCCCAAGGGACGGCAGACAACCAGAGTTTTTCCTCACGTTGGTGGAGAGAATATGAGCACCGCGTGTTTCTGATCTGGTTACGCTGGGAAAGGTTCAGTAAACATGTTTGATTTGTCAGAGGTTGTTTGTCATGTTTACGTCTGCACCGAGCAGCAGAATCGACTGACGAGAGAAAAAAACTGTGTCTTTGGTAAAAACATCAGCAGGAAGACAGAAATCAGAGCAGAGTCTATAAAACACATCCATTCATTCATTCATTCATTTGTTCATTTCTTTAAGGGGAAATCAGCTGACGGTTACACACATGGAAACACACACCATGACCTGCACCCCACACACACACAGTTTGGAGGAGAGTTCATTACTCAGGACGGGTATTTACACTAATTTTATATTAACTGGGAACCATTCAATGGTGTATCAAATCATCCCCAGGAACTATTTGATAATTAACCTTATAGTTACCAGGAACTATTCAAACATTTATTAAACAGACATCAGGAAACAATCAATGACTAATCAAATAGTTATTGGAAACTATTTGCCATATGGAGCTCTTTGATGTTTAATCGGTTGGCGCCCAGGAACTATTTGAATAGTAACTGAACAGTCAGCAGGAACTATTTAGCGCTATATCAAATAGTCATCGAGAAGTTTTTGAAGATTAATCCAATGGTCACCAGGAAATGTTCAACGATTAATATAAAAGAATGTTCAATGTTGAATTGAAAAGACACCAGGAACTATTTGACCGCTTATCGAATTGTCACCCAGAACCATTTAACGTTTATTCAAGTAGTTACCAGGTACTATTTGCCAATAAATCTGATATTCATATGGAGCCATTTGATGATAATGGAATGGTTCCCAGGAACTATTCAAAAGTTAACTGAACAGTCAGCAAGAACTATTCAGTGCTATATCAAAGTCTACAAGAATAAGAGGAGATTAATCCAGTGGTCACAAGAAAATGATCAACAATGATTACCAGAAAACCACCAGGAACTTTTCGACAACTTATCAAACTGTCACCGAGAACAGTTTGTCTTGTCACCAGGAACCATTTAAACCTCAATCAAATAGTCACCAGAAACCATTTGCCAATTAATCGCATATTCGCATAGAGATATTTGACGATTAATCACATTGTACCGAGGAACTATTCGAAGGTTAATGGAACAGTCAGCAGGAACTATTCAGCGCTATATCAAATAGTCTCTGAGAAGTATTTGGAGATTAATCCAGTGGTCACCAGGAAATGTTCAACGATTAATAGTAAAGAAACCAGGAACTATTTTACAACTCAAACTGACACCAGGAACCATGTAATGACCTGTTGAACGTTCCCTAGGAACTATTCAAAGATTAATTGAATAGTTTCTTGGAACCATTCGTTGAATTATCAAATAGTCACCAGGAACTATTTTCCAATTGATCTGATATTCACAGGGAACCATTTGTTGATTAATCCAATGGTGCCCAGGAACTATTCAATGGTCAGCAGGAACTATTCAGTGCTATATCAAATAGTCTCTGAGAAGTATCTGGAGACTAACCGAGCAGTCACCAGAAAATGTTCAATAATGAATAGAAAAGACACCAGGAACTAATTTACCACTCATTAAATCGTCACCAGGAACCATTTGATGCTAAATCAAATAATCACCAGGATTCATTCAACAAATAATCACCAACAGTCACCAAAAAACTATTTTCCAATTAATCAGATAATCACATGGAGCTATTTGACCATTAATCAAATGGTCCCAAAGAACTTTTTGAAGTCTAACTGAACAGTCAGCAGGAACTATTCAGCGCCAAATCAAATAGTCTCTGAAAAGTTTTTGGAGATTAATTCAGTGGTCACCAGGAAATGTTTAATGATGATTAGAAAAGACACCAGGAACTATTTCAAGACTTATCAAATCATCACTTAAAACCATTTGTCTGGTCACCAGGAACCATTCAACAAATAATTAAACAGTCTCCAGGAACTATTTGCCAATCAATTTGATATCCATATGGAGCCATTTGGTGATTAATCAAATGGTCCCCAGGAACAAGTCAAAGATTAATTGAATAGTCACCGGGAACCATTTGACGAACACTCAAATAGTCACCAGGAACTTTTTGGTGATTAACCCACAAATCAAATGGTAACTAACCAACAATGAGTCTAAAAATATCATTAGACAGGAAAATATTTACAAGTTTTTTAATTCTATATTGTTCGAACATCCGTAAATAACGACTCATTCCTGATGGTTACGCCGTCACTTCCTCTCTGCGTCCAGAAACAGAGAAACACTGGCTCAACAGTCACATCCCAGAGACGCAGCAGGAAGCGGTCCCAGATATCCAGCCTGGAAGTGTCAGTCTGTATCACCTCTCCTCTTTACACCAGCTTTATTAAACTAAGACTTGTTTATTTCTGCAGCTCAGGTGTGATTTCTTCCTGCATGAATAAACAACATGTTTGTGAAGCATGGATTAAGGTAAGCTTTGTGGTAATCACAGCGCAGGAAGTGTGCCTTTCCTCTGAAGTGTTGTTTTCTTACAGAGTCATTTCCAGGAGCATTTTATGCAAATATTAGTTTAGTGTTTTTTGGCATGAAATTTTCCTTCCATCCCAATTTCCCAAATCTTTTTCACACCTTCCTCAGTCGTTGATGAACACACAGACGAGGAGGAAACGGAGGGAAACAAGCGACAGACGTCCTGGGCTGGATTCAAACACCACTGCTCTCAGACAATACATCCCAGACTGAGCCAAATGTAGCAGCAGGACACGCCAGCACTGTTTCCAGAGTGATGCAGAGATAATCTGAAGCCCTGTATCTGTCAGGAGACGCCTGATGGAGCAAAAGGACGGAGAAGGTGCAGGAAATCAAACCTCGAAAAACACTTGAACGAGGAAACGCAGATTTAAAGTGGAACAACAGTTAGTTCTCCAAAAACAACTTCACATTCAACGGTTCGCCCTCCAGCAAAGATCACTTTCCTCATGAGTCAAGAGTTGTAACGAGCCAGCTTGGGTTTCTAAACGGAGTCAGGTTACAGTGCAGAGATCAGCGTGGCGAGGGGAGGGTGAGCTGCAGGATAGAAATCAGCATCAGGCACGAGCTGAGAGCAGATCCCTCTGAAGCAGTGTTTCCCATATCAACTAACTGGGATCGCTGACACCAGTAACATCAGCAATTTTTTCCCAATACTCTGACCCAATGATGTTTTTGCAACGAGATCAGTTGTCATATAAATGTGACGTGTCCTTCACTTCAAATCCCACGACTAATGAAAAAAAAAA
Organism: Halichoeres trimaculatus; assembly: GCF_033239565.1. Lineage (NCBI taxonomy): Eukaryota > Metazoa > Chordata > Actinopteri > Labriformes > Labridae > Halichoeres > Halichoeres trimaculatus. The sequence goes on along the minus strand of NW_027437181.1, from coordinate 877,152 downwards.
AACACTTTGGTGCAGTGGCGTGCACAGACTTTTTGGAGGGCAAGGGCAAAAAGAAGAAAAAAGGCACCACATGTGTTTTTGTCCCCCAAAAAAGCAGTTGATCATATTCTAACTAGTGCTGTCAGGCGATTAAAAAATGAATCTAATTAATTACAGGATTTGTAATTAATTAATCTAATTAATCGCATTTTAATCTCATATCTGCTTAAGGTCCCAAAATAAAGAATTTGAATTCCAGGACATTAAAATTACATTAAAAGACATTAGATGTAATATTACTAGTAATGATAATACTAGTGCTGTCAGGTGATAAAAAAAAAAAAATCTAATTAATTACAGGATTTGTGACATTTGAAAATAAGTGTGTCTTTGAACGCCTCGCAGGTTTGGGATCCAGATTAATCTGCGTTAATTTTTATGATGCGTTAATTTGTGGTGTAATTAATTAATCTAATTAACGCGTTAAAATGACAGCCCTAATTCTAACCATCCAAAAAAGCAGTAAAGTGTGTTTTGCCAACCAGGGGGAACTTCAGCACCGTTAACACGACAACGTTTTATCTGAAAATGCTAGAGCACAGTAAAAAAAAATAATCTGCGCGTTTACACAGAAACGCTGAGGGACTGAAAACGCTGTAGTAAGCATTCCAGGCCTGTAGGCGGTGCATCCTTGTGAAGAAGTGTTCACTGAAAACGTGGCTTACTGTTTACACGGCAACGGTGTCGGCAGCGTTTCAGAAAAAGTGGCTCTGGTGGCCGTTTTCAAAAGTTTGCATTTTAGGTCGGCTGAAACGCCGTTTCCGTGTAAACGCGAGGCTGAAACGCAACAAAACTTTGGGTTTCACCCTAAAACTGTTGTTGTGTAAACGGCCCCTAAAGCATGTGTTTTTGGGCCACAAGGGGGTTGACCACCCTTCCTGCCCCCCTCTGTGCACACCCCTGCCTTTGAGTCAACATTTTCTCAAAGTTTACAAAATTAATTACTTGAAAGTATAAATGTAGCTTAATTCTATTGTTGCAAGTAAATTATTAAACAGTTTTGATATCATGCTAACTATTGTTACAATAACGAGGGGTCCAACCCTGAAAGAAAGGAGTCGATGGTCGAAGGCTGTATCCAGACTAGAAAAGTCCTTTGGTCCACTTGTTTGGTCCGGACCAAAAGCAGACTTTATTTTTTTGGTTTGGTGCAGTTCGTATTCAGATTGTACTTTTATCAAGTGGACTATATTCTGTAAACACATCCAGGTGTGTGAGGATCAGTGCTCTCATTGGACAGCACTGACAAAGGGCGGCACACAGAGTACAGACCTGGAAATGGAGGTAAACATGTGTGTTTGTGCTCTTATTAGAGCTGCTAAATCATTTTCAGTTTCAAGAGCAGCTCCTTCAAAGCAGCTTAACAACACCGTTTACAATTTAGGAACAGGAAGACCAATGATCGCAGCAAGGAGGCGCTATGCTCTGCGTGTCCTGACCCACAACATGCTAGCAACAGCGTGGCTAAACAGAAGACGGAGGATCAGGTATGAACCAAAGACGGTTAGGTTACGGTGGCTCTATAGGCCCAAAAGGAGCATGTATCCTGTAGTTAGTTCAGATGGACCTTGGTTTGTATTCAGACCTGCACCAGAGAACCACGAACCGCACCAGAGTTCGTTTGGAAGCGGAACGAGACCACCTCAAAAAGTGGGTCTGGGTCCGGTTGTTTGGTCTGCACCAGGGTTCGTTTGTGTCTATTCACACCTGCATGAAAAGTCTGCACCAGCGTGGGAAACGAACCCTGGTCCAGGTCTGAATACGCCCTAAAAGAGTCTGGAGTAAACAGCTCCACCGGTGGAGAGGAGGTCAGGAAAGAAAAGAAAAGGTGTAAAAACATGAGGTGTGATGTCTCATAACTTAGTAACCCCCTGCTCCTCCTCCTCCTCCTCCTCCTCTTCCTCACCACGCCTGTCTGCCTCTCCATCCATCAGCCTCAGCCCTCCACACACCCTGAGCGGCTCGCTGCGACTCACAGGGAGGGGTGAGAGGTCACATGATGGCACGGGGATTTACTCCCATCATTAGGATGTAAATGGATGTCAGAGAAAAAGGAAGGAGCTGTGTGTGTGTGTGTGTGTGTGTGTGTGTGTGTGAGCTTCATACGTGTGTGGTGGCGGTGTCTTCCATCCGTGAGTGTGAGACGTCACGGCATCGCTGCGGCGCTGGGAGTAATGGGATTCAGTTAATGACAGAATTAATTGAGGGTCTGACACCAGCGGGTGCTGATAAGACTGTGTGTGTGTGTGTTGTGTGTGTATTGTAGTGTTTTGTGTGTGCAGTCACACCGGCCAAAGAGAGGATGCTTCCTTGGTGATAATACTCTCCACAGCCTCTGGAAAACAGAGGGAGGAGGAGGAGGAGGAGGAGGAGGAGGAGGAGGAGGAGGAGGAGGAGGAGGAGGAGGAGGAGGAGGGACTGAGTCTGAGGCCTTCATCCTGTCCAGTTTGAACCATTCAGCGCCTTAAAATCCACCTTTTCAGTGAGAGAAATTAATTAATTCATCCAGAAACTTCTGAATGAAAGAGCAGATCCTCTCGTCTCTTTTTTCTCACATCGATCCAAACTGAGCGTCACGAGGTCAGCTCTGCTTTTTCTTCTGCAGCAGCTTTTTAAAAACGCTCTGAAATCAGATCCAGACGATAAACCTGAGGATTCACTGACGGTGTCACTGATAGTTTCAGAAACAGAGCTGCTCCTCGCTGAAAATATCAAACTGAAACATTTAACACACAGTCAGTTACAGAAATACAAATCCTGCTCACTAACGGAGAAACGACTAAGCTCAGTTTCCTCTGACAGCCTCTGAAACTCAGAGAACAACTTTTAAAACCTCTGACGTCATCCGAAAACTAACCTACCAACACTTCAGCACAAACTGCAACACTTTTCAACACTTTTTAACGCTTTCCTCCCTCATGATGCTGTTATCATTTATTTCAAGAAAAAGATGTAATGATAAGACTAGTGCTGTCAGGCGATTAAAAAAAATAATCTAATTAATTACAGGATTTGTGATTAATTAATCTAATTAATCACATTTTAATCTCATATCTGCTTAAGGTCCCAGAATAAAGAATTTGAATTCCAGGACATTAAAATTACATTAAAAGACATTTAAAAATAAGGTGAGAATATAAACAACACATTTTAGGTCAAACGGTTTGTTTATCAGGGTTTAAACACCAAAAACTACTTTTCTATTCTATCTAAAGTTGTGCAAAACGTAAATATCATGATAAAAACAGAGCGTAGTCGAGCTGGAGATGATGATTTTCATTAGGTGTTTGGTTCCTGCCTGTTTTGAGTCGGCGTGATCACGGCCGACAGTTTGACCAGAGAATAAAAACACAAATGTTCAAGAACCAGCACCGTTTGTCTGACTCAAGTTGTGCACAATTGTAGTCATGATGGAAACACTGGCTACTAGGGCTGCACTAATCACAATTTTCAGGCCGATCACTGATCTTTAAAAAGCCTGACCTGTGTGACGGCCCCTGAAGCCGTCCATGCTTGTGTGTGGCACTGTTGAGCTGCCCTGCTCTCTCTTGTAGGTGACGTCTGGAGGAGGTGGAGTTGCATGATGGAGCAACCTGAAACACCTGGCCAGTGTGAGGGTTGGGCCTCCTATTTCTTCGAGCCTGCAGGGGGGCTGCGTTCTCTTGGGTGTGGACGTGTTCTTCGTGCTGGATGTCTCTGCGCGGCTGCGCCCGGGTCGCTCTGACTCTAGACATGATATGATGGACTTTTGCTTTTTGAAATAATAAAGAACAAACGTAAACCGGTTTGAACTTTGGAGTTGTCTCCTTCCTTTGGTGCACCTGAGAGCCGGGCGTAACAACACAAATTGGGATCCTGATTGTGAGCGACCTGCAACTGTTTTAGCACCTGTGCAAACAAACGTGAGGAGAAATTCGACCCCTGGTCAGATTGGATCACCCTGGGAATACCAAAAACAGAAATAAACTGTGTTAAGGCACGCACAATAGCTCTAGCTGTGATTGTTCTTAATGGATAAGCAGCAGGGTATCTGGTATTTTGGCACATTACAGTCAAAAGGTATTTGGCACCTGATTTAGAAGCTGCCAATTTATTATTTTTAACAACTGACAGCATATACCTTTGATGTTCCAATCTTATTTAGTTGAAAATCATTTAATAATACCTGTGAAACAATAAATTCGTTATGTTTGAACTTAAACAACCGATCAAGGCAAAAATCAGCAATCGCTGGCTGTCAGACCTGACACCTGAGGGATGAGCCAATCCCCGATCCCTGATCCCTGATCACAGATCCCCACAAATTAAGGAAATCGGCATGTCTACCGGCAAGGCACAATGATGCTTTATTGAAGCTTCAGAAATATTACTTTGATTTTGGAAAAGGTGTGATGGAAATGCAGCTACTGAGAGTTTGGCAGTCAACGAAAAGTTTCACTGATCTGGTGTTGCGCTACGATACATCACGTTGACACGATGTGTCAGCAAAGATGTGAGAAAACGATCATGATGGACCACAACAGCTACCGACAGTTTGGCTTAACTTTGTTGAAAATGAGTCTGACACCTCAAAGAAAGCATGTACGTGTACAAAAAGTGTTTTATTTCATCCCTTCTTCAGGTATTAAACAGTTTAGGATTAGGATTTTTATTCTTACTGTTGGTAAAACACTTTGAGAGTCGACCAATCAGGGCAGGTCAACTTTTCTTCTTTTAATATTCATGAATTTTTTACTTCAAAATGAAAGAAATTGAAATCAGGAATCCATCTCTAATCCATACCTCATAAATCACTAAATCACTGATATCAGCTGAGCTACACATCTGCATGAAATCTGCACATTGCTGCTCACACAGGAGCAGTTTAACGTGTTTTTCTTTGCGTCAAAAACTAGACACACGTTACAAACTGAGGGAACTTCAACGCCTTAACGAGGGTTTGGATCCTGGTCTGAGCCTGAAAGCTCGTCGAATCCTGCGGCAACACTTTCTGTGTGTGTGCCACTGATTGTCCCTGTGTGTGTGTGTGTGTGTGTGTGTGTGTGTGTGTGTGTGCCATCTCATTGTCAGCATGCTCAAACATCTGCCTGGCATTCGTTAGCCGTTTCCTTTGCCCACAGCGTGCTTTGTGTCTGAGCGCGTGCAGCAGGAGAGGAGCTCTGTGCTGGAGGAAAGAGGGGGATGATGGGTGGTTGGGTCTCCCGGCTCTTCAAAGCGGCGGTGGAGGCTGATTGGCTGCCTGAATATCTCCCCCGAGGGCCGGCAGACCTCAGATTTGATTACAAACCCAATAATGTGAACTTCATATTTGCAACGTGAACGTGTCTCGTAACTGGATTAGACGAGTGATTATCTCAGCGCAGCCCGATAGACGCCACTCAAAGGTGTCGCCTGAACAAAAGGGTGGCAGAGGCGGGCTTTGTAAAATCTTGTCAATCACTCTGTCCTTGAATAACAAAAGCCTGACTTCACGTGTGGAGCGATCTTTATGCAAATCAAATCTTTTATTTGCCTCGCCGTCCACCCGGACCATAAATCACTCTCACATCCATCACGTCACAGCTTTCCGCGGCGTCCTGTCACCATTTTCCAACCATGACAGAAACCATCGCGGCTCCTCGCTCCAGCTCGCTCCAGCTCGCTGACGTGTTTCTTTCCATTTGTGAAAACCAGCTCTGTGTCTGTTTCTCCAGCCCTGAGTTTGAGCCAGTGGGATGATCATTAATTACCCAGGAATGGGCCGCTAATGGTCGTCTGCCCAAACCCCCCCAGCCCCCCAGCCCCACACTCTGCTGCCTGTCTTGGGTCGCCATGACGACCTGTGGTTGAGTGTCTAGGGGCCTTTTACGAGGAAGTGGGTGAGGTGTAATGATTGGAGGGCGGGCCTGACCCTGGTGCTTCCTGTGCCACTTGACTAGTCCTGGTCTTATTAATGGGTGATTTCTCTGGCACCTCACAATGGGTCTGATTTACTAACAAGTCCAGGATGGACTGAAGAAGGGGGGGCCTGCCAGACCGGCTCAGGTTGGAGACGCTTTTAGTGTTATGGGCTGTGCTGCTGTAAATTACCAGGAAAGAAAGAAGGTCTTTGGTGAGAGCTGCACCAACACGGAGACGGATTAGCCTCCAGCATGTTATTGTGTTGGTGTGTTTGTGGGTTTTACCTATAAATAAAGAGGGGATGTCCCGATCCTGATCCCTGGTATCGGATCGGGCTCATTTTTCAATTTTTTAAGTATCAGTGATCAGGAATTCTAGCCAATCCTCTCAACTGATCATTCACATTAGCCGTCTTAAAGCCAAAATTGAAGCCTAACACCAACACGTCACTAAAACCAAGTGCTATGAGTGCGCCCTACCTCATAAAATTGATGAGAGAATGATAAAATAAATATATAAATAGTAATTTTTTCATCTCTTTTTCGTCATCTTTGTATTTGGAGTGGATCATTACTTTGTTTGGCTCATTTGTTGGTCATGGACACCAAACTTTTTGTGTCTTCATCGATATTTTTACTACTTTTTCTCCTGTGTTTGTCTGGAGATCCTACATGTAACCATGGCTGCATTGTTTACATGTTAAATCAGCTGATAGCAGCCTGTAGCATGTCAATGCTAACTGGTGCTAGGCCAGATGTCTCCTCACAAGGTGAGTAGAAGGAGGTGAGGACGACGTGCTGGTTCTCAGGTGTGAGCTAAGAAGTGACGACATGGACCTGTCCTTCCATCCATCGTTATTGGGAACGTAAGATCTATCTCCAATAAGATGGACGAGCTAGCTGTGCTAACCCAGCAACAGAGGGAATACCAGAGGGCAGTTTGTAGCAAAATAAAAATTTCCATGAAATAGGAAAAACATGAGATAGTCTCGTTGGTGTCTGATATGTACGTTCGAAGTCTCTCATAGTCTTCTGAGAGTTGCATTCAGGGCAGCCTCTGATTTTAGCGTGCTGTATTTCATGCTAAAGGTCATCCATCATTCAGGGTTTGCTGAAAACCGTAAGAAGCGTAGATTTTTTTGTCAACTATTTAGCAAGCAAACCGGTCATTTTCTGCAAATGTTCTTGAAAGACATGAAATTCAAAGCAATGTTGATGGAATTCTCTCGTCTTTTGCATCATGTTATGACGTGTTTCCAGATTTGTAAGTGATACATTCAGGTACCCTAGGAAATTTGAGAATCTGATGATTACACCAGTGTTTTCAGTTTTTGGATTGGACAAATGGCTGTTAATGCCAATCACTTAAAAATAAGTGTTATTTTAACTTTATAAGAGAGTTTTTATTATTATTTTTTTTTTAAAGAAATCAAAAAAGTGCCAAATCTCCTCTGCCAATGCCAGATAACTTCTTCTGCTGTTTCTGCTGAGGCCTCTCGTACCCTTAGGTGCAGCCAATCAGGTGGTTTGTTTGGTGATATGTCGTACTTCTGCAGAATTCAGTGATCCTGTCCACAAAATAAAACACTAAATAAGAGTCAAAGGCTGAATGAGCTGTTTTCCAAGAAGCATTTACAAAAAAGAAATAATCTAAAGAGAAACTGCTTCATTTTTTGAGCTAAGTTTATAAAAACCAAAAAGACCAAACAGGAGGAAGATCACGTGTGATGGTGGGACACCGACCTGGGACGATGACCACGTCAGATCTAACATCTTTTCCTCCTCTTATCTCTTCACTTAAAACAAATACCAATGAGCGCGCTCAGCTGCCTCCAAACAGGAAATGATGAGCCTGGCCCGTATCCCATGACAACGTCCAGGAGCATATGGGGCACAACAAATTCAATATGAATGTAAATGAAGCTGGGATCAGAATTGGAGGGAAGCTGAAGCACGTGTAGTTTTCTGAGAGGATCTGAGAGGTGTATAATTTTCAGCTGAATAAACAATCAAAAAGGATCTGAAGCTGCAGAGGGAGGGCGTTAGCTGCCAGACACCCAGCCGACCGTCGCAGCGAGGCCACTCCATGCTCACAGATTAAAATCCCTGGTTCCTGAGCCTCCTCCTGTTGGAGGGTTTTGTCGTCCATAAGCACAAGGTCAAACATCGGCAGCCCCGCTCGCTGCCTGCAGTTTTATTTACACTCTCGTATCACAGCCGTTTCCTGTCATAACGCTCGCTCTGTGCTCCGTGGCGTTCTCTGAGCGCACATGGAGGGTTTCCAGCTCTGAGGAGATCACTCTGGACCAGATGAATCATTCCTCTTATTCCTCTTACACTCATCCTCAATGTCAAACAGCAGCTCCCAGCCTCCATCCCAGCCTCAGTGGCCTTTCCCCATATCAATGAGCGCTGAGCAGATCAATAGGACGACAGGAAGATGGATCGCCTCGGGTGGGGATGGAGGGACGCTCCCACAGGGAAAGGAAAACAAATTCCTATGGGCAACGCTCCCAACTTCTAACGCCTGAAACCTCCTCTGCCATATCCCATCTTCACAGGAACACACACACATCTGATAATCCAACACACACACACACACTGCGTTCCTGTGAGCTTTGGTTAAGAAAAGGTCAGGAAATATTCAGCAACTGTTTGATCCTGGTAGGCCCGCCTGACAACACTCGGCATAAAAACACTAAAATCATATGGTTAACATCGTCTGAGCTCATTGGCCGACGGTGAAGCTGTCAGAGCGTTCAGCCTGAGTTCAACCGAGTACCCGGGCTTTGGTGTCAGCCATCACTGGTACTGATCCGATCTGATACCAGCGTCACTTTAACAATCTCTGTTCCTTAATACGAGGATGAGACTGAGAATTATGTTTTGGCAAATTCAGGTTTTTTTAACTCAATAAACAAAATAAAATTATATATATTCAAACAAACTATTATTATTTTATTGAATCAAAAGTTTCCCACAGCTCCAAAGATCTGCTGCTGCTGAAGCTGCTGCACATGGTTGTTGGAAACACAGAAGAGCATAGAGCTAATTAAAAAGATCTATCCCAAGTGTTTGCAACCTGTGGCTCTGGAGCCTCAGGCAACTCTTAAAATCCTCTGGCTTTTTTTAACTGTAACAATTTTTTTATTTATTTATTTTTATTTATTATTTTAAGCATTTTTTGAATTTGGGCAAATTTGGAAAAATTTTTGAACTCATTTTATTTCTGCAATTTTTTCACAAAATTTTTTAATTTTTTGTTTCTCACAATTGTTTGGATTTTTTATTATTATTTCAAGTAATTTACAAATTTTGGCAAATTTTTAAATTAATTTCTTTATAATCCAATTTTTTTCATTTTTAATTTTTTTTTAAATATTAGAAATTTTTGCATTTTTTGACCTATAATAATTGTTTGAATTTTTTATTATTATTTTAAGCAATTCACAAAATTTGGGAATTTTTTTTCAAATTAATTTTTTAATTTTGCATTTTTTCTTACATTTTTTTTTATTTTTTTCAAATTTCAGAAATTTTTGCATTTTTTTTTTATTCAAAGTTTTTCTTGAAATTTTTGCAAGTTCCTATATTAAAAGTTTGTCAGGAAATTTTGCAAATTGATAAAATGTCCAAAAAAATTTGTTTTTTTTCCCCCAATTTTTAAAACATTTTTGCTAATTTTTGTCATTTCTTCACCTTTTTTTTTTAATTTGATACTTAAATATATTTTAAGAGTTTTTGGAATTCAAACCAAAACACTGACGTCATGTGCAAATTCATTAACTCAAAAAACTTCACTAGATTTTTACTTCTTACTGAACTCTGTGGTCTTTATTGTGAAGATAAAGTAGATTTTGTGGATCCTGAATGACTTGAATCCAGGTGAGCTGAGGAAAAATGGCTCCTATTAAGGTAAAGGTTGTCACAAATATTCAGTCCAACTTTTTGAGTCAGGTTTAATTCTTTATGCAGAAATCTGTTGCAGAATTTATCACAATCACACATTTATTTTTCCAATCAGATCCAGGCCCAGCTCTTCCACTGCTCTCCACATGTTTTCTATTCATGCACACAAACAAAGCCTCAGTAAGGTTTGTTGATTATAAATTTGGGCTCCACATTGTCACCAAACACAAACCAGAACTTATCCGATGAGGAAATCTGGTGGTGATCCTGCAGAGTCTCTGTCCATAATCTGATGTCTGTTTACAGAGATTATCTGCTGGGAGGATCGTGAGCCCTCACACTGAACCTAAAACCATTAAGGCCACAGTCCTGCCCTGTGCTGCGGCGTTAGGAGCATTAAGAGTATCACTGATACAGTGAAGTGTATTTACAGTTGGAGCAGGATAATCCCAGCCTGTTGTCTGTCAAAGAGGGTCGGCCTCTCCGCTCTCAGCCCTCCTTTATTATTGATTTTCTTTTCTTCCATATCGTCCTCCAGCTCAGCTCTGACGATCTGTGACAGCGGGCTCCAGCTCGGCCCGGTTCCTGTGTTATGAGTCTGATCTGTTTGCTGCTGTTGTCTTATAAGACCTGTCACAGAGAAACTCGGAGCACAACATGACGGGCCGACATGAGATCAGCGCTTTGCCTTCAAAATAAAAAAACCGACATGAGAGCAGACAGCGAACATGAGGATGCTGCTGTCAGAGCAGCTGCAGCAGAGCGGGCAGATATTTCATCAATCATTAAATGGATGGAGCTCATCAGGCCGTGCATGAGATAAGGAAACACCCACAGCAGGTCGACACTCTATTACCAAATAACAGCAAAACTGCCCCAGATCCAGATTCCTGAAAACCTGGAACAAGATCAGCAGCGTCTACGACCAGGAGCTCCACACATCTGTCTCCTGTTTCTCCAGCATACATCTCCGTATCACAATGGGAGGATTAGAATAGCATTAGTGTCTGTGAAATGCCAAATGTACAGTGTGTTATATGATGTTATCTCTGATCGGCCCTAACACGTGATTAACAGAGTCACACGTGCTTTTCAAACCGCTTCACGTGGCGACAAAGAATTGTTCTTTCTCAGTCTTTTCACCCAGCATCCGTATCGTAAGTATGGTCCAGCTCCGTCTCTCTGTTTGCTGTTTCCCTGCCTCCTAAAGCTCCTTTGGATCATTTGTTTGGTTTTCCAGATCCAGGCGTTAACACCAGCCTGATCCACAGAGCTCTGCTGGTTTTTATAAACCTGCGTAATCCCCTGGCAAAGGAATGATAGTGAGGAATATCAGGAGGTGTTTTTTAAATCAAAATGACCCACGACTGGATGAAGGACGAGTGATTCAGTGTGCCATGACACAGAAAATCTCAGTTCTGTTGAGGTTGTGAGTCTGGTTTGGTTGTTTTTTATGGATTTCCTCCATCTATAAATTTGGACTGGGGATGGGCGAGTATCGGTATTGAGTATCGGCCCGATACCTGCCTCATTTCAAGGTATCAGTTCTCATGAAGGCTGCAGATACCAGCAGCTGATACTATCAAACAAACATTAAAACGTAGTAGGATGCAATTTTCAAATCACAAAGGCTGCAATTTAAAAAAATAAAACAGTTTCATGTTCACAGACCTGGAGGGAAAACAGTAACTTGTCCCTGTTTTTCTTTAAAATTGTCGAAAGTTAATACGCTGGTTTTTCTAGCAAAATATCAGACATATACAAGGCTTGAATTTAATTCAGTTAGTAAAATGACTTATTGCTTGGTTTTAGTGAATAATGCAAAAGATACCCCCCCCCCCAAAAAAAAATAGTAATAATAATAATAATAATAATAATAATAATAATAATAATAATAACATTAATAATTAAATAAAAATAAAACATAAAATAAAATAAAATAAATAAATAAATGAATACATAAATACATATGTAAATTAAAAAAGTGTGCTAAATTGCAATTGCAATATTAGTCATAATAATAATAATAATAATAATAATAATAATAATAATAATAATAATAATAATAATAAAGATAATAACTAAATAAAAATAAAAAATAAAATAAAATAAACAAAATAATAAAATAAATAAATAAATACATATATATATATAAAAAAAATTGTGTGCTAAATTGCAATTGCAATATTAGTCAAAAAAAAACATCCCAATTAGATTATTTTCAAGAACTGTTCAGCCCTAGCTGATACTCATATAGGCAAAAAAAAAATTAGGTGTAGTAAGTCCTCCTCAACAGTAGCTGGTGCTACACTGCCACGGTTTGACACTACAACGCATGTGCATCAGGTCAATTAAGGATGGGTACAGAATCAGGAACTTTCAAAGGTACCAATCGAATTCTGTTACCGAGGACCAATTTGGGAAAAACCAAAAGGTTCCATGTTTTGGTACCTAAACGCATCCTTGTGACTGTGAGGGAGTGGAAGAGAAGGAGATTTTCCATGATGGACTTGAACACAGCATTGCAAGGTTATATACTGAGAAATAAATATGTTAAATTGAAACATTTTGAGATTTTATTATCATCAATCAATCAATCAATCTTTATTTGTAAAGCGCCAAATCATAACAAACGTTATCTCAACTTTACAAAAACATTTACAGGTCTAGACCCGTAAATGTTAATAAAATGTTATTAGCAGAAACCCAACATCAAGACAAGATAAGGAGTCTTATCTTATCTTAATCCACCATGAGTACAGAGCTCTGCAGCATTTAGCAAGTTACAATGGAGAGGAAAAACTTCCCTTTAACAGGCAGAAACCTCGGACAGGACCAGACTCATGTTAGACAGACATCTGAGGAGACTGTAACAGATTACACGGATTAATTAATCCTCACTCCTCTTTTGTTTTTGTTTTAGGTGATCACTCTAATCATGCTCACCTGCTGAGCCTGGGGATCTGATGGGTAACACCTGGGATTCTCCAGGAAGCAGGGACAGGCTTTGCCTTCTTGTAGAGAAGCTAGTTTGGATAATTTGTTGTTTTTTTCAGAGATAGTGGATATTTAGGCCTGGTTTTGTTTTGTTAAGTTCATTTTTTGGCACAACCACTTTGGTACAGCCAACCCAATGAAGTGTCCTGAGTTTTAGGTCTCCGAGCAAAAAGCAACAACGGCTGTCTGTCAGAAACCTGGAGGTTTAGAAGATCAGTTTCATCTGTAAAGATGGGCCGATTGCTGACCCCCGCAAATTAGGGGAATCAGCTCCGATCGATCAACCAGCCAATCGATCGGTGCATTTCTATCAGACACTGTGTTAGATTGAATATAATGCATAAAAAGTATTAGTGGTATTGGTTGGTTAGTAGAGGAGGTACTCTTACTGGTATTGGTCTGAAAAAAACAGAGTATCAAACACCCCAAGTCATGAGTCTCTGGTTTGTTCTCGTTCTATAGATTTCCTGCGTTTATAGATGTAGATAATCTCCTGGTTTTATATTCATGCTCCATTTGGCGTCTTCACGCTGCAGACGAGCATTAAAGGGTTAAACTGGAGGAGCTGCAGCCCTGAGACCGTTATCTGGGATCAGATGACAGCTGCAATAACGAAGTGACAATCAAACAGGAAGTAATATTAATAAAACAAGGCTCCCCTCATCCTGCATTCAGCGCAGCATCAAGAGGAGCGTGTTCGCTCTCACTTTCATTCTGAGATCTCTCCAGGATTTATTTGTCATTCATTTGTCAGCGTCTGAAAGCTTCTGTCAGGAGGAAACAAACAAGCTTAATAATGTCCACGTTTCACAGCCGATAACAGCCAGAGCCAGACACGCTGAGCCCGACACGCCGAGCCCGACACGCAGAGCCACGCAGCGCTGCTCTCTCAGGCAGGTGCTGCAGGCTGTGTGGCCAGCGCCGCCGTGATGTATGCACACCTGCCATGGCTCCTGGCGAGCAGTCTCACAGCTGAAACAGGACGGGGAGGGGGAGGATGGTGGTGGTGAGGAAGAGGGGGACAGGGGGAGAGCGGGGGAGACGCCTTGAGGGGCGCTGCTGGGGGAGGGGAAGAGGAGCAAAAGAGCCAGAGAGCTGTATCCATTATTAATGCAAGTTTGGTGTATGGAGAAAGAGATCTAATGTGGCCGCCAAGGTCGGAGCGCCGTGTGTAATCGGCACAGACACATTCTCTCAGTGCGCCTCTTAAGTGTTTCCCCGCTCTGCACACACCGTCTCCCCCAGTCCTCCCCAGTCCTCCCCAGTCCTCCAGCCTTTGTTTCTGCAAAATGCATCGTCTGATTATCCTCAGACAACAGGTTCAACAGAAACACCTCACAACAGAGAAATTAGCTAATAACGGGATTACAGCAGACAAAGGTGGAAATGCAGCGTCACTGGAAACCATGCCAATCCGTCTTTTTACAGAGATTCAGGCTCCAAATCCCAACAATTCAGCAACAGCAAACAATGAAGACGAGCACTGTGTGGAAAAGCTGTGTAAAGTGAATAATCCAGCTCAGCAGACTGTCCCAACCGTCCCAACACGATCCGATCTACTCAAACCATCCTCACCCCGATGCCCCGTGATCTTTCCAGACTGGAAACAAACCCAGGAGCTGCAGCGATGCCAGCTTTCCTTGAGGGGCAATAAAAACTGTTATTGTGAAATCTCTTCACACTGAGCTCATTCCCCCAGAAATAACGCGCTAATGAGCACGAGTGGCAAAAACACTGTGACTGTTTCTAGGAATGATCCCACTGTGGGACGATGATGCAGGCGTTTTATTGTCCAGCAGCGTGTTTATGTGTAGGAGTCGTTTTTCCATCATTTCCTCTCTAATCATGTTCACAACGACCTGCTTCAGGGTGTGATTTTTAACGAAAGCTCAACACGCCTCAGGTTTTACAGCCCTGGGAAGATAACTACATCTACAAAAAGACTAATCTGGAAGAAAATACTGATTTTAATTCTGTGTGGATGGATTTGGATTGATAAACATGATTGATGTTAGTAAAAACACAAAATTATGGGTTGAGCAAAATTATCAATATACCTTATCAAATGCTTCTATTTTCAAAAACAGCTTTAATATTTTTTGCAAATTTGAAAAAATATTTATTTTAAAAAAAAATTATATTTTGTTTTTCAAAATTTTTTTGCAGATTAAATTTTCACATTTTTTTTAATTTTAACAAACACAAAAAACTTCTAGTTTAGATCATAATCAACTACATTTTAACTATGTTGCTTGATATCTGCCGAGAAATTAGCAAAGAATAAAAATGATAAGTGATATTATCATATTAAAGATAATCAAAATCAAGTATTCTTGAAAAAATTGTGAAATGTTTGTAATTTATTAAATCACACTTGTTTTTTTAATTTTCTTTTTTTTAATATAATTTTTCTTATTTTTTTTAATCAATTTTTAAAATGTTTTAAATTTGTTTTTTTTAATCGTTGCATTTTATTTTATTTTTTTTAACTTTCCCATATTTTACGCATTTTCCCACTTGTTTTTTTAATTTTTAATTTTTTTAAACTATATTTTTTTCAATCAATTTTGAAAATGTTTTAAATTTAATTTTTTAATTGTTGCTTTTTTTATTCATTTTTTGTTTTTTACAATTTTGCAACTTTTTTAAATTTCAATTTATATTTTTGCAAATTTATCAAAAAAAAAAGAAACCAAAATCTAAGACATTACATACATACAACACAATTTTATAAATTTTAAAAACTTCTTGTTAGATAATTATTCACTAGATTTTCACTGTGTAAAGAATTGAATCCACATTTTTGTCTTAAATGTGAGGATAAAGTAGATTTTGTGGATCCTGATGTCAAAATCAAGTATTCTTTAAAAAATTGTGAAATTTTTGCAGTTTATTAAATCCCACTTGTTTTTTAGATTTTTCTATTTTATTTTATTTTTGATTTATTTTTTTTTAATTATTGCATTTTTTATTTAATTTTTTGGAAGTTTCACAAATATTACATGTTTTAACAATTTTCTTGTAATTTTTAAAATTTTTAAAATTTTTATTTTTGCAAATTTATCAAAGAAAAAAAACCAAGACATTACATACATACAATACAATTTTATAAATTTAAAAAACTTTTCGTTAGATTATTATTCACTTTGATTTTCACTTTGTAAAGAAGTGAATCCACATTTTTGTCAGACCTGTTTAATATTCTGAAACAAAGGGTTAAAGCTACAGGATGTAATGTTCCTTACAATTCATGAGGAACCCACTGAACCACGGCTCTGCAACACCTTATGGGTATAAATTAGAGACTAACGACGCTCTCAGCTGAAGCGTGAGGCTGCAGGAGACGAGCCCTTTGGCCCGGTACCAGCTGAGGCGGGCCAACGCGCCCCGCCACCATGACGAATCTAATACAATTACACTCATGGAGGTGTTGGGGAGCTGACAGAGAAAGATGAAGCCAACATCAAACGCTGCGCTGATGAATGGAGAGCAGGGAGCGGCTGACCAGAGGAGGAGTCAGGGAGGAGGAGGAGGAGGAGGAGGAGGGCTGTTATTGATTGTACTGCCTGTGTTCTCCTCGCCACGGGAGGGACGGCGACGAGCGAGGGATGGAGGGCCGGGTTCGCCCCGCGGGCAGCAGTTAGAGCCTCGTGCCCCCTTGAGGACGCACCACCTCGCCTCCAACCAGGGGCCCATTGGTCACACTGGGTCTGACTGACACACACAACCAGTCACTGCTACACCAACACCCTGCCCGCCCCTCCCCCTCCAAGACAAACACAACAATGCATCCCAGCTGATTGAAATTCAAAGGCAGCCTTGGAGCTACAGGCGGAGACAGTGATGGGCGGAGGGGGGTGGCAGTTGTGGCTCACTGGGGTCCTATAAAAAACAGATGCTAAATCACTTAACAACTCCTAAATTAGTTGCCTGCAAATCTGCTGGGACATGGAGAAGCCACCGGCCTGTGAAGACGGCGTGAACGGGCGGCGTGAAGAGGAACTTATCACTTCAGACTGAAACAAAGGGAGGACGGCCGCTCTCTGTCAGCACAAACAAGTCTGAGCAAAACTGTGTCAGATTCTGTTGGAACAGGTCTGAGGATGGAGCAAAGCTGTGATAACCATTTATTCTCATGATGCTCAGAATTAATATCTGAGAGGAGAAACAGCTCCATGGTCCACGACAACGGTCTGCAGTGTCTCCTTGTAGCTTTAAAAACATGACTGAAATAAAGAGTTTTTATTTTCTTCCAGAGGGTATTGATGGTTAAAGACACTGACACTAAATAAAATCCTGCGTTAACATTTAGTTGAACTAAATCTTCATCCCATCTGTCAATAAAGCCTGCCACCGCTCTACTTCACCTCCTACAACATCAACAGCCCACCAACTTTCCATGCACCTGTGGCTAACCTCAAGTTTTACAGCCCTGGGAAGATAACTACATCTACAAAAAGACTCATCTGGGAGAAAATACTGATTTTAATTCTGTGTAAATTCTAGTAAAAACACAAAATGATGGGTTGAGCAAAGTTATAAATATACATTATCAAATGCTTGAATTTTCAAAAAACTTTGGAATTTTTTATAAATTTTTAAATTTCTTTTTTTTTTTTAGTTTATTATTATTATTATTATTATTTTTGCAGATTAAAGTTTCACATTTTTTTGTAATTTTTCATTTTTTTTAATTTCAAAGATTTTTTTATTTTAGCAAATTTATTAGAAATAAGAAAAAATATGATGTCACAGCTACATAAATTCCCAAAACTTCTAGTTTAGACAATGATTAACTAGATTTTCACTATGTAATGCTTGATATGTGGCCGGACATTATCAAAGAATAAAAAATGCTGTGTGATATTATCATATTATAGGTAATCAATATGAAGTTTGCTTTCAAAATCTGGAAAAATTCGCAATCTATTAAATTTTGCTTGCTTTTTTAATTTTTCAATTTCTGAAACAAGTTTTTTTTATTTTTTTAGTTATTTTTGAAAATGTTTTTATTTTCATTTTTTTTTCAAAATTATTGCATTTTTTATTTAATATTTTGAACTCTCACAACTTTTACATGTTTTTGCAATTTTTTTTTATTTTAATCAATTTTTGAAATTTAAATTTTTATTTTTGAGAATTTATTAAAAAATAAAAACTAAGACATTACATACATACATACAATACAATTTTATAAATTTTAAAAACTTTTTGTTACATAATTATCCACTAGATTTTTACTATGTTTAAAATTTTATCCTTTTTTTGTCTTAAATGTGAAGATAAAGTAGATTTTGTGGCTCCTGAATGACTTTAATCCAGGTGAGCAGAAGCTAACGGCTCCTTGTAAAGTAAAGGTTGCAGACCCCTGGTTCAGGTACAAAGATTTTACCACCATCCTACACATTTGAGGATTTAAACTTTTTCCTTAAGTTAGCTTTAAAGTGAACCTGCCCACTGACCAACAGACCCGTTTTATCCCAGAGCTCCGTCAGCGATTTGAGAGAGTCTGAAGCAAAGATCCCAACAAACACTTGGTCTGTTGATGTGATTTCACACATTAAATTCATCAGTCAAAGCTTAATTTGTGCTCTCCAGATATCCTCCTTCAGCTGATGCTGACAAATCAGGTCTGTAATCACAGGCAGATGAGTCGTGCATTAATGATGTGAAGGTGACGTTATGAGATTTGGATGTTTACTCTCTCCGTTTCTTTCTCTGCCAGCTCTTCTGTTCTGCAAAATCATCTTTGTTGTTTTCCTTCTGGATTATTAGTTTCACTTCTCCTTTTTTGCTCTAACAGTAAATTGCTCTGACAGTAAAACATGATGATCTGCTGACGGCAGACTGATTCATGTGTTGCTAAATCTCATCCTCTGCGTGCGAACAAGCTCACGGAGAGTCTCAGTCGACGTCTTCGATGTAGAAACAGTTCGCTGATGCTGTTTGAAGCGAGCTGCTCTGTCAGGGTTAGTGAAGCCAAAAGATACTCAGAGTATGTTGAACTTGTTGTGTAGCATAGCTGCTACACACATCAATAAATCTGATATCATATCCTTTCTTCGAGGAAACCAGAGTCCATATTTAACTCCTTTTCTACTTCCTCTCATGCGACCTAGACCACGACCTGCAGTCTTTTTCTCCCTTTCAAGCTAAAAACTGCAGACTGACTCCATGATGTTTCTACTTCCACAGAGATTAATCTGTAAATCGTTTGATACAAGACGACCAATCAGGAAAATGCTCGGCCAAACTGCATCACCTGAGCCCTTACATCACTTCCTCCTGATGAGGACCTGAGCGGCTGCTGAGTGACGACTGCCGTGTCCGGGTCTCATCTCCTCAGCGCGAGGCTCTGCTGCAGGATTTATCCTCACCTCTGATCTCATTTCCTTCATCATATGCTGCCTAATCCCAGGTGAGGCAGATGTTGGGGGTGACACAGGGAGAGTGGCCGGCACACATAAATTAGACTCCTGGATTTAATCTGAGAAAATCCTGCTTAGTTTCCTCTTAATCCAGGTTAGGCTGAATATCAATTACAGCGGGCGCTGAATGTGGGTCAGAGAAGCACTGACCCCGTCCCCAACAATGAGACCAGGATGGTAATTTAGAAACTTCTCCTAAATCTGTGTGTGCGTGTGTTTAGCTGTCAGGAAGCAGATGCTGCAGACTGAAAGCTCCTGGCTCAGCAGAAAGTGGGCACCGCCTCACCGTTCAATTAAGCAGAAGTGGGATTGGTGGCCGAATAACCCAAATCCCAGCGACATTAGCAATCTCCTCTGGATGCAGGTCAGCACAAACACGCTTATATGAAAGGATGCACTCAAGGGCGAAACAGCTTTCCCCTGGAGGGCTCCTCAGGTGACAGCCGCAGTCACAGCGTCTGGATGTGAGGCACGGCCGGCGAGGAGAGCAGGTAGTAAACAGCTGAGGAGCCACAACAAAAGGTGTTTGGTTTGTTTCTCTCCCGACGAACTCGAAGACTTGAGTTTGCACAAAAGATAAGAATGAAAACCGGTTCCTGTCGAGAATCAACACAAAATGTTTCCAACCATTGTTATCGTTAGCCTTTAAGCTAAATGATTAGCTTACATTACATCTTTACATTACGCCGGAGCTGCTGGATGTTACGCTGACTAGTCTGCTGCAGCTAGCTTAGCTTAGCAGTTAGCTAACAGTTTCCCAAGAAAACTCTGGTTCAGGATTCTCAGTTTGAAGCAGGGATGCACCGATTGCTGATATCGGTGCATCCCTGCTTCTACTGCTACTTGATTTTTAGATGTTGCCTGATGCATTTACTTTGTTTTTGCTGCAAAAGTTTAGATTTGAAAAGAACTTGTGTAGATGCTGAAGAATTGTTTTGATGTTAAACCTTTAAATATTTCATAGTTTAAATGAATATTATCTTCAATAATTCTCTATACTCCTTTTTTGGCTTTAACCCAAACCATTACCAGTCTGACCCCACAGTAGGGCATGCAGGTTATTATCTAACACTGGTATCAGATCAGTATCGGTTGGTAAAGAAAGCCCAGGTCTTGGTATCGGTATCAGAACCACAAAAGTTGGATCAGTGCATCCCTGGTTTGAAGTTTTACTGAAGAATTAAACTCACAAAGAAATGAACACTACTGTCTCACAGGTAGGGATGGATACCTTTCACATTTGAAACGATACGGTATGGACGCCCGATACCTGGCAATTGGTACCAGTACTCAACGGTACCAAATTTCGCAACTTTTTTGTGTTTATGTGGTAAAGAAATATCAATTTGTTTTTAGTTTATTAGATTTTGCACAAAAAAGAAACAAAAGAACAAAGTGTAAATATTAAGAGAAAACAAGGAAATGTGTCAGGAGAGGTCAAGAAGCCATTAGGCTTATGCAAAGGACCTCACCTTTCTAAAAGAAAGAATTGTTTAATGATAAAATAAACGTTTTTTTTCCAATCCAACATATTTATTCTATTAACCTTGCAATGTTGTGTTCATGTCCAGCATGGAAAATCACCTTCTCTTCCACTTCCTCACAGTAACAAGGATGCGTTTAGTACCTAAACATGGTACTTTTGGATTTTACATGAATTGGTACCCGGTACTTTTGACAAAATTTGGTTGGTACCGATACAAGTACCTAATTCGGTACCCATCCCTACTCATAGGAGATTCATATTCAGTACATTCAACATGGTATAATCTCCTTATCTACTAAAAACTATATCACCATAGACTGTAAAAAAAAAGAAAAAGGACATTATTTTGCTTGGCTTGAAGTGAGGTCTCCACAAAAACTGCTCCCCCTGGTGGCTGGCTGCAGTATAGGTTAAAAAATCCATCTCCCCAGTCATTCCAGATGGGCTGTGGTCAAACTTTAACAAATTAATCCACCTGGTAGAAATGTTTCTCACGTCTGATTGTTGTGGTGATTTGAAGATATCATTTGGCTGTCTTGTATCCAAGTCCTCTTTTTTCTGAAAAGTTTTGTTTTCATTAGTTATACGAGGTTAAAAACGAGGTTTAGCGTCACGTTTAACGATGATTGACAGCTGACGTTCTCGTGTATTTTTTTGGGGATTGTAAAATATGTCTGGAGGTAGAGTCAGGAAAAGATTAGACTCTTGAAAGAAAAATAAGTATTATTTTTGTCACCCAGCTCCACTCAGATTCTCCCAGAATCCCTCACAGTCTCTACTGCACAGACTCTGGCTCCAAACTGCTACAATGTCTGCTCCTGTGACGGAGGAATTAGGCTTCAAAACTGTACGATGATAAATGGTGGAGCCATGCTGTCCACTCTTTTCACAGTCTATGATACAAACAATATGGGGCTAGCTTGATGCTAAAGTACATGGGAAATTGCATTGATGCGCTAGTGGTTAGCATACATCGGTAAAACTTTGGTTTTAGGACAAAATTTCAACTTTCATCACAGAATAAAATCACAGTCAGTCTTTGTAAACATAACCGAAACCTCTAAATGTTTACATACTTTTAGGCAAGGTTCCAAACAACTTAGAGCATGGCTATTTCCACTTTGAGACACTAGATGGCCTACTTGGGTCAATAACATATAACAAAACAGTACATCAACGTCAGATCCAGTGACCAAATTTCATATCTATTCACTTATAAACTCAATAAAACCTTTAAAACCTGTAAAGCTAGTTTTTGTACAGAGGAAATTCACAGGAGGAATTGATAAAGAAGCGGATCGATAAGGGCATTGGTGTCAATAAAACTTTATGAATATCCATCCTTAGACTCAGACTGTGAGGTCTAACTTTACTCAAACTGGGTCAGTTCAACAAAAACAATACATTTCCTAAAATAAATAATAAACTCTTCCTCATTAGATCATCCTGGACCGTACCTGCTGAATCCTTTGAGCTATTTTCATCCCACCAAACAAAACTCTGTTTTCATCGCTCAGACCCAGTTTGCTCAATTAAAACGGCGAGCTTCCTGCGCTCCGGTGTAAGTACACTTTGTTTCCTGTGCTCATTGTTACGAGAGCCGGGCTCATTCAAAAGTGGATGAAGCGAGGAGGCGGGGGTGGGGGGGCAGACACTATTTACTCAGCAGGGAGAGACACGAGTCTCTGGCTTCCTAATGGCTTCCTGCATTTCACACAATTGTTTCCCCTCAGGAAATCTTATCCACACAGACGGCTGCCGCATCGGCCAGAGAAGCCACAACACGACGATACTGAGCTTAAATAAAGCGTGTGTGAGTGGGAGTTTGACTTTTTCTGCTTTTAACCACAAGTTTTTTCAGGATGATTCAGGATCTACAGCAAACAGAGACTTTTCACCTGATTTATCCTGACTGTCAACTCCAACGCTGTCACATTAAAAATAAACAAAAAAGATATTAACTGAAGAAAGCTTCAGGTCGACATTTCACAGCAGGAAGGAAAAAGGTTTCTTGATTGTTTTTCTTTGCTTTCACACATTTCACGGCCTCTGAACAAACTCCAACCCACTCCTTTAACTCCTTTAACTCCTGGTGACGAACTTTGCTGCTGGAAACACAAAACAGACGCTGTGATCAGCTGCTCTGTGTGCATCCAAACACCATCTCCGTGCACAAAAATGAGCTTTTAGGACGACATAAGAAGGGATTTCACTAAAGACTTTAAAGACAGACTTCACTCTGGTGGACGAGCTCCTCCACCGAGCGCTGACACACACATGTGAAGGGGTTAACTCGGCTCCTGCAGCACGCACATGAACCGCAGGTATGTGTGGGGCTAGCAGAAACACAGCCCATAAAATCCACACTCAGCCTCTGGTCGAGCACGCCAGGAATGTTCCCTGAGCACTTCCCGATCAGCGTCGGGCCAGGAGGGGCCATCCTCGCCCTGCTTTGAGGCCTGTGTGGGAGAAAGGCCAGAGAAACTGAGAAAGGGGCAGTAATCGTGAGCTAGCGCCAAGAGGCTAGCTACTGCGAGGTCAGCCAATTTCTTTCTCATTAGAAATTAATTACCGACATAGCCAGCGCCGGGGCCTGGCTACCGCGTCGCTAGGCATCCCGTGCATCGCCCCACAGGGAGCACTTGAACCCCTGACCCCCCCACCACGGTCGTTTGGGGCCGAAAGGGGTGCGTGACATGGCTCTGGCCCAGAGACACTGCCCCGCCAGGCTGGGAATGCAGCGGCCCTGTGGGGGGATCGGCAGAGGGACAAAGGAGGGGACGAGGGGCTCCTCTGGTCCAGGGCTCGCTGGGTTACAGAGCTTCATTATTAAGTCCCCTGTCACTCTGCAACAAAAAGCCCCCCACAGGCTCGCAGGGGCTAATAAAACCACCACCCTTTATAACCTGAGACCACTTCTGACATCTCCCTTTGAGGACGAATCAAAGTGTGCGACTTTGTCCCGCCTTCATGAAAGAATTCGAGCCGCCGCCTCACGCTGAACACGGAGCGCTGAGAAAGGCCAAAGAGACCTGGATTAAGCTGCTTTCACACCTGCTTAATTAGATAACGCCGGGTGAATTTTTCATCTGGACTCCAGCACTTAACCACGATGCTCCACGGCATATGGTCCAAACAGACTGCAGGACATATTTCAGGATCTGAGAGTGTGTGTGAGTGTGTGTGAGTGTGTGTTTGTGCAGCAGGTGTCCTGGAAGCTTGAATGACATGCTTATGCACTCAGGACTAATTCACACCACTTCAGGTAAATGAAGTGTGAAAGCAGAAACGGTGTTTTGCCTTTTTTCCTTTTTCCAGAAACTGAAGCTCGTCTGTTAGTGGCGAGGAGACGAGGCTGTAAACAAATAACGGCGGCAGAAACAAACACACTCAGGTTTTTAATGACGGTGACGTCTGAAAGGTTTGAGAAGCCTGTTCATAATTTGGCTTTTAGGAGTGAATATGTGATGCTACATTTTCCTCTGCTGAACCAGACTGACTGACTGTGTGTTCACACCAAAAGAGGCAAAAAAGGCAAAAGAGGCGAGCATGCAGGGAGCTAATTCATTTCCAATAAGAGCCTGGCATCCTGAACAGCTAAAGCATCCTGAGCGGCTAAAGTGGCTAAAGCGACCAGAGTAGCTAAAGTGGCTAAAGCGTCCAGAGTAGCTAAAGAGGCTAAGGCGACCTGAGCTGCTAAAGTGGCTAAGGCGACCTGAGCTGCTAAAGTGGCTAAGGCGACCTGAGCGGCTAAAGTGGCTAAAGCGTCCAGAGTAGCTAAAGTGACTAAAGCGTC
Organism: Halichoeres trimaculatus; assembly: GCF_033239565.1. Classification (NCBI taxonomy): domain Eukaryota; kingdom Metazoa; phylum Chordata; class Actinopteri; order Labriformes; family Labridae; genus Halichoeres; species Halichoeres trimaculatus. The sequence goes on along the minus strand of NW_027437181.1, from coordinate 852,618 downwards.
CAGAGTAGCTAAAGTGGCTAAAGCGTCTTGAGTGGCTAAGGTTGCTAAAGCGTCTAGAGTAGCTCAAGTGGCTAAAACATCCTGAGCAGCTAAAGCGTCCAGAGTAGCTCAAGTGGCTAAAACATCCTGAGCAGCTAAAGTGGCTAAAGAATCCTGAGAGGCTAAAGTGGCTAAGGTGACCTGAGCAGCTAAAGTGGCTAAAGCGTCTTGAGCGGCTAAAGTGGATAAAGCGTCTTGAGTGGCTAAAGCGTCCTGAGAAGCTAAAGCGCCCGGAGTGGCTAAGGAGGCTTAAGTGTCCTGAGCAGCTTCAGCAGCTAAAGCTTGGCTAAAGTGGCTAAAGTGTCCAGAGGAGCTAAAGTGGCTAAAACATCCTGAGCGGCTAAAGTGGCTAAAGCGTCCAGAGTAGTTCAAGTTGCTAAAGTGTCCAGAGGAGCTTAAGCGGCTAAAGCGTCCTGAGCGGCTAAAGCGTCAAAAGCGTCACCAGATGAGAAGTTGAGCCTCGGTTAACTTTATGGTAATTAGCTATGACGCAGTTCAGCTGCAAACGGTGGCAACCAATCAGAGTAGAGATGTCCTTTGACTGAGCGGGCCCTAAAGAACAACACATGTAACTTTGGTTCCTAGTTCCGTCTTGGAAACAGAAAAGCTCATAAACTGTGTTCAGGCTCATCCTGTTCTTTTTAATATCCACCTTTTTAGCTACCACCAACAACAACAAAAAAATTGTGTCGTGGAGGAGGTGGGTTGTTCTGATGATTTAAAAAAATGTGCAGTAATATCAGAAAGTAGTGAAGTGTAGTCTGTGGTAAAGACGTAGCCTAGCCTAGCATGCTAGCATTTCTAGCTTCATCTGAATGAGACGACACCAGGGCTCCAGACGCCGGGGGCGCAGGTTACTTTATTACCAAACAGTCTCTGCTGGATCCTTCTGGATCCTTCTGTGGATGGCTTCGTACCGGACTGTGCGCCAGGATGGTTTTTTTGTTTTTTTTTGTTTTGGACGACCTTTTTTCTTCCTTGAGGAAATATCTTCCATTTGTTGTTGTAAAAACAGGATTAAAGGAGCGTTTGAAATAGTGTGAAGAAGGACAGCTTGTATTTTTTCGTTAGTTTGGGAACTTTTTCATAATTTTGGTTTAATGAACATTGAGATTATTGTTTTATTTTGGTTGTGATGTGGTGGATCAATCAATATTAGCTCCTTTGTAAACTGCTTCCTGCCTGTCAATCCTCTCGTGACTGATCAGATGCTAATTTTACTTCGATGTCAGTCACGTGACGAGCAGCCAAAGTGGCTGAAATATTTTGCTGCTTTTGCCTCTTTTGGTGTGAACACACAGAAAGATTTACTCCTCGTGCTGAGGTAAATGAAAAGTGAAATCAGCTGTGGTCCAATCTAAAGCTTTAAAGCAGGAAATGTGTGACACACTGCTCTCAAACTGAGAGTAATGACGGCGTTCACCTCACGGTGGAGGAATTAAAAATGAGGGGCAGACTGAGGAGACGTGTTTAGCTGTCGTTGATGTCGTTCATCCCCCCGTGCTCGTCACAGGAGCCCTCATTAAAACGTGTTGGCAGCAGCTGCCGTCATATCCCAGCACATTACTGCCCCACCAAGCCAAAACCTCTGCCACCGGCCCCCCTTCCTGCCCCCAGCCCCTGCCCATCCCCCGCTCTGACACGTCCCTGGTGTCTCATATGACATCTGTGTCTCCAGCTCCTGTGAAGGAATGCTGCTCGTCCTCCGCAGGTGATCCCTGCTGGCAGCCGTCCACCCAGCAGCCATCCACCACGCCGCCATCCTCCCAGCAGCCGTGCTGGTGCTGTACCGGCTGGGTGACCTCTCAGAGGCGAGCAGAGTCAAGGTTCAAGGGACGATGGTTAATCAGGGATTCTTGCAGCTGCTTTCATCCAACAACAACAACAACAAACCCTTCACCTGACCATCCTCCTCTTCTTCCCAGAAACCAAGCTGCTCTGTGTCTCGTTAAGTCAGGACGTCTCGTTTGGCGGGCAGTTTTGTCAGCATTTGTAGTTTTTAGGGCACTCAGATTGAGTTACTGGACTTTCTTTCTTAGCATCACAGAACAATGCTTCAACCAGAGTGTCTGCGCCGTGCAGCAGCAGCAGCAGGAACAGGATCCAGTTACACCTCCACATGAAAGCAGAGTTGACCCAGCGGCGTTTAAAGCGGCTCCGACCAACCAGACAATGAAGGGATCCAGTGTTTGCGTTTTTAAGCGTTTTGAAGCGTTCAGTCTCTGTTGAGCTGTGCTTCATAGCGTCTACGTGTTAAATTCTGTCACAGACACACAAAAGTCCTCTTAACTTCACACCGCAGCGTCAGAATGAGTCACCCTTCCACGTTAAGCGGTTTCTCATTAACCCTCTGTCTACATCAGGCAGATAAAGAGAGCAAACAGCTGTGTATACCTTCAGAGATAATGGTGGTGATTTGGAGCACAGATACTGGCTTCAGCCCAAAAACAGACACAACATCACTCTGAGCTGTTAGCTGTGTAGGAAACACACAACGTGCCTCCACGCTCTCTCCATCGCAGGCTGTGAATCCTAAAGATCACCTGACTAATTGTTTTCTTTCTCTGCTCTTCTTCTACTCTTCTCATGTGGTTAAATTACACCAGATCAGTCAACAGAGCTGTCAATCTTTCATTTTAAACACAAAGAAACCAATCAGAGAGAAACGTTTCAGAGAAATGAACACAAACAATCAGGAACTATGATCCCAGAGAGCATGTTTGGAGTCTTTATGTGTATTTTATCTTGTTTGACCCATATTCATCTGCTGATAGGAGGCAGGGATTGGTCTGAGTCCTGATACCTGGGCTTTGATAGCAGACACTGATCCAACAACAAAGGAGTTGGTACCTTTCACATCTGAAACGATACGGTACAGATGCCTGGTACCTGGCACTTGGTATCAGTACTCAACAGTACTAGTTTTTCATTCTTTTATGTGTTTATATGGTAAAATATAATAACTTGTTTAATGATAAAATCTCTAAGTTTTTCAATTTAACCTATATTTTACGATATATGATATTGTAATGCTGTGTTGGTGTCCAGTACCCAGTCTTCCACTCCTTCACAGTCACAAGGATGCGTTTAGGTACCTGAACGTGGTACAGACTTCGGCCAGTACCTATAAAAGTACCTAATATGGTCCCATCCCTCCTAGAGGTGTGAAAAAAAACATCAATACAGCAATATATGGTGATACTTTGACCTCCGAGACAATATCCATAAATGCAAATTAGACAGCAGCGTCATTTAGTGGCTTTTAGTGACTTCCAGACAGCCAATAGAAACTGTCCTTACTGAGGAGTTAGCATGTTAAAACTAGCAGTGTTTCCCTCAGCTTTAATGATGTTTGAAATGGGAAACAGACTCATTGTTTTAGGTTTTTTCATGACTACACATGAGGTTACTGATTAAAAATAATCTGTTTGTAGTGGATTATTGGGGAACATGGTAAAAATAAGGGTGGTGAAAAAAACAAAGTACACTGAACCTAAAACCGTGACTACAAAACGGTGATAGGAACTGAACCGTGGATTTTGTGAACCGCTCCATCACAGGAATTTAACTTTCTCTTTTCCTCACTCAGTCCGTTTACATGCAGCTCCACAAATCAGACTATGAGCTGAGTCAGTGCGAGATCCAACTATTGAAATTAGGGATGTCTCGACATCAGTCCTCCTCACCACTAGATGGTGCTAATCACTGTGGTTTAACACCACTCAAATGTGTGCCAGGTCCTTTTCAGACAACATGAATGAACCAGGAAGAGTTAACAGTTAAACTTTTTTATTTTGCACTTTAGTTTACTTTAAAAAATACTTAAACTCTGACAGCTGTTAGTTTCATTGTGCACTTTTAACATTTATCAAAAAAAAAGTCTAAACTCAGAGAGAGTTGTTTGTGTTTTATTTAAACTTAATGTCAGAGTAACTGTGCTGTCTTTGTTCACAATGATCTGTCACCTTTATTGAAATTTTATGCATCAAAAATACAAGAAGGAGTACTCGTACTGGTATCGGTCTGCATAAAAAGTGGTATTGAACATCCCCAATTAAAATTCATGTAAACAGTAGAGGTAGACCGATACATCGTCCGGCCGATATATCGGGCCGATATTTGGACATTTGTCTCTATCGGCCATCGGCCGTATTTTCTTTAAAAAAGCCGATTTTTGATCCGTTGTATAAAATGACGCAATTTTTGATCAGGCACAAAGAAGATGAGCACCTCAAACTTGTGGAACCACTTGGATACATTACATACTTTTGTTCAAATTATATTAATAAGTTTAAATTTCTTTTTTGACATTTTAAGAAGAGTGTGAATGTTTACTACTGCTTGTTACATTGTGTGTTTACTCAGACAAAATATTTCATTGTTTTAAAGCTGAATAAATGTTCAGAGGACTGGACACGACTTGTTGTAATAGATTTCTTTTAGTTGCTCAGAAATTGCTGCGTTTCACAAAAATGTGATCAATATATATTTATTTAACAATCGGCCTGAATATCAAATTGGAAAAATCGGCTATGCATATCGGCATCGGCTGCCCAAATTTGGAAAGCATCGGCATCGGCATCGGCATCGGCCCCCAAAAAACCCATATCGGTCGACCTCTAGTAAACAGCTTAGTCAGACTGAAAACGGACTGAGCATAGCTTAATCAACTCACCTAGATAATCTGATTGCTGTCAGACTTGGCAGGTCTTGGTATCAGACCCCCCACTGTGACTTCAGGATTGTGCTATAACCTTAGTCAGACTACTGCGTACATGTAAACACAGAATAAGAGGATGGGACTGAGAGTTATGTTTCAGCAACTTCAGGTTTTTATAACTTTTTAAACAGAAACAGCAGAAACTGAACAAAACAGATTTCTTCTTTGGATTAAGACCATGACCCAGCTCCAGGGTCAGGATTTCACTGCCAAACCCTGTCTTTTATGACCCCTGCTGCAGCCAGTCAACAGGGGGAGCTCTAAATATCCTGTCTTCAAAGTCCATGATCAGTCACTCTCAGAATATCTCCACATAGCAGAAATACTTTGAGTAATAATTTCATAATGTGGAGATAGTGAAACTTTCCTCTGTCATGTGAAAGCCAACCAGGAACCTAACAATCTCCAGTTTCACTGCGCTGCCGTCCCCGTCTTTTATCAGACTCCACAAAAATAGGCACTTGGAGAGATAATCATCTTCCCTAAAGGTCAAGGACTGGGATCTGCGTGGAGAAAAGGACACATAGCTGAGGAAAGGTTGGAGCGTCTGGTTTTATTACCACAGGCACAGCTGTCCAGGTTCACGGCCACAGAGGAAGTGTGAATTGAAGTCGTAAAAAAAGCCCGTTAGACGACATCTGGATGTGTCGGTTGAAGGATCTGTATGCAGGGCTTGTTGAACATAAATTCCTGGTAATGGAGACGTGTGCGGAGGCTTCTGGTTTGCAACAGTCTAATAAAAACGGCCCCGATGCCTCACTTAAGGCAGGACATTTTTCATCAACATTACATTTATTCATCACAGCGGCTCCATAAATCTAATTTAAAGCCACAATTAGCTTTTCTATAGCCGCGCTCCAGGTTATGTTGTGTGCTAAGGTAATGTACATTTTTATAAAAAGCTGAAAGCCGAGCAGCTGAGGGACGATTCATTCAGCCGTGAACGTCCAAGAAAGCAGAGTCAAAGGAAACCATTTCCATTACATCACGGCGTCGCATTAAAAAGGCTTCGAGCGGTAATTTCACCATTTCAGCCGCTGCTCTCGACCTCCTCCAACTTCAGATGAGCTCAGCGCTGAGGAGTGACTGGCTCCAATAACACGGTGAGGAGTCAGCGGAGCCTCCTGCCAGGAGGGAGCTCCCAGCGGCACAAAGACGCCTCTATCACACACCGGACTCCTCAAAGACCTGCTTCAGCTCCCATTTAGCAGCAGAACCGTCCGCTAATACCCGCAGAAACTTTCCAGGGGTCGCCATGGCAGCAGGTGAAATCAAAATAAAACCTGGGAGGCTGAGTGGAAAGGCTCCAGGCCCGGCAGAGACGCCGCTCGATGTATACGCCGGACTTAACGCTAAACCCTGAAGTGTTTAAAGTTAAAGTCAGAGACTGAACGAAGCAGAGCTCTGCAGGCTGAGACAGCGCCATGGAAAAGTACTGTGTGGGACAAAAAATGACACCTCCTCTGTTTTCACTGACGCTCAAACACACTGCACTGACTGTGCTGTACAACTGGAGCGCTTTCTATGGATTTCCACTCCAGAACCAGAACCAGTCAGCTCCAGAAATCCAGCAGCTTCAGACCGTACAAAGCACAAAACAAGATGCACACAGCATCTCCACTCAGCCAAAATAACGAAAACACAGTTTAATTTAATTTTCATGCAGTGTTTTGTACAATATGTGAAAACAACAGTTCCCAGTGTCAGAGTCCATTCCCAATCCAGTTCCAGTTTTTAACCTTTCCCCCTCAATCACAGCTCCACCCGTTCCAGTGTTCATATTTCCAGAAAAGCAACTTAACAATCCACTCTGTGCTCCTTTGCAGTGGCTCCTTGTAGCTTTAAAAACATCATTAAAATAAATGTCTTTTAATATTTCTCTTACAGAGGGTATTGACGATAACAAAACAGAAACTAAGTAAAAACAAAATAAAAAAATTTTTACTAAAAATGCATCACCTTTTGAAACAAAGCTTTTATTTTTTTGTGATTTTTTTGCAGGTTTTTTTTTTAATTTTTTTGGATTTTTTATGTCAGTTTTTTTGACATTTTTTCAAATAATTTTTTTTTTCGCATTTTTGAAGATTAAGCAAATCTTTGAATTTTTTGTAATAAAAATCCCTTTTATTTTGCAATTTTAGAAAGTTTTTACAATTTTAGGAAATGAAGCAAAATTTTGAAACTGCATTATTTAGGTTCTTTTTTGCAAATTTATGACATTTCAGCATTTTTTTTTATTTTGCACATTTTTAAATTTAATTTTTTTATTATTCTTTTTAAATTTCCAACTTATCGAAATTTCATACATTTTGAAAATTTATATGATGTATGACATGACAAATTTATTTTTTTTCCCTAAATTTACAAATGTATTAAAAACAAAAAAAACGAAGAAATCACATGTACAAATTCATAAACACAGAAACTTCTCGTTTAGATAATTATTCACCTGTTTTTACACTTTCTTGTCTTGATGTGAAGATAAAGTAGATTTTGCAGCTCCTGAATGACTTTTATCCAGGTGAGCTGAGGAAAAACGGCTGCAGACTCCTGCCCCAGACCAAAGACTTCCTCCCCAGGTAAGTTTTTCCCTTTCCGGGTCAGTGTGTGGAGCGGTGACTGGGGGACGGGAAGATGGAGGGTGTTGACTTTCTCCAATGCATGTGTTGATGTTTTTTGGGTCTGGATTCGTGTGAGTCTTGTAAAACTCAACATTTTTAGAAATCAAAGCTCGACAAACCAAAACCACACAACTACTGATCGCTTTGCAGTTTGTGCTCCAAGCTGTAACTTTGTCCAAAACTGAAGAAAAACTTGACAATGAAACATTTTCCTGTTCATCCTCTGCTTTGTGTGTTTCTCAGAGTTTGATCTGAGCTGAAACAGTCGCACCGAGGTCGCCGGACGCCGATCTCAAACGTCCTGATTCTACCGTCCTGTCTCTGAAAGTAGGCAAACACGGGCTGATGAGAGCGCGAGGTCACGTCAGGAAACTCTCTGAACCTCGTTGATAAAACAGCTGTTCAAGCCCAGATGGGTGGCACACGCCTCTGCAAACACCCACCCAAACGAACACACACACCCCACTGAGCCTCGAGCTGCCAAGAGACACAGGCGAGGCTCAAGATGACGGCGGCCAGCTCGATGGAGCGGGGCTCACAATCGCCTCTCTGTGGCGGGCTGCCCCCACACCCACTCAGCACATGAACGGCCCCTTTGACTGCAGGAGGCTCGCAGGCTTTCTGTGTACCCGGGAGATTGATACTTTATGAGTGCGGATGTATGATCTGACCCACATACGCCGGCGGGTTCCCCCAGCGCTGGGACTCTCACCAGTTCAAGGAAGATTTAGGTTAAACACAAATCAGCTCCGCCGCAGCTCGACCTCCAGATCCCGCCGACAGTTCCCGGTCAGGAATAACATTAAACCGCTCCCTGCAAATAAAAATCATTACATCGAAGGAGCTGCATCGATTCTTGTTTCCTGCGTTTTGTCTGAAGCACAAACTGTTTAACAGCTGCTCTACAAATTGATCTACAGCGGCGAGGAGACGCTGAGGTTAATTCACGGCCTCCTGGACGTCCTCCAAAAAGACAACCAGAATAAGATCCTGTCTGAGAGCGGCAGATGCTCCAGAGCCAGCAACACAAAGCAACAAACGAAGGTTATTAATCTGTCTCAGAACATCAGTCTGCTTTAATTCACAAGCAGGGTGCAGCCAGGGGTGAAACCCAACAGCTCACCAACACTTTTAGACTCATTTCAGCTAATTATAGAGAAAGCTTCTTCGGAGGAGCGGCTGACTGGATGAGGAGACGCCAAATTGAACATTTTAGTTACTCCACTCATGGAGCAAAGCCTGATCTGCTGTCGTCTTAAGTGCTCCGTCTGAAGTTTATACTTTACTTTTAAAAAAGGCGTTTCCCGTCATTGATGAGACTCTTAAAATGACTCCTTTGGCTTCAAAATGCAGCACCAAAAATTTCTCAGTCTTCCTGACTCTACCTCCAGACATATTTTACAATCCCCTAAAAAAATACACAAGAACGTCAGCTGTCAATCATCGTTAAACGTGACGTAAAACCTCGTTTTTAACCTCTTATAACTAATGAAAACAAAACTTTTCAGAAAAAAGAGGACTTGGATACAAGACAGCCAAATGATATCTTCAAATCACCACAACAATCAGACGTGAGAAACATTTCTACCAGGTGGCTGATTTGTGTTTGCAGCTGCAGAGCCGCCTCAGGATCAGGAAGCAGAGCTGCTGATAGCTCCTGAGCACATCACAAACCACCGACAGCTGGAGAGTCTGTCGCTGCATTAAACAAAGAGGAACTGGACTCTGATGGACAGGTAGTCTCAGGGTCAGCTCCATGGAAACTGGCCCCAGAGGTCATGACGACGACGGAGGATTGTTCAGGAGCCCGGAGAGCAGGACAGCACCACAGTAAATCTGCACTTCATCCAAACTTCTGGAGGGAAACAGAAAGAAGAGGTGGTGTTTCCTGCCCCGTCTGGAGCCAGAGTGAGCTGTAGTTGATGTTTGGCCTCTCAGGTTGTTAGAAAGCCTCTGAGGAGTCGTCAAACAGGAAAGCACGGACAGCTTTATGGCCTCCTGACACTATTCAACGTCTTTCAAACTCAACGCAACTTTTTTTTCCTGCTCCGTCTCTGTCCGGACATGAAAGCAGCGGCAGCAGACACAAAGAAGACGCGCAGCAGCCGGATCGGAAAGCTGCTGCGTCTGACATTGTTTTAGTCACAGCAGGGGGCGGCTCTGAAGCTGAGAGGAGTCCAGCTTTAAAGAGGAGTTCACCTGAAGTGAGCCCGAGCATCACAACACGAGGAGACGGCTTTAAAGAACAGACGAGCTGATGCTCCAGGACAACAACGCTAACTATTCCCCTCCTGCTCAACATTAAAGAAAGGAAAGCGAAGGTTTCTCTTTGTCCAGGAGCAGGTTTCCCCAGGACGGCTGATTAACAACACTCTGAGGAAACTGCTGCTACAAACGTTTTATCATGGAAATAACTGGGTTCAAGTTTCTGAACTCCTGTAACTACCAGTGTTAGAAAGGAAGAGGGGTTAGCTCACACATTTCATGAAGAGAAGAAGAAAAACTTTAAATTTCTGGGTTTTTTCAGACATTTTGACATGATGTTAAAACCTGATAGGGCAGTTACATTCATCCTACAGACGGGTTTAACGTCTGTTTGTGTTCTTTGGCTCACGCAGAGAAAAACCTTTTCTCAAGACCTAAAAACAGAGGTGAGCTCCAAATATGAGACTTTTTTTCAATTAATTAAGCTCGTTCAGGTGTTTTCTTCTAAACTTTAAAGTAAAAAAACATGAATCTGCGCTGAGGTCATGTGTGTGGATGGTATGTGCACTAAGATTTATTACAAACTGTGGTTTTCTCACTCACACTCGGTTAAATTTCATCCTCCAAATGAAAGTAGAAGTGTACGCTGACTCGAGCGCTTGTTTATCCCCATTCATAAATCCAATCTGGACAAAATTTCAAACCTTTCCTCCGCTTCACCTTAAAAGGATGGCGAACTCCACCTTAATCTGTGGGGTTTTATGCTGGAGGTCATCTTTACTGAAAGTCTGAATCCAGGTTTTCTGAGACTGAAGCTGACTTCATGTTTGGTTTTTGTTGTGCTGTTAGAGTCTGATCGTTTGGTGGTTGAAACTAGAGGTCAACCGATATGGGTTTTTTGAGCAGCGGATGCCGATATGCATAGCCGATTTTTCCAATTTGATATTCAGGCCGATTGTTAAATTAATATATATTTATCACATTTTTGTGAAACGCAGCAATTTCTGAGCAACTAAAAGAAATCTATTACAACAAGTGGTGTCCAGTCGTCTGAACATTTATTCAGTTTTTCAAAACAATGAAATATTTTGTCTGAGTAAACACACAATGTAACAAGCAGTAGTAAACATTCACACTCTTCTTAAAATGTCAAAAAAGAAATTTAAACTTATTAATATAATTTGAACAAAAGTATGTGATGTATCCAAGTGGTTCCACAAGTTTGAGGTGCTCATCTTTTTTGTGCCTGATCAAAAATTGCGTCATTTTATACAACGGATCAAAAATCGGCTTTTTAAAAGAAAATACGGCCGATGGTCGATAGAGACAAATGTCCAAATATCGGCCCAATATATCGGCCGGCCGATATATCGGTCTACCTCTAGTTGTAACACTCATTGTTTCTGCGCTAAGTGCAAAAAACAATCCTGAGCCTGAACTTCTTTGCTTTTGGGTGGGGGTACAATCTAGCTAACTCTACATTTACATATATTAAAGAGTGGCTGTTCTGCAGTGAACGTTACTGCTCGTATTTTTAGATCGTAAACCCAGTCGGTCACTGATGCTTGTCCCTTAGCGTTGGCTGTTGCTCCTTACAAACGAGTTGTGAGGCTCAGACCACAGACAGCAGCTCTATAACCTGGGGTCTGACTCGTGCTGTGACAAAACGTTTTTGCCGCTAGCTGCATTCATGCGTTTTTTGGCGCAAGCTCCAGCTCCTATGATTTTTTCACCAGCAACTAAAGACTCACGTCTGTCAACCTCTTCCAACCTCTTCCAGTCCCTTATCGATGGAGACATCCTCCCCTGGCTTCAAACTTCTGTAATCCATGTTCCTGATGCCAGCGTTTCCGGTTTGTGAAACATGTGAAACTCTGGTGTGGAGTCAACTGGATCTGGATCGTATGCTAAGACCCACCCCTCTGTTCCCTATTGGCCGGGGATAATAGTTTGGTTGATAGCAAAAATCTGTGTTCCCCCCAAACTACTGGTAGACCAACTAGCTTGGCAAAGTAGACCTATCTTTTATTTTTTTTTTTTGGTGAGCCAAACGCTGCACGCTGAAAATGATACAGTACCAATGCCCAGTACCTGGCAATCGGTATAGGTACTCAACGGTTCCAATTTCTGGTGCTTTTTTTGTGTTTATGTGGTAAAAAATATAAATTTGTTCAATAATAAAACATATTTTTTTCAAATGAACATATTTATTCTTCAATATATAACCGTTTAATGCTGCGTTCATGTCCAGCATGGAAAATCTCCTACTCTTCCACTTCCCTCACAGTCACAAGGATGTGTTCAGGTACCTAAACATGGTAACTTTTCATTTAACGTGAATTGGTACAACAGACAGAATTTGGTTGGTACCTTTAAAACTATAAACTATGTAAATGTTTAGCAGAAAAACAAAGCTTCAGAATGAACAGAAATCCCATTTAGTTTTAAACTTTTTTTATCCTGTAGACGTTAGGGATGGGTACTGAATTAGGTGTTTTAACAGACTGATTTCTGTCAAAAGTACCAGGTACCGATTCACATAAAATCAAAAATCTTTGTGACTGTGAGGGAGAGGAAGAGTAGGAGATTTTCTATGCTGGACATGAACACAACATTACAAGGTTGTAAACTGAAATGAAAGTGCACAATGGTATACAAGTAAAAAGCAACAGATAGAGGACGATATACAAAACTCTAAAAAAAAAAAAATAATAGAAAGGACTGGAAAAAGACTGTTTAAGAAAAGTATAACTTTCTATCAAAGAAACTGTCTTTTCAAGCCAAAAAGAAGAAATATTAACAAAATCATAATCACTTTTAGGACCCGCCAGACTCCAGAAGTTAAACTAGAAGATAATCTATCAAATAATCTCATTTATATTCATTCACAAACAGCTGGCTACACCACAGGGACGCTAACTCTGAGCTACAGCCGTGGGCAAAGTGACGACGCTGATCACTGAGAGCAGGAGTTCACGGCTTTCTACTCTGAGATCAATCAGTTTACGTTGTTGAGTTTCAGGTTTCAGTGTTTTTCTGTCATTGGGCACTTTATATTTTGAATTTGACAAACAGACAGTACATCAGTGTCTGCAGCTCATGTGTAAAAAGCAGTTTGACAAATATGAGTGAAACTAAAGCAGTTAACATGATGTGTATTATTATGCAAATTAGCATACAGTGAGAAATGCTAAATATGTGTCAGTCCGACCAACTGAACTGGTTTCCACAGCAGTTAAAAGCTGAGTCATCAAACTTCATCATCATTCCCAGAAAGAAACAAAACACACCGAGCTAAATTCACAGGAAACTTCAAACAGACCATGAAAATAAATCTCTGTCCTCTGACTGAGCAAAACCAGAACCAGATGAGCTGGAGGCTTCGCAGGCTGCAGAGGAGAGACTCCAGTCCTGTTTCTGCACACAGACAGAGGCCGTTTCACCTCAGGAGGGGGGTCAGGAGAAGGCGAGGACTTGGGTTTTAGACCATGACCCCCCAACAGCACAGGTTTCAACGCTGCAAAACGTCATCAACCTGAAACACACAGCCCTGATCCAGCCGTCGCAGCAGCAGCATATGCACAAACAAACAAACAAACAGGAGCATTTCACAAAATGAACCAAAGCCAATAATTCAGGTTGTGACAATAAAAGTCAGGAGAAAGCTAAAAGCTGAAAGGAGGTGATTACGCCCAGCCCAAACCACCAGAAAGATCCACCAGCAGATGTCACGCCGTCCATTCAGAGCGTATTGATCCGTCTTTAGCTCGGCCTATTACTGGTGACAAACTGCTCTGACTGTGGGGGCAAATCATTTATATAATTGCAGTCATTTTAACCCCCGATCACCCAGGACCAGCTGATTCATCGGCTGGAAACAAACAGGAAAAAGCTGCAAACAAGTCGCTTCTTTCTGATCTCATTTAGCCGAGCTCCTCCTCCTCTTCCTCCTCCTCCTCCTCCTCTTTCTCCTCCTCGCAGCAGATCGGGAGGTTTCATTAGCGTGGCAGATGAATCAAACACGTGGCCAACTGTGCAATTATCCGTCTCTGGTGGATGGAGGTCATTAGGACGTTTATGAGTGATCGGGGATGATAAATAAATGATCAGTAAACAGAATAATACAGACGGCGGAGCCAGCAGTGACTCTGCACCACACACTAAACCAGTGGTTTTCAAAGTGTGGGTCGTGGCCCATAGGAGGCCGCCAGGAAGCAAAAGGGGGTCCTGTCTATTTTTTTATTTATACTTATATTAAGGGTTTTTGCTGTAACCATTTCTCCTGAACATAAAAAATGTAAAATGCTGGGTTCATATGTTTCCAAATGTACCTAAATGCCATAATAATAGTAATAATTAGAGCCCGACCGTTATAGGGATTTTTGGGGCCAATGCCAAAACCAATACTGGGGGCAAAAAGAAGCCAATATCCGATTTATCGACTGATATATGTAATAAATTCATTGATATACACAGGATAAATACTGTATTTGAACACAAATTATTACTAGCTATTGAAAAGTTCCATCTTCCATTTAAATGCATGGGACTAAACTAGATTTTAAGTTACAATGTAGCTGCTTTCAAAACATGCACTAAATACAATTACAACAAAATACATTAAAACATTTTCCAAAATTATTTCAACAAAGACAATAACTTGTGAATTCATAAGCCCAGGTTAATCCTGCATGGCATTATGAAGTGAGACACTGTGTAGTAGTTGCAGGAGCAACAGAATCTCCCTGGAGTAAAAATGTTTTTGTTGATTAATCGGTTGCAGGCTATAATCGGCCCGATTAATCTGATTAATCGGCCCAATTAATGCGATTAATCGGTTGGGCTCTAGTAATAATCCACTTTATACAGTGCAGGGGTGGCCAACCTGCGGCTCTTTGATCTGTTCATTACTGTTATTATGAGTAGTGGTGTACCAATCAATCTACATTATTGATATACTGATGTTGTGATCAGTATTGATTGATACTTGGGTGATGACATTGATACTTAAGTTTCAGTTTCCTTTCTCGACATTGCACATCTGTTCATGGGTGGAACTTTGTCTTTTTTGCTGTGAAAACAGATATTTGTCCATGAAATGGCTCCAAGTACGAATTGAAACACACTTACAAAGGCAATAAATGCAGTTTCAACATTTGGAAGTGTATTGATTTTCATCTTATGTCCTTTCGTTTATGTGTGAGAGGAAGCGTGTGGTTGGCCACCCCTGATATAGCGCATCTATAAAAATGTGTCTTCATTGGATCTTAAAAACTTTATTTTGTGTTGTTTTGATCTGTTTTAATCTTTCTAATCTAATCTGATGTCTTAATCTATGTGGACCTGGTGGTTTGCACCTGTTATTGAGCTATCTAAAAAAACTAGCCTGAACTTTGAGGCTCTTCCTCGGTCTAACTACTGCCTACATGTCAGAAAGGAGGATCCACAGCGGCTGACAGAGCCCTGAAATAAAACAACCTGACTGTGTGAGTCTGCCTTTTGTTAGTTAATAACTTCCTGATATAAACAAAAGTAAATAAAAGCCAGAAAATGCATTTCTCTACATATTTTGAAGCGTTGTGTGGTGGTTTCCAAAGGGGGTCCCCGACCAGGAGCAAAAGCTGTTGGGGGTCTTGGTTTAGTAAAATTTGGGAACCTCTGCACCAAACTATGCTTGAAATTCAGGAAATCCAGCTACATCCCCACAAACAGGAATGTAAGACCACCAGGCATTTCCAAACACAACAACACAAAGGTGGTGAGTGTGTTGTTAGCAGGAGAGTCCACAGAGGGGGAGTCCACAGAGGGGACCCTTAATGGGCCAAAGATAACAACGGTTTGTTTATGGAGTCTGGGCAGCGCTGTATCTGAGGTGGTCTGCGGGGATGAAAACCCGGTGAGTGGCCTGTAAGAGCTGAGAGCCAAATGTTTACACGTTTCTGTGACTTATTTGCATTGTCCACGGGGAGACAATCAGCACACAACCCCCCCTCTGCAGGATCACAGAGATAAGATAGAGCCTGAATGGGTCCTACGCTCCTCTAACAGGGTGAGTGAACAAACTTTAAAGTCTGAGTAACTTTTAGGAGCCAGAGCAGGAAGCTGTGAGGTTAAAACTTACAAAGTGAGACGATCCATCAGATCTGAGCTCCTGGGTGAGACGGAGAAACTCTCTGATACGTTCTGGCCACAGCCTCGACCTCAGAGAAATGTGTTTTGAATAAACAGATATTTCCAGAGCAGGGGACCCCACAATTAGTAATTTGAAACTCTCTCTGCGTGTGGGTCCCAGCCCAATTCTCTGGAATCAATCAAAGCTCCCAAAGGAACTCCCTGGTCCCCTTAATCTCCTGGTTTTATTACTTTCCAGACAGTCGGCCTGTTTCACCCTACCCCCATCTCCCTCTTTTGTACCGATCTCCAGCAAAGCCAAGGAGGGGCTTTTTTTTTCTCTCTCTCCGTCTCCCCTTCCACCACTGCAGAGCGCTTTTCATGCAGGAGAGGGTCTTTCATCAAGCTCCACACGCAAACAGCTAGCACAGGCCTGTCACTCCAAGGCCTGCTGTCTGCTCGGCACATTCATCTCTCTTTGGAAGTGAAACAAACAAGAAGCTTTCAAGTCCTCTAATACACACACAGAAAAACACACACACACACACACACACGGCTTACTTTGCATATCACATGAATGATGAGGGAAAATCTGGGCCATGTTGCACAACCTGGAGTTAGATTCATCATTTTGTGCCGGCCACATGCTGCTGTGTTTGATAGCATCTAACAGCTTAAATGATAAAGTTATGACTCTGTGTGATGAGACTTTCTTCTCATGCAGACACTCACAGCTTTGAGTCAAACACAGAAGCTCAAATCAATACCACTTATTTCAGGAATCACCTCTCAGATCTGCTGGGCTCAGACCAAACCCGGGCTGCACACTGCACACTGCACACTGCAGTCCCCACACTTCAAAACAATTAACAGCAAGGAATGAATTGTGCTCTGTTTATCCATCAGCTAAACATGTATTGACGCCCAGGTAATGAGATGTCTGCTGGACTGATGATCCTGGCTTATTACCTGACAGTGAGCACTAATGAGTCTTTGCATAGTGTGTGTTTTTTAGATCCCACTCCCATCAACAGGGATGCATGCATGCATGATGTGAATGAAAGACACAAATGTGTAATTTCAGCCCAAATCAAATCCACCTGCACACGTTTGTGCCACAGCTCTCCTTCTCCTGTGTGGATCATGTGGAAGACAAACCTCAACACCCAGCGAGCAGACAAAAGGACACAGTGTGAGCAGCGTGTCGCTTTAAACAGAGCTGGCCTTTGGGTAAACACTCAGGCTGTTACACAAAAAAAAGAAAGCAGTAGCCTACTTTTAAAGTTGCCTAAATGGTGTAACAGTAGCTGAATTAGCCTCCTAGCCCCATGACTGCTTTTCCAATCCAACAGCTTGCATTCCGAGTGCTCCCTCTCCCCCCACGGGCTCAGCAGCCGCAGCAGCAGCAGGTAAGTTTCCTCAATCTATGCGCAAAGACGCACAAACACAGCCCAACAACAGGCGGAGTGTGGGGATCTTACCTTTGTCGACATGCTTTGCAGCGTTGGTCTCCGTGTGGCACAGGAAGGTGAGACAGAGGAGCCACACAGCTCCCCGCTCGGCCATCACTTTTCACAAATAAATCTTTGCAGCCTTCAGGAACCCTGGAGAAGCGTTAAAAAAAGAAATCCGTACAATCCCCGGCCACCTCCTGTGAAAGCACAAAGGCGAGAAAAAAAAAAAGTTCAAAGTCCCAAAATGCGCAGGAACATCCAGAGCCAGGTACTTTTAAAACGAGCCGGGTAAAACATGTAGCTGGGAAGGGAGAGCCGCAGGTTACCGAGACTGTTTTCTCAACTTGGTCGAGGCAGAGGTCGGAGAGAGAAAAAAAACGCTGAAATCAATCCATTGCCACGGAGGCGCAGCGCGAAGGCGAAGGGATTTCTGCCACCGAGCACCGACGCGCCGACTTTACCGCTCCGAGCCGTGTCAGCGCGACGAGGACACGAAATGAGCTCAGTTTGAGCAAAGATAAGATCCGAGCAAAGCAGAAATATCTCCGCCGCGGCCAGCTCTCTGCTCACGGACGGGACGTAAGAGAGCAGCGTGTTGAAGGGCTGGATCTCCACCGGCTCCCCGGAAAACAGGGTGTGGAGTCACACGGAAGTTGGGATCCTGGCTGCTTCAGAGCTCAGGCTGAAGCTAAAATATGGTGTAGATTTCAGACCCAGAACAGCTCCTCGTCCCAACACTGCAGAGACTTTACCTGGATGGAAAACAAAAACACGACAAACGTCCAAAGGTGAGACTGCAGTCAAGCCTAAAGCACACATTAAGGGTTTTTCTTAAGATACATGTGTTACAAAGTTTTCAATTACACCACATAATTGACTCTAACAGCTTCAAAACACAGACGTAACCACTATAAGAGCCAAACTTTGCGTTCACTGCCTGTAGGCAGAGCGTGAACGCATAGCTAAAGCTAGCTAAAGCTAGCAGTTTTACATTTTACAATAAAACAAAACAAGCCATATATATTTCACTAATAAAATGAAACAAAGTGCCTTTTCTGAGTTCATTTTACAGTGAATTGTTTTTGCTTTTCTTAAAACCATATTCAAACTTTCAAACCTGCGGCTAGCTTGCTAACTTTGGCTAACGTTGCTTACGCTAACGCTAGCCACATTTATGTTCAGCTAAAAAATGATGAAAAGTAGACTTAAACATCTCAAAGCTGCTGTTGACTTATAAATATTGTTCTTTTACTACAGTTGTCAACATATACAACAAATATTCAGACAAACAAAAAGAAAAAAGATTTAGCTGTTGCTTTTTTTAAAGCTGAACACAGATAGTAGCCGCGCTAGCTTCAAGGCTAAGGAGCTAACTGACGTCTCTGCGACATTAACAACCTAGAAAAAGAGATGGGTTTTATAATAATAACGACAATGATAATAATAATAACAATAATAATAATAATACACTTTTTTACATAGCACTTTTTTAAAGCAATGCTACACAATGCTGTATCTAACGTTTTGTTTGTGAGAAAAAAAAACGGAGCAAGTTGGAGGAGTTTGGTCACCTGTGCAGCCAAAAATTCATCCATTTATTTCTGTTTTCAGCTCCTAGATAACTTTAGATAACCAATATAAACATTATCCAAATAGTGCATGTTTTTCTCTGGGGTATAATTAACAAATATAAGGCAAAGCAAGTTTATTTATGTAGCACATTTCAGCATGGCAATTCAAAGTGCTTTACAGGCAGAACAAATTAGAGAAAACAATTAAAATTCAATTAAAAATGATATTAATTAAAAAAGATACAATAAAACAATTAAAAAATTAAAGCAGATTGTTTAAAACAGATTTTAAGATAAAATATGCAGTGCAGAGTTAAAGAAAATATATATGCAAATGAATTGTTAAAATGCTCTAATAAAGGCAGCTGTAAAAAGGTGGGTCTTCAACCTGGATTTAAATGAGCTCAGAGTTTCAGCAGACCTGATATTTTCTGGCAGCTTGTTCCAGATATTTGGAGCATAGAAGCTGAATGCTGCCTCTCCATGTTTGGTTCTGACTCTGGGGACTGAAAGCAGACCTGATCCAGAAGACCTAAGTGGTCTTGGTGGTTCATACGGGATCAAAAGATCATTGATGTATTTTGGCCCTAGTCCATTCAGAGCCTTGTAAACCAACAGGAGTGTTTTAAACTCTATCCTTTGACAAACAGGAAGCCAGTGTAAAGACCTCAGAACTGGACTGATGTGATCCACTTTCTTGGTCTTTGTGAGGACTGGAGCTGCAGCGTTCTGACTGATTTTTTAGTGAGACCTGTAAAGACGCTGTTACACTAATCAAACCTACTGAAGATTAAAGCATAATAAATAACATAACATAAGAGATAAAGCTTAATAATAATCACTGGGTGCAGAGAAGTCATTAAAACTTTTATTATACAGTCAGGGATGTATACATGCTAATATTAAGTGCTGATGACGTGTTCTGTTTAATTCATTGCATCTATAGATAATGTGATATTGTTTATTATAAGGTGATTGCTGTAAATGTTATTCATGGATTCTTTGAGTGGGATAATCCAAGTATATTTTAATTTACAGACAACAGTCTGATCCTCTTTAGTTGGACTGAGTTTGGAGTAATAATGTAATTCACTAAGTGTTTATTCAATAAATGCACAATTTGACATTTTGAGTGATAATTTCACACACAAGAGTGCATAGTTATGTTTCCTTATTCGTAGAAAGATTACCTGTGACAAAAACAGTCCCACCAACTTTTTAATAAGTTTTAACTTGTTCTACAGATTAATTCATGTGTAACTTTAAATATTACTTGAAGCAGCTGTATTTTTTTGTTGTTGTTGTTGTTTTTACCTTTCTGTAATCTGCCCTATTTATAAAACATGATGTAAATATTCTGAATTAGCTGGTGGGATAAGTCACTGAAGCTGAATTTACATTAAAAAAAAACATTGAACCATATTTTATCCACTCCTCTGTGTTGCATGTTGTAAGGCTGGACCATAAAGGTGATGTCAGACCATGTTCAGTGAATAAAAACACAAATTAACTGAATGTACTGGGTTTTTCTCTTCATTGCACTTGAATTGTAATGTTCCCCAAGGACCACAGACAGGGATGTGAATAAAATGAAGAAAAACATTAACTTAATTTATTCCCCTGGAGTCCTCTATCTGCTCTTGTCCTTCAGCAGTTAATCTAGTGAACCACAGTTGATATTTTTACCCTTTATGGGCTAATCCTGAGATTATCTAGCTATCATACTATAGAAGAAGAGCGAGCTGCAGGGAGCTGAGACAACCAGTAACAAAACAGAGGAAACAAAAAAATACGAAACAAAAAACCAAACAAATCCAGTTTATAAAAACATGATTGGTTTAAAAAACAAACACAGTGGCCAACATACCAGCAGATTATATTACAGGAAGATTCCTGACCAGGAGATGGGTTCAGTTCAGATCAAGTGACGTAAAATAATTTAAAGGTTGGGTGCTGCATGTTGTTAAAGGAAAGGTAATTAAAGCACATCAAGTAAATATTTGAGAAACCAGCTTTTAAAGGTCATTAAAGAGGCATTAATCTCCCGTTTGGTGAAGGTGATGTGTTTGTCAGAGGAAATAACGTCGTAGTTTTTACAGTCGCTTTGAAAGAAAGAAAACAGACTCCTGTGCTCACTTTCAGGCTGTGAGCTGGCTTTAAGGAGGATGAGGACAGGGGAAATGTGTCTGGTCTCAGCAGAAACCCTCAGTGGAGGCATCTTTACCTCACCCAGGCATATGGAACAGCTCCCCCCGCTGGCGTGAGTAATATATAACACTGCACTCACAGCATTTCTCTCCAAAGGGGATGACAGAGCCTCGTTGTGTCTGGTTCCTCAATTGCTGTTTTTAACGGTCAAACAAAACATTTCGACTTCAGAAACAGAGATACTTCCTCTCTGCTTCGCTGAACGCACGGTGTGCCTCAAGGCTCTCCTCTCGGACCAACAATTTTTTCTTTAAACTTCCCCGTATTTTTTTATCAAATTTTGCAAAAATGAAGTCACATTGTTGGGGTTACTTGACCGAAGGGTATTTATTGTAATTTAAACTCCCTCAATACTGTCAAAAAGAAAGTCCATACACACAAGTTCATAAATCTGTTTTATTAACCCTGATTACATATGGGGAAATACAAAAGACTGGATTACACAGTTCAGCAAGAATGTGGAGAGCATGGGAATGGTTTCATCTTCCATTTCTAAATATTGTTAATATCTCATCTCTACAGATTGAAATATTTTTTCTAAATTTTGAGGTTTCTGTTCTTAGTGCTCCAACAACAACAATAATACAAAAAACCCAACATATTTATAGATTTGATTATTATTTTATTCTCTTCTATTTTATTTTATTTTATTTTATTTCATTTTATTTTATTTTATTTCATTTCATTTTATTATTTTTTATTTTATTTCATTTATAATTTTATTGTATTTCATTTCATTTTTTTAATTATTCTATTCTATTTTTTATTTTTTTATTTATTTATTTATTTATTTTTAACAGTGGGCTAAATTTAAACTCAATGTGTAACACTGAACACTGATGTGTTTTTTTTTTCCTCGTCTTCGTCTACAGTTGTTAATGTCATATACTGCTCTATGTGTCTTTAACTGCTTCTAAGGGAAAAATAAAGATTTGTTGAATTTAAGTTTTAAATTGAAATAGACTTAATATCCCTTTGCATTTAAATGATGGAAGTAAAAGTAAGGAAAGGAGAGGAAGTTAAAGGGTTAGGACAAAAAGTCTCTGGATGCAAGAAAGAAACATTCTGGGTCCATGAGATTCTTTACATTTTCAAACTTAACATTTACAGTTATTCTGAAGTATTGAGCATCATGAAACATGTCATACAAAGTTTGGTTTCTTTCATTCATTTGTTTAAATTAATTAACTATAACATATCCTCATCCTTTATTTCTGAGGTCTGAGTGTGAGGTTGTGTAACAGGTTTATCATCACTGAACAGCAAATGACAGGTGTGATCATCTTTTTCTCTTCTTACAGTCTGGACGGCAATATTTCCTGATGTTTATTTGATGTCTCTGCTCTATTTCTTGGGGCTTAACTGTTTAACATAAGTAAATAAATCTCACCCTCTGTAACTAATGCTCCTCACCTGGGTGAAGTCAGGCTCTGCTAACAGCCGGCTCAGGTAAGATGTGAGTGCTTCAGATTTACATATCAAGGTGTGATCCTCTTTGAAGTAGTTTGGCTGACTGGAATTCAAAATGAAAGAAAAACATCACAAAATGTTTTTTTAAGTCTCAGTGTTGTGGTGTAGGTTTGGAGAGACTTATAATGTGTGTATTATCCAAAGGGAATTTAACCTTTTTATTTTCTTTCTGATGGTAAAGTCTTATTAAAGAGTTACCCCGATGACAGAGCCTTACACCTTTTGTGTGACTCGTTGATGTTGAAGTGGGGGAAGCACAGGTTAAACTTTATCCATCAAATCTTCATTTTACAAAAACAGAGTAATAAGAATCACAAACAGAAGTCCAAACAGAGATCCCTTTAACACATCATTCATTAAATTACAGTTACTGAAACTTCATGATAGAATAGATTTCAACATGTTGCAAAGTATGTACAAAGCTCATAAAAGCTCCTACCATTTAATAATCAGTGCTGATTCATCAAGAGAGAAATTAGTTACAATTTAAAAAGATTCAAAATATTCGCAAAACCAGGATTCAGGATCACACTAAAGGAGCGCAGTGTTACGGTTAAAGCAGTCACTTTATAGAAAAACCTGAACAGAGACACTGAAGAAATTAAATCACTCAGTATCTTCAAAAAATATATTAAAACCAGTTTATTAAAGAAAAAAAGGGATGAAAGATTTTCTTAATCTGCAGAATAAAATAAAAATAATAATAAAAATAATGATTTAATTAACATAATAATAAAAAATAATTAAATAAAAAAAAACAATAAAAAATAATTAAATTAAAAAAATGAAAATAATTGATTAGATAAAAATAATAAAAAAATAATTAAATAAAAATAATAATATCAAAATTAATTAAATAAAAATAAAAATAAAAAAATTATTGAATAAAAATAATAATACAAAATTAATTAATTAAAAAGGATAATAAAAAATAATTAAATGAAAAATAATTATAAATAAAAAAATTATAAGAATTATTGTATGACTTTTTCTGTTGTTTTGTTTGTTGTCTTTTGTAAGAAATAATTAATGGAAAGTTAAAAGGCATGCTGGCATGTATTTTTTTATTACTGTTATTATTCTGATCTTGTGTTTATTTAATGTTTTGTAAGAGAAGGGGCAGATATGATAAGACTTTGTCTTCTTTTTGCTCTCTTTTATTGATTTCATATTTTTTATTTTTTTATTGTTCATATATTTTATCTCAAAAGAAATGAAATAAAGATCAACTGAAACTAAAACCAAAACTAAAGTTGCAGCTTTAATAATCATCCTGAGGCAAATTGATTAAGTATTTCCTCTTTGCTCTGTGCAGCTGAAGTGTATTTTATCCTGATGATGGCGTATTTAAAGCGTACAGTTTTTATATCATTATGTACAGTCTGACACATAGCTCTGGTTTGTAGCTCGTTATGGTGTAACCGCCAACATTTGCTCCTCTTAAAGACATTTTCCTACTCTGCTGATAAGGAATCATTAATAACTCCAACACCACATGAATCCCACCCCTGCTTTTTACTGTATGCACTCCTCTCTGTAATGAAGCGATATATTCCAGCGCAGACCTGCCTGAGAAAACCCGCTCACATCCTCAGGCCAATTACATTATGAACATGCACACAGCTGAATTCTTTAATAGTCGAGGCTTTTTTCCCACAGCTTGTTGCCCTGAACGTATTTCTTTCAGATTAAAGAAAAAGGCTCACTAAATCTCAAATCTCTGACATTAAAGAGACACTCACGCCATGAATCAAGTAATGGCAGCCATGCAGTCGAGGAAATGGCCATCAGATTACTGCACGGAAACGATGGTGGATTAACGTGCACGTGAAGCAGCTGCTGGGCGTTATATTTCAAAGGTTTTTAGACATTTAGAGCCTGGTTTGAAGAAGCACGGCCGTGTATACGTTATTATGTAGAAAAGCTTCGTTATGTTGCATGATGTGCGTTTGCAGCCTGCGGGATGTCATGTCTGGTGTTAGCATTACTTAAACATAGCGAGGGAAAATGTGCTGCCAGCACGCACCAAAAGGCAAATTACAAACACATTAGATTCATCCTGTATCACTTTATACACACATAAGATTCATCCTGTATCAGATTAAACCCAAACTCTCTGCTAATGTTGAAGAAGTACAGACAAATCAGCCGCTCTCTGTAGATGAACGGTGCGGATTACCAATCCAATCCTGGCACCAGTTGAATGTGATCCCCGGATGATCCTGATCTTATTTAGGTCCAGATTAAGAGTCAAAGGGCTCAGCTCATAGAGGAGCTGGATGAGCAGTCTTAGACACGGCGTTGGCGACTTTCAGAGGATTATTCACACGTCAGCTGATATACGACCTCTTCCTCTGAACATCAGGGTGTAAACTCAAAGCTACATTACAGCATAGCCACACTTACTGAGCACCTTCTGAACATAATTCAGTGGAAATATTTTAATTCATGATACAGTTAAACAGACAGATCGTGACACAGCAGCTGGTCTGGACCACTCTCAGGCAGAAACCTCGAGCAGGACCAGATTCATGACTAGTAATCCTCCATCGTCTGCATGTTTCTGTGTTTTTGCATGAGGAAACCCCTGAACTGCCCCTTACAGAAACCTTCTTCCTGCTCATGTAGCGTTCATTTGTCCAACAGTGCAGACTTCACACTGTGACACCTTGTTTGCACTAACATGTGTTAGCGGTGACTGAAGAGGTGTGATAAACAGATGGATAGGAACAAGAGGAGCTACCTGTAGCTAACAGAGGGAGGCTAATGTTTTCAGGTTACTGATAAATCTCCTTATTTCATTAAACATGATACAGACTGAAGACCACCACTCACAGTCCTGATGTTAAAACCTGATTAACCTTTTAATCAGACCAGCTCATTTAAAAATCAACACTGGTGCAGATTTGAGGGAAGTAGCCTGCTAGCAAGTTAGCTAAACTAGTGGTTTGAAAGTGGGGTTTCTGAATCCAAAACTATTACAGTTACATATTATATCAATTATCATTAACATATTAACAAAACAGAGGCTATATTTGATATAAAAACATGCGTATGGATAGTGTTTGATCTGTTATTTACTTTCAGTTCTTGCTTTAAGACCCCTGAGGTGACTGAACCAGGATAACGACAGTATCAGATGCAGCAGATTTATGAGTAACAGAACAGTTGGTGTCGACAGGTGGGCTAATTTTCCACCAGTCAGCTAATTTTAGCACACTAGACTTTTTTTATATGTCAGTTTTCTGTCTGTATTTGGATTGGCAGGCGTCCTTGTTCTGTAGGGCTGAAAAATTTTGGAAAATAATCCAATTGCGATTTTTTTCAGACCAATATTGCGATTTAGCATACGATTTTTTGGGGGGGGGGTGACGTTTATCTTCTGCATTGTTCACGTAACTCAAGTTTTAAGTCATTTTATAGTTTGACTAACCAACAAAAGATACTGTTAGCATTTAAACAAGTCTTTTTTGCATTTCTTAATTGAAAAAGAAAAAGGAAAACTGTGAAATTTTACTAACCTCCAGTTGTCAGTAAGAGTAACAAACCAAACAGAAAAAAGTGACCAAGAGGTATAGCTCTACGATCTACTGGATAGATCTTTGTAGCCCACAGGTTTTTTTTTTTTTTGCCAGAAAAATTGCCTTCTATTACGTTGCAATGTCGGTTTAAAATCGATCAATTGTTCAGCCCAATTGTTCTGTCAGATTCATGGGCTGAAAAGGCTAAAAACTCTGAATTTCCCTTCAGGGATTAATAAAGTACATTCTATTCTATTCTATTCTATTCTATTGTATTCTATTCTATCATCTTAAAACACTGTACTTTTTTAATTGCAAGTACTTGCTCCTGGCTATGTAAGCTACTAAAAACTGAAATCTTATCAGGTATTTTTGTCTTATTTTAAGTAAAAATGGTCTTATTTTATTTGATATGAGCCACATTCACCTGGTTAGTCCAGAAAAATGTCTGATTTCAAGTTATACAAAGACAAAATGAGGTCTGAATTGCTTTTTGAAATTAAAATATATATATATATATATGTGTCAATAGAAAAAGAAAAATTTGCTTGAAACTAGAATAATGTCTTAATACAAGAAACTTTCCTCTCTTGAAATCAGACATTTTTCTGGACTCGTCAGGTGAATGTAGCTCAGATTAAGACTGAAAAAACATCTTTTTCTGAAAATAATATAAAACACTTGATAAGATTTCAGTTTTTTCAGTGTGTTTCTCCAAAATATGCCCCAAAGTTAAACTTTCCAACCTACTGAAGGTGGATTCTGGACGTAAATATCACAGAGAGGTTGTTTTGAAGGCACGTCGCTGAGATTCCCATTAATCTGGACTTTCTCTGGCATCTGTACGCATGGACGTTAAAATGTGCGGTGAGGGTGAACAAGCAGGGGAAGAGTTCAGGTTTGGAAGAAGTGAGGCAGATTAAACACACACACACACACACACACACACACACACACACACACACACACACACACACACACACAGCAACCAAAACAATGAGGAGTAATGTGTCTGATATTAACAATATTGAAAAAAGTTTGACTGATGAGAAAACGACAGAATGGTGATGGTGCACGCAGGACTTATGGCTGCTGGTGTATGCAGTTTGGTGTTTGTGTGTGTGTGTGTGTGTGTGTGTGTGTGTGTGTTTTCTTGGCTATGACTCTGCATCTAAGTTTAAAAACTAAGTTTAAATCATATCAGCCCGAAGGAGAAGGATGACATTTCTATCCTGAACCAGCAGTTATATTTCCTCTTATCTGACATGTTCGACCGATATGCATGGCTGTGTGTGTGTGTGTGTGTGTGTGTGTGTGTGTGTGTGTGTGTGTGTGTGTGTGTGTGTGTGTGTGTGTGACAGTTATTTGCCCACGGAGACAAACAGCTGCTGTGTACCTGGCCCACACCCAGACCCACTTTGGCAGCCGTACAGGGCCTCATGGAGCAGCTTCACCTGCGGCTGCACAGCTCATAAACCTGCTTCAACAGGAAGCTCGCCGTGTGCGCTCGCCGTGCGTGCTCGCAGACCTCCGTCATACGTGTGCTGGCCTGGGCACATTTTCAGAGCCTGGCTCGGCTCGTCTCACACATGTCAGCACTTTTTTCTCCTGTCTTCACTCCTTCACTGGATCCTGGAAATCATTGTCCTAATTAGCTCTCAGCGTGAGGCTGAGATATCGCCGCGCGCAACCTGCTCCAACCGGGACGCAAGAACGGAGAAGGTTCAGGATCAGGATCAGGATCTGTGACAGCCTGAGCTCTGATTGGCTCAGGTCATGGCTTCAGTTACTCCAGGAGGGGCTGGTATCTAAGTTTCTGACCATGGCCGATTCTGATCGATTCTCTTGTATTTTGTATGGTGGCCCTAAAGGTCAAAACCAAGGAAACATTTTTTTCTGATTATAAAATTTAATGAGACAAAAAAATCTCTGCTGTAAGAAGTTTTGTTTCTCAAATGTGGTTGTGTATTGACCTTCAGGGCCACCATAGAATTGAATCCTGATTTGAAATGTTAGCCGGTTGATTTTATATATTTTTTTAATATTTGTATTTTTTTTTTTTTAATTTGTACTTTTATTTATCTATTTATTTTCGCATACGCATAAATAAAACTTTTCTCAATCTCTTTAAATTTCTATGATTATTTGAATTAAACTAAAACATTTGCCCTAGCAGGTGGTATGGTTAATATTTTAACTTTCTCTGGGTTTATTATTTGATTTATTTTCAATTCATCATGATATCCTGATATCCCTGATATCCTTGTTAGCTTTTATTTATTTATTTATTTAAAACTGAAACCACCTGTAGTCACTGAAAAAAGTCAGTCAACCTCAAAACCTTCTCCCTCTTCATGAACCAAAACAATCTGAACCAAGACGTCTTTGTTTCAGTGAGTTTCTGATAATTTTCTTATTGTAGCGTAACTTAAAGCTTCACTCCAAAGTATTTACAAACAGAACTCCTTCATAACAAAGAGGGTGGTACTTCACCTGCTATAAGAACGGATCTTTTTCATGGTCATTGGCTTTCATTGGCTAGCAACGGCTCATAGCAACAGCCTATTCCTGGATAACTGACTGTTGCTATGAAGAGCAGAACGACCCGAGTTGTTTTTGTAGTTCAGTCGATCTTTATTTATACAGAATTAGTTCACAATAAGTGTTGAGCCAGCTCAATCAATCTGCTCAAGGTGAGTGTCAGTGATCAGCAGTGTTGTGATCTGATCGCTGTGAAGCGCTCGACTCATGGTGGGTTAACATGGGATGAGATGAGATCAGGGGTCTGCAACTTTTACTTTCATTGGAGCCATTTTTCCTCAGCTCACCTGGATAAATGTCATCCAAGAGCCACAAAATCTACTTTATCTTCACAATAAAGACAAAAGTGTCTAAAATTCAATACATAGTTAAAATCTAGTGAATAAATATCTGAATGAAAAGTTTTTTTATTTAATATAACTGTAAAGGAAAGTCTTAGTTTTTATTATTTTTTCAATGCAATCCAATCCACTTTATTTATAAAGCACATTTTACAAACAGAGCATTACCAAAGTGCTGCACATCAAAAACATAATAATAAAAACAGTAAAACAGCTCCACCAGCTCTCATTAAGGTAATAAAAACAAGTTACATTAAACAAGAATAGGCTAAAACAATAAATAGTACATACAATAATAAATACAAATGAAATAGATTAAAAAGGACAATTAAAACAATAAAATCTGGAGAAAAACAATAAAATTAATACTATAAAATAACTAAAAGAAATAAAAGACACAGAGGACCACACAGCTCACGCAGATATCGATAAAATTTCAAATATGTCAAAAATATTGAAATTCAAAAAATATTTAAAAAATGAAATTACAAAAATTTGCAAATATTTTAAGAATTACATTTTCTTTAAATTTGAGTTTTGAAAAATGCAAAAAAAAAAATCTACAAAAAAAATAAATTTAATAAAATTGCAAATTTCAAAATTTTTGGAAAAATACTTGTAATGAAAACTTGAATATTCTCTGTAAGAAAAATACAAATAATAATTCAATGATATTTTTTAAAGCTACAAGGATCCAAATGGAAAGGACAACAGGTCTGAAAAATAAGGCTCCTTTATCTTGCCTTGATGTTGGGTTTCTGTTAATTTAATTATATTAATATCAACAGGTCTAGATCTGTAAAGTGTCTTGAGATAATGTTTGTTTTGATTTGTCGCCATACAGATTAAGATTGGTTGATTGAAAGGAGTCAAAGAGCAGCATGAGGCTCCAGACCCGCAGGTTGAAAACCCTTGGATTAGAGTTTAAGATAGGAAAGGGATAAATTTGATCAGATGTTGGGTCTTTGTAAAATATGATTAATGGACAGCCTATAATCATTTCACTGATTAGAGAGAAGTCTGATAAGTTTGAGTTTGGGTAAAAACCAAGAGAAGAGATGAAAACATGAGCTCCATGTGGCTAACAATCAGACCAATGAGGAGCTTACAGGAGCCTATGCTCTATGAAAACCTGCTCACTATACATCATCCTTCAGTTTGTGTTGACACTGACCTGTAGACACCGCTCCTCTGTGTCTCTGTGGATCCTGACCTCTTCATGAATCTTCGAGGAGTTATAAATCATGATTCAGAGACGACAGCCACGTTAAGGCGCTGAAATCACCCACAGGCTGTCTCATAACCAGCGGGAAAACCTCCACACTGTACATTGAAGCTAAGTGCAGCAGAGGTCTGGTAATCATCACTTTGAAGTCGTTTTCAAAGCCACATTAACTCTAAAGAGCCCAACTCTCCGTGACCCCTCTGCAGGTGCATCTGTGAAAAAAGGCAGCGTGATTTTATACATCAGTTACCGTAATGAGGCCGTATGTTCCCACAAATTACAGCCACAGACTCCAACGAGCTGCAGAAACTCAGGAAACCACACGGAAAGGCTTGACGACATATGTCTGACTGCATCAGGAGGAGGAGCGGAGTCATTAGCTGGAGTGATGATGTGAACGTCTGAACTTACAGCCTCCTCTTGTTCTGTTTTATCAGCCTCTGTGGGGACACTCAGAGCCACATTCATCACTCACAGTGTGGAGTACGAGAAATGCTGCTTTGATGCATCCACCACGCCTGGATGTAAGCTGTCTGCTCAACATCAAACGCTCAAAAAACAACTTGAAATTAAAGCTGCAAGCAGCGTTAGACGGGTCCTCGGGCTCCTGCCGGTTTTCCCTCCAATGTGTCCAACAAAATGAGACGAACATTTCGGCGTTGGTTTCATCTCTCTACGACAATCCTAGCCCCAGTTAGGGCTGTTTTGGTGTGTGTAGGCTGGAAGTGAGCCTAATGGCTCTGAGAGAATATTATGGGATGTCAGGGAGTCAGTTGTTACCATGGCAACGTATCCTCTGCTATGTTGAATGACATCATCAGCTGCTGCATGGATGGAACTCCTAATTAGCGTGACAGAATCCCCAATAGAGTGTGGAGGGAGAGTTTATCAGCCATCTAATGTAAAGAAGTCCTCACAGAGTCCACAATTTTACCCCAATCTGTGTTAAAATATCATATTTTTGTAGGAAATTTTGTCAGGAATCCATTTTTGGTATTTTTAAAGCTGTAAGAGTTTTACTTTTTTCTCTAGAGGCCCAAGTGTGTGAGAAATCTTGGCCCTGAGTGCTGAAAATAGAGGATTTATTTTAGCAAAATGTCCGAACTACTTGTCCTATAGACCAGAATGTTGGCTTAATCTGTGTAAAAATATGATATTTTTGTAGGAAATTTTGTCAGAAATCCAACCATGTCATTTTTAAAGCTCTATGAGTTTTACTTTTTTGTCTAGAGGCCCAAATGCAGCACCAGGGGGGTGCGTGCTCGTAGCTGATAAGTGTTCTCATCTGTTAACATGGAGGTAACTGAAAGCGGGCGAAAGCGGGCGAAAGCGGGCGAAAGCGGGCGAAAGCGAGGGAAAGCGGCGAAAGCGAGGGAAAGCGGTCGAAAGCGGGCGAAAGCGGGCGAAAGCGAGGGAAAGCGGGCGAAAGCTGGCGAAAGCGAGGGAAAGCGGTCGAAAGCGGTCGAAAGCCGGAGAAAGCGAGGGAAAGCGAGGGAAAGCGGGTGAAAGCGAGGGAAAGCGGTCGAAAGCGGGGAAAGCGGGGAAAGCGGTCGAAAGCGGGCAAAAGTGGGCGGCGACTTTGAGGGCTCGCCATTCGAAAACCAGGCCCGATATAACAACTTCCCGAACAACTTTTGTAGAGCTAGGTCTGGTCTGTCATGTGAGCCAATTTTCAAGCATGTACCATTTTTGTTTTTTAGTTAATTTTTGCAGAAAAGACAATTTATCTTATTTTGAAAGGCAAATTGCCGGCTTCCAGATGGAGCTACGCAAAAATACTCCTTACCATTTTGTGCGTCTTGATGAGACGAACATTTTGGCGTTGGTTTCATCTCTCTACTACATTCCTAGCCCTAGCTATGGCCGTTTTATTGTGTTTTTTAGGGATTTGTTGGCTCTAGAGAGCTTATTATGGGATGTCGGGGGTCATGTTTGGTATTTATCGAATTTTTCCGATTGTGATGTGAATTTTGGTGAGTTTTTAAGCATGTTTAGGGGTCAAATTAGCGTTCCTTGACGGGGCGGAATAATAATAAAAAAAAAAAAAAGAAACGGACGAAATACAATAGTGCCCTCCGCCGAAGGCCGAGGACCCTAATAATGTTTTTATGCTGACTTTGGAGATAATTCCTTGCTGCACAGATTGGATGAGTTTTCTGAGCATCCTCTGTCTGATGTCTGCTCCTCTCTGTGGATTTCTTTTTCTGTTTAAGTCTGAGAAACGTAAAGCAGAGTATGTCATTAACATGTCTTCTTCTGCTTTCGTCTCTCACAGACACGTCACTCTCCTCCTCAAAGGCTGGTCTGACAGCGAGGTACAGGTGTGCTTCAAATGTCACTGCTTTCTAATGAAGGAGCAGAAATTTAAATCACAGCGATTAAGGCCGACAGCGCTCGGCTGGCTGAATCTCTTCACCCCGCCGTACTTCCCATGGTGCATTTCTGTGCCCGTGCTTCTCCCACAGGCAGGCGTGAGTGACTCCATCTCTGCTTCATTAGCCGGACACTGCCTGCTCTCCAAAAGCTGCGTTGAAGAGCGGTTGGTGAAAGAGAAAAGGCGGTTGCAGGGTGATATTAGGCGGAGGAAAGGTGTAATTTGTCAGAGCTGGCATTTGAAATGAGTCTGAAAGTGGAGGATAATGCTGCCTCTGGAGGCTTCGCCCTCTGCGTGTTAGACTCCATCTCGTGAAGGCGGCGGCTTCATCCCAGCAGGAGCCTTCTGCTCGCAGGCGCTCGGCTACCAAGCCCAGCCGCGTAAACACGGCTTCAAAATGAATACTGGATGCTGTGTGGACTCAGCTTTGAGTTACAGCCACTGGAGGACTCTTTGAGAGACCAACTGTGGAGACGCTCGGTGTACGAGCTCATATTTAGAGACTCTGTGAGAAACCCTGTCGATGCTTTAAAGACAAAATCATACATCAGTGATTGTGACAGATGGAAATTAAGTGTCTCTAAGAGGAAGCTGTTTAAATTATCGATCAGTATAAGCTGAGTGATGCCTGGTGAAGTTTTTGTTTTTGGTCTTTTTTTCACAGCACGCACCAACAGGCTGCAGATCAGGAGTCAGACCAGTGACAGGTGCTTTGATCATTTTGTGTATGAGGAGCTTTTACTACAGTCTGATCTGAACCAGCGCTCTGTTTTGGGGGGTTTTCAACAGCCAAAAGACTAAACTGAGACGTGGTCACGTGTTGTCGAGACTCATAAATCCATTATCCTTAAAGTGATACTCCGGGGTGGATCAAGTTGGGTCCTGTCACAAGGTTTAGGGCAGAAATTACCCCTACAGCAGTGTTTTTGTGCAGCAGAAGCCCAGAGCGCTCACACCAAACACCCCCTCCCTGCTCCTCTGCAGGTTTCCTCTGCACTCAGACGGGGCCATATTTTACTGACCAAAAACACAAATAAACGGACTCCCACCAAAAAAAACTGATATGGGTCTGCATTCACGCTTTATTTAGAGAATTTTCAGCTCGTTACTTTCACACAAAACACAGCTAAATAAGGCTCTAGTTCTCATCGTGTCTCTTCGTCCTGGCAGACTACCTGCGTTTGTTTATATCTGACACGCTGCGCGCGGACTGATACACTGAGGTAGCGCCGTTTTACGACACGATGAGAACTAGAGCCTTATTTTATCAGCATTTCTGCTGATAACAGAAAAAAAACATTGAAAATGTAAACAATTATGTGACCAGGTAAATATAGTTGATATGAATTCCCCAGAATTAAAAAAAAAAAAAATTATGTTACTTCCTGTTGTTTTCCAAAAATTTCATGGAAAATTCCCAACTTTGAAAATTTTGCTTCCCTTTTTTTAGAGATAAAATTAATAATAAAAAACAAACAAGACTGTTCTCAGTATGTAAAGATCAAGTCGCTCCTTTAGGTCGCTGGAAATGAAGACGGTGAGGTCTTTAAAAACTGCTTTTTGTTAGTTTTCTTTTTTCTTACAATTCAGCTTTTTAGAAGATATTAAGATTGCTAAAGATAGCTGTTTATGAGGAGACTAAAACCTGCCTTTACCCTAACTCATTTCAGCACACTACCTGGAAAGAAGTTCATTTTTTCCAGTATGGCTTCTGGCGACGAACGGCTTTAAAACTCTATATCACAAACAGATGTGTGATGTCACAGGAACAGATGATGATCCTGTATTTTACAGTATGTTGTAAAATATGTGTGAAAAAACACAAAGGAGAAGATCAGGACAAACTCAAACTTTCGTTACTTGTCAGTAAACCTGATATTCAAACTGGGCTCCTCCTCCTTGGTTCAGTGCCAGCTGCAGCACACACCCACAGCCTCTGACCGTGACTATGTGAACACACTCACTAGCCCAGCAACCACCTGTAGCTTCAGGTTTCTACATGGGAGAGACTAGAGAGCTGTGCACCTGACTTAGCATGCTAGCACAAGCTAATCACAGGTGTTTGACACATACTTGGTTAGCAGAAAGCTAACTTGCCTCGCTCTCCAAGTTCTTTAAAGTGAGTGAAAGTCAAGCCAAGCTTTACCCTCATTTAAGAAAAAGCTTTATCTGTTTGAAGTTTCGATTCTCTTTGGTTGTTTTTCTTCTTCTGTGCTACGTCCGCTATTGTAGCTGCTCAGATTAGCGTCTTCTACTTGCTATCATGAACACATAGAGTCACTAGCATAATCGGCTGATGTAACCTTGCTTAATCCCCACCCAGAATTGTCCCGAAACGACCAAAACATCAACATCCAGGCAGAGGAGGGGGTTTGAGGCCGACACTGACACTGACACATATGAATAGCGACCCAGTCGAGATGAAGCTGACGTTTTATTTCTTGGGAAAATCCTGCAGACTCTTTCTCTAAGTTGTTAACCTGTGTCTCATATAACTGCTGATAAGTGAGGAAGAGGAGGACGCTCTGATGCGTCTGAGGTTGCGTTAAAGACTCGTTCGGTGGAGTTCCTGAGAGATCAAGAGGAACTGTGGAGCGTCCTGGACAACATGTTTCAGAGACTCTGTGGGAACACGTTGAAATTCAACACATCCTGCAGTAATTACGACACTGAGGAGTGAAGTGTGTAAAAATTAAAGCCCGTCAGTAAATGATGAGCTGCACAGTCGCCTCCTATCATTCACAGTTTTGTTCAGAGCCCGATCCATTTTGTCGAGCCGTGTTGACACCCTCGCGCTCTCTCTCCAGATGGGTTTGTTTTATGCCGCCGCGCTGAATGGATGGCGCTCTATGGCGCGTAATGAGCACCATTGAGATGAGGTGAAGTCACTTAAGGGGCTGTCTGGGCAACACATGCAGCCTTCCCAAGACGTATGACCGCAAGCTGCCTTCCTCCTGGCCCACCTCCTCCTCCTCCACCTCCTCGCCTCCAGCCCCGGCTCTTGTGGTTAAGGGCCTCCTTCCTGCCAGAGGAGGTCGGCTGTTGCTGTTGTTGTTGTTGTTGTTGGAATTGCAGTGGCCACTTATGAGGGCTCTCTCAATCAGCAGCGACTGTGGGTCCTTAAAGAGGGAGGCGCTGGGGGATCAGTGGAAATACAGAATAAAAAGGAGCAGCTCATCCTGCACGCTCCCTGCTCCCTCCGCTCAGAAAAATGCCTCCAATTTGTCCTGACAAACAGAAAGGTGTCCTTAAGTGTTTCATTCTGATACTCCAATTTTACCAACACGCCCTGTTCCTTCCACGGCCGGAGAACGAACGGGACCACTGTAATGTTTTACCCATGATGGATGATCATGCACGTCCACTGAGGAGGTGGTCAGCGTGCTTCAGGCGCAGCTCATAGACTCCATGCCTCAGCATTGTGCCCAGACTGACAATGAAATGGAGAGTGCCATCCTGCAATAATGGGAGAAAGCAGAGAGGGAGAGGGGAGAGACGAGGGGGAGGAGGAGACGTACACAGCTCTCCAACAGGGAAGCAAAAGACCGCAATCTGTTCTGGCAGAGCAGATTGAAACGATTACAGAGAGAGGAATATTCAGTTTGGGGGTTTTTCTTCCCCCCTCGTCTCCACCTCATCTGTCAGGAGGAGCATCGGACCAGAGACAGAGACGGAGAGGAGACGGAGAGGAGACGGAGAGGAGACGGAGAGGAGACGACTGTCCCTGCCAGAGATCTGTCCTCCGTTTGTGAATGACAAGACTGAAGACATGATTTTTAACATTTTAAAGCCAGAGGAGTCATTTTCCTCTGACGCTGACCAATCACGAGTCGTCTCACAGCCTCGGGTCCTCAGGGCTCTTTGAGTCCAGGTTTAAACCAGGGGCGGCGTCAGGGGTGCTTGGTGGAAACACGGCTCAATTAAGTACTTTTATAGGTACTGACCGAAATCTGTCAAAAGTACCAGGAACTGATTCTTGTAAAATCAAAAGGTACCATGTGAAGGTACCTAAACGCATCCTTGTGAGTGTGAGGGTTAGGAAGAGTGGTGGAAAGGTAGGAGATTTTCCATGCTGGACATGAACACAGCATTACAAGTTTATATAAAATATAGAATAAATATGTCAAATTGAAAAACAAAAAATATATTAACAAAAACAAATTGATATTTGTACCAAATAAGCACAAAAATTGGTACCAATTACCATTGGTACCGTGTCATCTGATTCACTAAGATGTTAAAAATTTGATCAAATATTAAAGAATCAAAGAAACAAAATCTGCTTTGAAACAAACATAGTATCAGCACTATATCAGTATCTATATCTATATCTGCATCTGTATCTATATCTTATATCTCTCTATATATATATATATTTATCGATATCTGAATCTATATCTTTATCTATATTTGTATATCTATATCTGTATCTATATCTGTATCTATATCTATATCTGTATCTTTATCTGTATTTAGATCTATATCTTTATCTGTATATCTATATCTGTATCCATATCTAAATCTCTATATCTATATCTTTATCTAAATCAGTATCTATATTTCTATATCTATATCTGTATCTGTATCTAAATCTCCAATCTATATCTATATCTATATCTGTTTATCTATATCTATATCTGTATATCTATATCTATATCTATATCTGTACATCTATATCTGTATCTATATCTGTTTATCTATATCTATATCTGTATATTTATTTCTGTATCTGTATATCTATTTTTCTATATCTGTATCTGTATATCTATATCTATATCCATATCTAAAGCTCTATATCTATATCTATATCTGTATCTTTATCTGTATCTATATTTCTATATTTTATCTGTATCTATATCTGTATCTATATCTGTATATCTATATCTGTATCTATATCTATATAAGTGTATCTATTTTTGTATCTATATCTGTATGTCTATATCTATGTCTCTGTCTATATCCGTATATCTTTATCTATATCTGTATCTTTATCTGTT
The DNA here is from genome assembly GCF_033239565.1 of Halichoeres trimaculatus. Taxonomy (NCBI): domain Eukaryota; kingdom Metazoa; phylum Chordata; class Actinopteri; order Labriformes; family Labridae; genus Halichoeres; species Halichoeres trimaculatus. Next base: position 815,220 of record NW_027437181.1, on the reverse strand, counting down.
TATCTATATCTATATCTGTATCTGTAAATCTGTATCTATATCTGTATATCTATATCTATATCTTTATCTATATCTGTATCTATATCTGTTTATCTATATCTATATCTGTATATCTATATCTAAATCTTCATCTATATCTATATCTGTATCTATATCTGTATCTATATTTATATCTGTATATCTATATCTGTATATCTATATCTATATCTGTATGTCTATATCTTTATCTACATCTATATTTGATATCTATTTCTGTATATCTATATCTGTATATCAGTTTATCTATATCTATATTGTTGTAGTTATTTAGTTTTGTAATTTAAGGCCCAGCCAACATTGAAATCCTGGCTCTGTCCCTGTTTGTTTGTTTTTAACCTGGAGTGGGACTCTCTCTGTCCTCTGGGCTCCTGACTTTGGGACGACCTCCCTGAGGAGACGCATGATCCACTGACTCCTCTTCAATCTCTTCTTCAAACTCACTTTTACAGGCCGTGTTTTATACGATGTCACCTTTAAAGCCGTTTTTATTTCCTCTTTCATTTGTTCCTCAGCCCACGTCTGATGTCATTTCCTCTCCGACCTTTATTTCTTCCTCTTATATTTATCTGCTCCAAACCTTTTAATCTGTGTTTATTCCTCTGACGCGACGCTGTCCTCTTGTCGTGTTTTGATGCTTTTTTGTTGAAACAGCTTCTCTGGATCTGTCTGTTTCATCACCCTAAATCCTTTTATTTGCTTTTGTTCTCGTCGACCTTTTCAGGCTGCTGTGTGATTCTCCTCTCGTTGAACATTTTTAGATTTCTCTTTCTGCTCTGTCTGTTGAGTGTTTATTCTTTTATCTCCTTTTCACCGACTGGTTCAGAGCCAGTGCCCAATCTGGAACCAGTTCTTTGTGTTTTTACGGCCAAACAAATACCTGGCCCTGATCCAGGAGCACGGGGAGCACCAGCTCCTTCAAGAGGAGCCGAAAATACACGACTTGAGGAACTGGCTTTGATTCATGTCTGTGCCCCATATGTGTAGAGCAGAAAGGCATTCTGGGAAACATAGTGAAGGGGGGAGCTGGAGAGGTGGTCTGAGGTTTGGTGGGTGATCAGAGTCCTCCATGGACCTGGAAACCAGTGAGGAGACACGATGCACCAGAGATGAACCTGTCAGTGTGACATGCTCTACACACTTTTTCACCACTGCTTAAAAAATGATCAGCTGATCAGGCAATGTCAACTCTACGGTGGCCCTGATGCACAAAACACAAAAAAAAGATGGTACCTGTAAGAAACTAGAGTTATCGCTGGATTGACTCAGGGACTGTTGTGTCTTTCACTTTGTCTTCTGTGGATTGTTCGATGTCTTTGTGTTTATTAGTGATCACTGGCTACGTTTACATGCAGTCATTAACCCTTTCATATTTGAATATTAGCAACAAATGCACGGCCATGTAAACACCAAAAAAAAAAAAAGTTTTAAAAACCAGAATATGCTCATAGTCTGGTTTTTAAAAACCTGACACTCTCCCTGGGTTCCTCCTTTTCTGACCTGAATATTTGGTCACGTTTACACCTGTCAGGAATTCTCCATCCACAGGAACAATGATCTGTGTTCTGAGCATGCTCTGTTCGCACGGAATCTTGGTCTTTAGAGTACAGGAAGTCTGCTGTGCTGCTGCTGCTATTGTTGCTGTTACCATGGATACAGCGCATTGTATCATGATGTTCTTTATGCGTCGACGTTTTGATTGGGACACCATGTAAACAGGAATAACCCTGATTGCTCAGGTGTGTAAACAGGTTATTCTGAATATTTCAGGAACTGTAACATTGACCTGAATCTGATGTCCGGTCAAGAATCCAGAGGAACAGGAAACAAAAGGAGGTGCAGGACCCAAATGCAGACTCAACAAAGAGGGATTATTTTAAACTAAACCCAGAATCAAAAAAACAAGAAGGAATCCAAAAACTCTTACAAAAGAAACAAAACCAAAAACACAAGAAAAACTCCCAAAGAAACACTGAAGAAAACAGGAGACATGTGACAGCAAACACAGAGACTATACAGACACAGAGACAATCAGCACAGGTGTGAAACCAGACACAGGTGAAACACATGAAGGTCAATCAGACCGGAGAGAAAAACAAGGAGAACTGAACAAACGCAGGGAAACTAAAGACAGAGACAAGATAAACCCCAAACTCAGAAAAATGAAGAATGAACATAAAAAGACCCACACATAACAGAACTAACGCAAAACTACAAGGAGCAAAAACTAAAAAAGGAAACACAGGAAACACCAAACAAGAATCATGGAAAATAATCACAACTAAAACTCAGGAAACATAAGAAAACCCAAAACTCTGAACTGAGAAAACAAACCAAAGTCCAGATCCTAACACGTCTCATAGTTTGTTTCCTGTTTTATTTTGTAGTTCCTACTTCCTGTGTGTCTGCTTTAGTTTAACCTCCTCCCCCTTTGTTTCCTTTTTGTTTTCTTTTTTTTGTTTTTTTTCTTTTCTTTTTTTTGTGTTTTTTTTATTCTGTTTACATGTTTTTTTCTTTTATGTTTCCTTTTTTGTGTGATTTCTTTTTTTGTTTTTGTGTTCTTTGATGTGTTTTCTTTTTTCTTTTTGTTTTTTTCTTTTGTGTGATTCATTTTTGTTTGTGTTTTTTTTTTCATTTGTGTGTTTTCTATTTTCTTTTGTGTTTTTTCTTTTGTGGGTTTCTTTATTTTATTTTATTTTATTTTATTTTTGTTTGTTTTGATTATCCTTTTGTGTGTTTTCTTTTGTGGGTTTCTTTTTTTATTTTATTTTATTTTTGTTTGTTTTGTTTATCCTTTTGTGTGTTTTCTTTTTTCTTTTTGTGTTTTTATGTGTTTTCTTGTTTCTTTTTTTTCTTTTGTGTATTTTCTTTTTTATTTTGTGTGTTTTCTTTTTATTTTTGCTTTTCTTTGATGTGTTTTTTAACTTTTGTGTGTTTTCTTTTTTATTTTGTGTGTTTTCTTTTTATTTTTGCTTTTCTTTGATGTGTTTTTTAACTTTTGTGTGTTTTCTTTTTTGGTTTGGGGTTTTTTATGTGTTTTTTTCCTTGTTTTGTGTTTTTTTTCCTTTATGTGTGTTTTTCTTTTTCTTTTTTAATGTTGTTTTCTTTTTTGTTGTTTTGCACTTAAGGGATATCATCACTCTCTATTTAAAGCTATTGAAAATAACTTCTCTGTATTTTGATCCCTTACATCATCTAGTCTCATGTTCTCCAGAAAACACAAGTTTGTGGTTTAAAAAAAAAAGTCACTGTTTTAATGTCAGAGGGTGGAGGTTTCAGAAATGAAGAGTTAATGTAAAAAGTAGAAATAGCCAGCATTAATTTGGATATTCTCGTCTTGATTTGTCTTGTGGGACAGAGAGGAGCATCAGTATTCACGTCAATCTGCCAAAAGTGTCTCAGAGGAGCTTCAAACACACAATAATCATCTCAGATCCAGATATCTGATTCTCCCTGTGAAAAAAGAGAAAGTATAGCCTGAGAGCTGTTTGGAGGAACTTCTCTGTTAATTCTGGCGGTCCATGCAAACATAGTCTTTAATTATTTTATGCCTTATCTCTGTCCTGGTCCTGTCCTTCAGGCTTTGATGGTTTCCTCTGTAGAGACCGTCCCCTCTGCGTAAACAGGCTGAAGGACTGTGCTTCAACTCCGCCACAGAAAGCACAAACAACATCTCTTTTTGGTCTGCGAGCTGAAAACACTTTACTGATTCTGACCCAGTTACAGCTGTGACAGGAATTCATAATAAACCCAAAAACAGTCAATATTTAAAGTGATGGTCTGCTCGGCTTTTTGGGTCATATAGAGACATCAATAATAAACTGAGGCCGTGTCAGAGCCGTGGAAACCTCCTCGTAGAGCGCTAACGTACACGTTCAGTTCCACATGAGGGGACATGTTGCTGAAACGACCCTGGTGGAGTTTCTCTGGCACACAAAGGATGAACAGATGCTTCTGGAAAGATGGAAACACTGAGTTATTTCAGAAGTAGCTTCAAACAGGATGGTGGAGTCAGAGCAGCTGAACATCTGTACCATGAGAGAGCTGCGTCTGAGCCCAGTCCACCACAACAACACGTCAGGCAGAGAAATGACGCAGCAACTCCCCGCGGTCCATTACCATGCATTACAGCCGTGTGCCTGTCTCCTCTCCAATAGCTATTTATTCCTGCCCTGTAATTAGGCCCGCCTGCAAAAAAGGAGGGAAAAAAGTCGATTTGTTTACCCCGATGTTTCGTTCTCATTATGTCTGGATGCTTCCCCCTGAGGATTACTCTGCATGTAGCCCGCGGAGCAGAGCTAACAGGGCCGTTTCTGCACTGATGGATGGAGCTTCCTTTGTTCTTCTGAGGACATAGCATCCACCTCTCTCCATTCAGGTGTTGGTCATGGAGCTAAAACATGGTCATCTGCATGGACTGTAACTGTTTTACCTGCTCGGTTTACATGATGGGACTCATTCACACCTGACTTTGCAAACTGGATTCAGATTTCTCAAACATTGTTGGTCTGGGAACTGTGAGTGTTTGGGTGTAATGTTGATCGAATCAGAACCAAAAACTTACAGCTCCCTACATCACACCGGCATTTGGTAGAGGCGGCATCAGGTTGAACTTCAGGCCTGCAGATTGAAAACAAATCATGTAGGGTTGTTTCAAAGCGATGAGGTAATGTCAAGAAAAATATCGTTTAAAAGATGGCACCAGACCAATTTTATAAAATTAGTTTGTAGTTCAGTGTTCTGAAACCCAAAATTTGACCTTTAGCTCATGTTTTAGTCTTTAGCTCCTACTTTAGCTCCTACTTTAGCTTTTAGCTCATATTTTGGCCTTTGGCTCATGTTAAAGCCTCTAGCTGGTGTTCTAGCCTTTAGCTGGTGTTCTAGCCTTTAGCTCCTGTTGTAGCCTTTAGATCCAATTTTAACCTTTAGCTCCTTTTTTATAGCAATTAGACCATCTATAAGCCTTTAGCTCGTGTTCTAGTCTTTAGCTCTAGTTTTAGCCTTTAGCTCTTGTTTTAGTCTTTAGATCCAATTTTGGCCTTTAGCTCATGTTTAAGCGTCTAGCTGGTGTTTCAGTCCTTAGCTTGTGTTTTAGCCTTGAGCTGATGTTTCAGCTTTTAGCTCCAATTTTAACCCTTTAGCTCTAGTTTTAGCCTTTAGGTCCTGTCTTAGCCTTTAGCTTCCGTTCAGCCGATAGCTTGTGTTTTAGACTTTTGCTCATGTTTTAGTCTTTAGCTCGTGTTTTAGCTTTTAGCTTATAATTTGGCCTTTAACCCATGTTTCAGCCTTTAGCTGATATTTTAGCCTTTAGCTCTTGTTTTAGCCTTTAGCTCATGTTTTAGCCTTTAGCTCATGGTTAAGTCTTTTGCTTGAGTTTTAATCTTTAGCTCTTGTTTAAGCTTTTGGCTCGTGTTTAGCCTCTAGTTGGTGTTTTAGCTTTTAGCTAGTGTTTTAGCCTTTAGCTCCTGTTTAAGCCTTTGGCTTGTGTTTTAGCCCTTTGCTTGCGTGTTAGTCTTTAGCTGGTGATTTAGCTTTAAGTTGGTGTTTTTGCTTAAGCTGTGTTTTGTCTTTTAGCTCCTGTTTTAGCCTTTAGCTCATGTTTCAACCTTTAGCTCCTATTTTAGCATTCAGCTTTTTTTTAAGCCTGTAGCTTGTGATAGCCTTTAGCTCATGCTCTATCACTCTTCTGTTTAGCTTTCTTCTGCTTTGACCTCCTTTGTCCTTTTGTTAGTTCAGCTCTTGTCTCCAACATTGCCTCAATATAAATCATAGAAATCCTCCTTATCAAGGTAAATGACAGAATTTGCTTCTTAATGCTAACCTTTGCTAGCTGGCGTAGTGTCATCAAAGGGACTTTCATTCTACATGTGGTTAATAAATTTTCTCCTGGCTCAGTCACCTGACCATGGACACTGAGGAAAATAGATTTTAGCACTGATAAGTTTATTTTAAATCTTGGATGTCTGAAAAAACAGAATGTAACAGTGAGACGACTTCAGGATCGCTTAGAAAGTCGTCTCAGGGTCTGTTAACTACCGTTAACCCTGTAGATCCCAGTGCAGCGCTGGAGCCACGACTTGTTTGAGGTATAAAGGTTGGATTGATCAATAGCAAAAGTCTTCTGCAAAAACTGACACAAGAGCCTGGAAAAATTGAAAGCCAACTCTGGCAGAGGAGTTATGGTCGGTCATAAAGGGTTAATCCACCTATCGCAACAGAAAATGGTCATTTTGTGTATAAATATTTATTTTTTAATAAACCCTGAGGTGAATTCATGTGGGGTTAATTTGTCTGAGTAGCAGATTTATTTCTCTGACTGTGAGATAGATTATGTTTGTGGATCCTGAGGGTGAAAGGGTCAGAGCAATCGATAAATCTGATGGATGAGTCTTTATGTTTTAATCTTACTGAGAAAACTGCACAGCCTCTTATTTTCAGACGTTCATGTCAAACGTTAAACATCCAAACAGGCCTGAGTCTATCTATAGCTCCAGACAAAGACTCTGAAAAGACGTTTTTTTGGTGTTTTTCTCACAGCCCCCAGTCTTTCCCTCAGTGACTGATTCAATAACAATAAAGAAGGAGGCGATATGCAGATCACCAACTGTCTGGCGCGGCGAGGCCCTGCATGAAGTCACACGTCTTGGAGCGGCGTTGCTCGCAGCTTGTCTCAGCAGGCTCCTTGTTAACAGGATAGCGCCTCCAAATCTGCTCCTGAAACACCTCCCGGCTCGGGTCATTACAGCAGATCACTGCTGACGCCCAATCAGATCAGAGCACAGAGGAGCCTCCTCCAATCAGCCGGCGGTGCACCATGGGACGGACGCTGATGGCAGTGAGTGAGCGTGCTCAGTAACAGTCCCTTTAAATAACGTGCAGACGGACAGAGAGCGAATTAGGAGCTGCTGGCTTCATTATCACATGGATCGCAGATGAATAGATCTGGGTGTGATAGAATGAACACACCCCAATCCATGTGTGACGGTGCAATTACAGCACATTTCCTGCACCAGCTGCTGTATAAATCCAGGCGTGAGTGCAGCGCGGTGTGACAAACGCTCCCTGGAGATGCCTGGTTGCTGGCTCTGAAGGTGAAACATAGCAGAAATAAATTCACACTTGAAATTGTGTTAAGAGAATATTTAGTCACTGATACGATAGGACTGCACAGGAATGGTAAATGAGATGCAATCAGCCGAGTTAATTCAGGAGGATGAATGAATCCCTGATCGCTGTTTAAGGCCTGAGGATGAGTGTTTGTGCACAACTTTAAGGACTAAACAGAAGACTGAGCTGCAAACACTGAGCTGCAGAGAGTCTGTGTCCTGGTTAGCTGAAGGTGTGTGTAATCACAGCCTCAGTGTGCAGCGTCTATCGAGGCAGGAGCGCTGTGGCTCTACTCCTTACAGTGTGAGGAGGAGAAGGAGGAGGAGAAGGAGGAGGCTCAGTGTGTGTATTGATGCTGTGTGGAGTCAATAGCTGTGACCTTCTCTGGTGATTGAGTAACTCTATGGCTGGAATCAGTCACAGCAAGTTTGATTCATCGCTGTAACAGATTTAAGAGTTCAAACCAGTGGAATCCACCTTTAAGGTTAGCGTTAGCATTAGCATGGATAGATGGATGGATAGATATATGGGTATATAAATGGATGGCTGGAAGGAAGGATTATGAGGTAGTTTTGGATGGATGGATGGATGGATTATAAGGTAGCAATGAATGGATGGATGGATGGATGGATGTATAGGTAGCGTTGGATGATGGATGGATGGATAAAAGATGATGGATGGGTCGATGGATGGATGGATGGATGGATGGATGGATGGATGATTAGGTAGCGATAGATTGATGGATGGATGGATGGATGGATGATAGATGATGGATGGATGGATGGATGGATGATAGATTATGGGTGGATGGATGGATGGATGATAGATGATGGATGGTTGATAGATGATTGATGGATGGATGGATGGATGGTTGATAGATGATGGGTGGATGGATGGATGAATGGATGATAGATGATGGGTGGATGGATGGATGATAGATGATGGGTGGATGGATGGATGGATGATAGATGATGGGTGGATGGATGGATGGATGGATAGATGATGGGTGGATGGATGGATGGATGGATGGAAGGTTGATAGATGATGGGTGGATGGATGGATGGTTGATAGATTATGGGCGGATGGATGGATGGATAGATGATGGATGGATGGATGGATGGATGGATGGATGGATACATGGATGGATGGTTGGTAGATGATGGGTGGATGGATGGATGAATGGATGATAGATGATGGATGGATGGATGGATGGTTGATAGATGATGGATGGATGGATGGATGGATGGATGGTTGATAGATGATGGGTGGATGGATGGATGGTTGATAGATTATGGGCGGATGGATGGATGGATAGATGATGGATGGATGGATGGATGGATGGATGGATGGATGGATGGTTGATAGATGATGGGTGGATGGATGGATGAATGGATGATAGATGATTGATGGATGGATGGATGGATGGATGGATGATTGGGTAGCGATGGATAGATGGATGGATGGATGATAGATGGATGGATGGATGATAGATGGATGGATGAATGGATGATAGATGATGGGTGGATGGATGGATGATAGATGATAGATGGATTGATGGATGGATGATAGATGATGGGTGGATGGATGGATGGATAGATGATGGGTGGATGGATGGATGGATGGATGGTTGATAGATGATGGGTGGATGGATGGATGGTTGATAGATTATGGGCGGATGGATGGATGGATAGATGATGGATGGATGGATGGATGGATGGATGGATGGATGGATGGATGGATGGATGGATGGATGGTTGATAGATGATGGGTGGATGGATGGATGAATGGATGATAGATGATTGATGGATGGATGGATGGATGGATGGATGATTGGGTAGCGATGGATAGATGGATGGATGGATGATAGATGGATGGATGGATGATAGATGGATGGATGGATGGATGATAGATAATGGATGATTGAGTAGCAATGGATTAATGAATTGAAGGATGGATGGATGTATGGATAGGTGATTAGGTTGCAATAGATGGATGAATTATAGATGATGAATGAATTGATAGTTGGATGGTTGGATGGATAGATGAATGTTGGATGAATGGATGGTTGGATGAATGGATGGTTGGATGAATGTTGGATGAATGGATCCTTGGATGAATGTGTAGTTGGAACAGCTACAGCTCATGATTTGAGATCAGCTGTAAATGAAAAAAAGAAAAACCCTTTCTTTTTTATTTTTAGGTTTCCTCAGTGAGAGGAAATGAACTTCCACCAACAGGTTGAGCAGAGCTGAGGTTATTTTGTCAGCAGAATCCAGAAGTTGTCACATCATTAGTTTCTGTCAGCCTCTCATTTCCCTCTGATGGTCTCACTGTGGGTCCTGTTAGACTGTGGGAACAGGTCTAAATACTCCTCCACCTCTCAGAGCCTCAGTTACTCTCCTCATGACACCAGTCAGAGCTAATAACCTGTGTGTGATGACAGGAAGTCACTCCAACTGTTCCAGAAACTTCCTCCTGACACGTCACGACACCGAGGGGTTTGTTCTTCTCTTTCTGCGCTGACGTCCTCTGGGACACTCTCAGCGCTGCAGCCAATTAAAACACTCTTCACCAGAGACCGTGTCCTTTACAGCGTCTTAAAGCTGGACGCCATGTCACCTGATCAGGAGAGCATCGCTCTGAGGTCCTGAGGTGTTTAAGGAACATCGCTATTCCTTCTGTTTCATGTTTGAGCAGCACAAAAAACTCCCTTTAACTACAAAAGTCACCAAATTATGGAGAGCGTGTAAATTTTTAAGACCAGTTTTTCTTATTTATGCTTTGAAAATGCTGAATTATTGACATGTCTTTCAGTTATCGACAAAAACACCAGAGAGAGGAGCCTGGAGTTCAGCTCAGACTCTGAAGAACAGATGAAACAGAACATGGAGAACCTCCGTCTGATATCTTAAAACTGAAAGTCTAAATGTGTGAAAGTAAAGAAAACCCCAGTGGAAACACTGCAGAGGCATTTCAGTTTTTATTCCTCAATATTCCTCAAACCTAGATTTTCTGGATCATAAAACAAATTTTAAACTTTACATAATTCCTGTCCTGATTTTTAATTAAAGTCCAACAGTCACGGTTTGTTAACAGGAGTTTTTTCACCACTGGGTTTCAGTCAAAAAGCTCCTGAAACATCTGTGCCCAAACTGCTGCTGCTGCACAGGTTACAAAAGCAGAAAATATTTAATCCGCCAAAGGAAACAGAGAAACCATGTGTGCCCAAACAGCAGCCTCCGGGGCTGGAGAGGAAAGCCAACACAGAAGTGGTGAAAACTGCAGATCCTGGAGCTGCCAAATGAATCTGGCTCAAAAAGCGGTCAATCCCCACGGATCAGTTTGAAAAAGTCCACCACTGAGCAGAGTGAAACATTTTTACAGCCCTGTACCAAAACGTGTTAAAAAGCTCATTTCCTGCTCATAACGGATGAATGTGAATGTTAATACTCGCTCATTTTGATCACACTCGGGTTAAAAGAGAGGCGTAATGAAGGGCAGACAGGTGGGGGACGCTCGCTGTCTGCCAGGACGCTCCTCTGATCGTTTCACTAAACTCAACCTCAGGTTTCTAACCCCTCTCAGCTGGATAAAACAACGTCTGACCCCAGAAACCAGTCAGCTGCTGCTGAAACACAAACTCAGGTTTTCAGAGTGGTAGTCCATAAACCATTGGAGAATAACTTTGAATTTTCTACAACCATGAGCCTCTTTTCAAACTGACACAGGAATCTGTGGTTCAGGAACCTTTAGTCTCTAGATCAGGGGTCTGCAACCTTTACCTTCATAGGAGCCATTTTTCCTCAGCTCACCTGGATTAAAGGCAATCAGGAACCACAAAATCTACTTTATCTTCACAGTAAAGACAATAAAGTGTATGAAATTAAATACATAGCTAAAATCAAGTGAATAATAACCTAAACAAGAACTTTTTTTAATTTAATAAAATTAAAGATGTAGTGACTTCGATTTTAAGTTGTTATAAATTGGCAAATATATATATGAAAAAGAAATGAAATTAAAAAATTTGCAGGATAAAATTAAAATCTAAAAAGTTTCAAAAAATTTTAAAAAATTGCAAAAAAAATCATTAAAAACAGTTTTATGAATGTGCAATGTTATAAATTGGCAAATAAAAACAAATGAAATTTTAAAAAATGCAGGAAAAATTTAAATCTAAAAAGTTTCTCAAATTAAAAAAAATGCAAAAAAATCATTATGTTTTTTTCATGAATGTGCACTCTAGCAAAACATTTTGAAATGTAATACCTTTGCAACAATTTCAGAAATTGTTACACATTTGAAACACTTGCAAAGATTTCAAAACAATTCAAAAGAAAAAAAACAGTAGGAAGAATTGAAATGTAAAAAAAAAATGCATAAAAAATAAGTTAAAAAATAAATGAAATAAATTTCCAAAAATTAAGACTGTATTGAAATATAATTAATTGGGTGAATTTCAAAAATTTGCAAACATTTCAGAAATTTTTGAAATTTAAGAAACAATAAAACGTTTTTGAAATTTAAAAAATAGAAAAAAAATCAAGGATTCAAATTTCAAAAATATCCCCAAAAAACCCCCGAACAAAATAAAAAAAACAAATCAAAAATTTAAAATATCTTAAAATACTTCAATATGATAATATATCTATTTATAAGATCGCTTAACTTACCATTTTTTGTTGTTTACTAATGTTTTGCCACATATTATCCGGCGCATTGTCAGTTAAATGAATCCATCCACACAGAATTAAAATCTATATTTTCTTCCAGATTAGTCTTTTTGTAGATGTAGTTATCTTCCCAGGGCTGTAAAACTTGAGGTTAGCCACAGGTGCATGGAAAGTTGGTGGGCTGTTGATGTCGTAGGAGGTGAAGTAGAGCGGTGGCAGGCTTTATTGACAGATGGGATGAAGATTTAGTTCAACAATTTGCAGATTCAGGTGTAATATTCAAATGACACCCTGTATATAGTATTCAATGGAGAAAAAAAGGATTTGCGACACACCTTTGTTGAAACCTTTGCTTAAAAACACACCATCAGCGCCTAACAGTTCAGGAGTATTCTGGGTTTAAAGAGATCTGGGCCTGCCCCCCATACTGTGGCTGATCCTGACATCAGCGTTTGAACAAACCTCACATCAGGAGCTCATGTGGCTCCTAACCTCTGCTGCACTTTGAAAGTAAGGAAAGTTTGCGCCTGCAGCTTTCAGCAGCATATTTATACTTTGAAATATTCTCACTGAAGACATTTTGACGTGTCACAGCAGGAGACAGAGCCTTCACTTTCAGGCTCCTGCGTCTGTGCACCGTAGCTCAGTGTCACTCTGTCAGAGCTCCCTGAGACTCCTGAACTGAACAAAACCACGGTTAATCACACTTATTAATATTTCCTGAGTCTGACGCTGGCGGCGTCTGCAGGGAGCGGCTCCAGGCGGCTGAAACAGGGACGACGAGGAGAAACGTGTGGAAGCTTCGACTCCTTCTGTGCTACAGATAAAGACTCACCCTCTAAAGGACCACTGGTCAGAGAGCGTGTATCTGGATGACATATGGAGGCCCCCGGAGGTGCACTTCAGGTGCTCATTGAACAGGTGGAAAATCCCCCCTCCGGGCTTCCGTAGAGCGAACGGCCACAATGATCGGAGGAGCCCCAGTTGGCAGCGTCCCACGCCTCATTCCTGCGACCAGACGCCGTGCCAGAGAGATGGCGTGTTCGATGCCAAGGCACAGAGCCATGGCACTGACAGCTCTGCCAGGTGGGAGAGGGGGGGAGTCCAGGAGGAGGAGGAGGAGGAGGTGGAGGAGGAGGAGGTGGAGGGGACAGAGGGCGCCTAGAGAAGAGAGGACACATTACACGTTACTGTGTAAGAGACAACGACACAGGAAACACACACAGGACACGTCAGACACACACATCTTTGGCAGGGGAAGGAACACTTTTATTTAACACACACTACAGACCTGGAGGAGTTCAGCTCATATTAAAGAGGGGTATGGTGTGTTTTTTTTCTTTATTTTTCCTTTAAATTGTGTGTCTGGTATCTTTACAAAATTAATAGCTCAAGAAAATCCATATTTTTCCTCTCATTGCTGTTTTAGGAAACTCTTTTTCAGCCTCGGTCTGAACCAAGCTGCTCCATTAAACCCCTTTTCTCTGATTGGCCAGTTTTCTGTGGGCGGGGCAATGGGCAGACATGGTGTTTGAGGCCTGCCTCACATTTAGTTTCAACATCTTACTTTATTTTATGTCTATGCTTAAATTTGAGAAGCACAATATCCCCTCTTAAAGTCAATTTATATTTATCAGGAGCCACAAAATCTACTTTATCTTCACATCATAACTACACAGTGTCAAAAAATCTATACGAAATTCAAATCTAGTGAGAAACTGTGTATGTAATGACTTATTTATAAGATATAAAAAAAATTTGCAGATAAAAAAGAAAAAAAAATCATAATAATAATATAAAAAAATGCAAAATTACAAAAACTTGCAAATAACTCAATTGTTTTTGAAGTTTCATAAATTTACGAAAATTGCAAAACATTTGAAAGTAAATACATTCTCAAAAATTAAAAAAAGTTCTTTGCAATTTTGAAATATTGGAAAGTTTTCAAAAAATTTATTATTATCAGGAGCCACAAAATCTACTCTAGCTTCACAAAAAAGACTATACAGTGTCAAAAGTCTATAGAAAATTTAAATTTAGTGGAAATCTGTTTATGAAATGACTTATTTATTTAATATCAAATGAATTTGTGGATTGTAAAAAAGTATAATAATAATAATAATAATAATAATAATAATAATAATGATGTTAATGCTTAAAAAAATAATAATAATATTATTAATAACAATAATAATAATAATAATAATATAGAAAAAATAGCAAAAATTTAAAAAATATATATTTCATTTTTTTAAATTTTCACAAATTCACAAAAATTGCAAAACATTTGAAGTGAAAAAAAATTGCAAAAATGTTAGAAATTCTTTGAAATTTTGAGAAGTTGCAATGTTTTCAAAAAAAAAAAAAAAACTTTCAAAAATGTCCAGAAAAAAAATAAATTTCAAGAGGTGGCAAATTTTCAAAAAAATAAAAAATAATAAATTAAACAAATTTGGAAAAATGTGAAGAAGAATTGAACTTTCAAAAAAAAAAAAAAGATAAATTAAAAAAAAATCAAAATTTTGAAAATAACACTTAAATTTGACAATTTATATTTATATTAGTAATGTCACTGAACTCATCAATTTTTAGTGTTTGCTTACTCCCTTTCACATTTGTTTTCAGTGTTGTTGATGTATTTTACAGTAATTTACATCATATGAACTGGCTGCAGCATCAGAATTATTTTTGTATTCTTTAATCTTTGCGTGTATTTCTGAATTAGCATCGTCAGTCTGTTTCCCTTAGTGAAAACCTCACAGCCAGTGAGCAGCGTATTTTCCCTGTGTCAATCCCTCACTTTAAGAAACTGCATGGTAAAGCCCTTTGCAGTGATAAATATGGCATGACACAAACAAACATCCAGCTTCGGCTCTCATTTATCAATCATCGAGCCTCGCTGCAGCCTCAGCGCTCATCAGCGCGCGTCAGGACCATGAATCATCACCAGTATTGAGAGGAAATAGCAAAGGTCAAGCTGGGAGCAAAATTAAGTCACAGGAGTATCAAGCTCCTCCGACGTCTCAGCAGCCATCCATCAAGAGCCGGAGCCGTTTAATGATCCCTAATTTGTCACCTCTGTCAGCCTCAATCACTCCGTTCACAAAGACTGAAGATTGGTTTATTTAGGAGGCTTCACGCTCACCCCACCAATCACATGCTAATTTAAGAGGCTGTGCTAAGAGGAGGCTGCACTGCGTTGGTACGGCGCCCCCTGTTGACACATCATCTCTGGGTTCATGGATTTACGTTTCTGCTGACATCTACACTCCTGATTGGATGAAGAGAAGAAACAGCTTTAGTGAGAGCAGGGGTCTGCATCCTTTACTTTGAAAGGAGCCATTTCTCCTCAGCTCACCTGGATTAGAGTCATTCAGGAGCTACTTTATCTTCACAATAAAGACTATACAATGTCAAAAAATATATACAAAATTCAAATCTAGTAAAAAAATTGTGTATGTTATGTCTTATTTATTTGATATTAAATAAATTTGCAGATAAGAAAAAATCATTAAAAAAAATGATAATAATAGTAATAATAATAATAATATTAAAATGTACAAAATTTTAAAAACTTGCAAATAATTCAATTGTTTTTTAAAATTTAGTAATTTACAAAAATTGCAAACATTTGAAAGTGAATACATTCACACGTATTTCAGAAATTCTTTGAAATTTAGAGAAGTTGCAAAGTTTTCTAAAAATCTATTTTAATCAGGTGTCATAAAATATACTTTATCAACACAATAAAGACTATACAGTGTCAAAAATCTATACAAAATGACTTATGACAATGACTTATTTATTTAATATTAAATAAATTCCCGTATTAAAAAAAAGAAAAACTAAATAATAATATTAATAATAATAATATAAAAAAATAGAAACATTAATAAAACTTGCAAATAATTCATTGTTTTTGAAGTTTCATTAATTCACAAAAATTGCAAAACATTTGCAAATACATACATTCGCAACAATTTCAGATTCTTTAAAATTTCGAAAAGTTGCAAAGTTTTCAAAAAATGTAAAAAACTTGCAAAAATGTCAAGAAAAATTAAAATTTCAAGAAGTGGCAAATTAAAAAAAACTTTAAATCTAAAAAAAACGGAAAAATTTGAAGAAGAAATAAACTTTCAAAAACTACAAAAAAATTAAATTGATAAATGAAAAAAAAAATAATAAAAAAATTTAAAATAACACTTGAATTTGACAATTTATATCTATATTGATAAAGTCACTCAACTCATCATTTTTTGGTGTTTGCTAATGTCATGCTACATATCAAGTATGCATATCAACCCGACACGTCAGTGAAATGAATCCATCCACACAGAATTAAAATCAGTATTTTCTTCCAGATTAGTCTTTTTGTAGATGTAGTTATCTTCCCAGGGCTGTAAAACTTGAGGTTGAGGATAATGGAAGAAAAAGTTTTCTGTATTAAGACATCATTCAAGCTTTAAGCAAATTTTCTTGTTCCATTGGCAGATTTTATACTTGTTACAGTAATTCAGAGCTCATTTTGTCTTCAATGACTTAAAATAAGACATTTTCTGGACTGGTCAGGTGAATGTGGCTCATATCGAGTATAATAAGACAATTTTGACCTTATATGAGACAAAAACACTTGATAAGATTTCAGTTTTCTGCAGTGAGAGCTCACTGAGCGCTCAGAGAGATGAGTAAAGTGTCCCATGAGTACACGCTGTGATTTTCTTTTTCCTCCTCTTGGTGTGTTTCCTCTTCTCCTGTGAGTCCATACAGGCTGAGCGCCCCCGCATGAGATGCTGGAATAAATAAACTACGACCCTGTCTTAGCTACAAACAGGAAACGCATTATATCAGTATTGATTTTCTTCACGAGCAGCTGGAGTTTAACCTTGAGTATTGTTGTACTCAGCCTTGGCGATGTGCGGCGTTCAGGCAAACAAACCAACTCTGGGTTTATCTGCATTTAGTTTCTTTACCACAGAGAAGCAGCAAACACACGGGTTACTACAGGAGCTCAGAGATGATGGGGACAGATCTTTACATGTGTGTTTTCTGTGTGTGGGGGAAGTGGACATGCTTTCACGTATTTCAAAGAATCGTCCCCACTTTGCTGGATTAAAGGAGTTACTTTAAAAATAGAAGCGCTGCCATGCTTCTTTAATCTATGTGTGAACATCCACGCCGGCCATCAGCGTTAATCCCCCTGCAACAATACACACTCTTCAAGATAAACCCAACAGCTCAGAGCTGCAGAGCCGTCAGCCGCTGTGGACCAACAGCAGAAACAGAGAGGAGCTCGGAGTTCAGAGGAGATCAAATGAGGAGCAGTTGGTCTCCCAGAGAGAGGAGGAGGAGGAGGAGGAGGAAACATGCTGCTCTCCTCTCACCGTGATGAATCCACCGTAGCAGATACCCCCAAACCCCCTCCCCGCTTCTGCTCCAGCAGCCATCACTGCTCTGTTTTTGGCTGTAAACAGCCACATAGCTCCATGCTCAAGCTTCCCATCTCAGAAGAAGACAGACTAAGTGTCTAGAGTTCATTTATCAGGAAATGTTCCAGCTACACTCAGTAAAACTGAGCATGTGTGTGCTAGTCACTTCACGGCCGACTGCTTTTCCAACTTTGGACAGTCCAACAGAGGGCTAGCCAATAGACTGGTCCTGAATCCAGGCGCATTACCAACCATCCTCCAACAAACCTGGGACCCTGGAAATGTGAGTATTTTAAATGCTGTGTGCTGTGGAGCAGATGGAAGAGCTTTTCCTCAGTGTCCCCCCTGTCTCTGTGTTAGCTTCAGGATGCTAACTTTAGCTGCAGTTAGCCTGTTGTTTTAGCCTGTAATGTTACGGTAAACGAGCTTCTCTGTTTTCTAAACATTGTGCACTCGGAGCTCGTGGCGCCGCTCTCAGTGACGTGGAAGAGCGGGGCGGTATCAGCGGTGACATATTTTTCCCTTTGAGTCCAGAGATGGTGTGTTTTCATCTGTTTTAGAGGAGGACAACACGATTACAACATGTAAACAGGAGCTGCTGGTATTCAAAGAGGACGACCAAGACTTTACTCTGCAGAGAAAAAACTCTGCAGAAAGAGTTTCTGAAACATTGACGGTGGACTTCCAAACAGTTTGTGCTGCTTCCTGTGCTCCGTTTATTCAGACTTCTGCAGAAAACATGAAGTTTCTTCAGCGTGTGTTTGTCCTGATGTTTTCCTGTAAACAGAAAGTTCCTGAGCCTCACAGTGCTTCGGTCCTTCCTCTTCTCCACCTCCGTGTCACTGCTACCTCTCATTACTACCACCAACACCACCCAGCTCACCCTCCACCTGCTGCATCCTGGAGGCTTCCTGTGACCTCCTATCTCTGCGTACAGCTCTGCTGCGTCTCATAAATCAGCAGCTCAGTCTGTGTCTGCGCCGCTCTTTGTCCTCGCTCCACCACGGCTAAATCAGGAGCTGCCAACTCCAGACAGACAGACAGAGAGAGAGAGAGGAGGTTTTAATGAAGCACAGCTGGTTATCAGCCTCTTCACCCGCTGTTCGTTCAATACGGAAAATAAAAACACAAGATGATTAAGAATACACAGGAAGAGATGTGCTGATCTGTGTTTTAAACCCTCCTGATCTGCACAGTGATCGTTTGGTTAATGCACAACAGATGCTCGCTTTGTTTCAATCAAAAGACTTGAGATTTTAATTTCTTCGATGCTTGAGGATAAAAAACATCCCACAGTCCAAAAATACATGTTTTTACTGATTAATCTGAGACATGAGATGAGATCACACTGATTATCTCAAAGCTATAACACAGACACAACACAGGGCTCAGGGAAAAGGGACCAAAGCACCAAACGGCTGATTTCCTCGCAGGTGAAACTCTCCTCGTGTGGCGTGGAGGGCCATCTGGCTCCACAAACGTTTCCCTGAGACTACCCAGACCCCGTCTCTGTGACCTTGTGGGTTAAACTTTGTGAAAACATGGTGAGTTACGAGCGCCAGGAGCCGAGTTTCTTCTTTACTCGTTCTGTAAGAGCAGCGTTAGGATGTCATGCAGTGATTGGCCGTTTTTAAATCGAAGCAGTGACTCAACCGAGCGAGGAGCCGTCTCTCTGCTTCCTCATCCACCATCTGGACGTAACTCAAGACGAGGGAGCGCAGCCAAATTTAAACAATCCCTCCTCTGGGCCGCTGGGCTGACTGATGAGGTGCTACGCCGCGGCCCTGACCCCGCTCAGCGCTCTGCTTTTTTCCAACAACAACATGCGCCGCGTTGAGCACGGCCCCCTGATATAACTGTCTCCATTACACAACGCGTCACTGCAGCAGCGTGTGAGCCGAGCGGCGTGGCGTTATACTGCATTCCACGGTGAGGCCCGTTGTACGGATGGACGCCACGGGGCTGTAAAACACGCCATCTGACAGTAGCAGCGTAACCTGAGAGGGTCGACCCTGGACGTCATGATGAAGACGCAGGAAGTGCTGGTGGAGCAGTAATGAAGGCGGGTGTTGATGGAGCTGTTTAAAGTGACAAAGCAAACACTTCAGGTCGGCCCCTCGTGGTTACTCCACGCCTCAAACAATGAGTCAGAGCGGCGTCTCAGTTTCATCACATGCTCAGAAATCGAAGAAGGCTGTACCACATCACCCGCCGTGAGTTTACCACAGAGACTTCCTGTCCCAGGTCTGCGCCCCTGACCCCAGCCTCTCCCAGCACCTCGGGGTGCCATGACCTTGGAAACAGCCCACCTGGATCTGTCTTAAATTACCTTCAGTGACGACTGAAAGCCACACAACTCTCCACTTCCTGTCTCTCAAACCCCCAACCCTCCAGGAGAAGAGAAAGTGCTGCTATAAAAACAACCATGTGGTCTTCTGAGTGACCCAAACCGAGCGTCGGCATGAAATACGGGTCATAGACACATATCCAAGTGTCATTTATGTCTCATTTGACTTTAAATCTTCTTCAGCCTGTTGCAAAACATCCCAAACAGGTTTTAACAGGCTAACAGTCCTGCTACTGTGAGACAATATGCTAATGCTAATGCTACATCAGGACTTTAAGGTGGCGCCTACATCAGCCAATCAGATCTCCCATACATATTCAATAAAAACAAAACTTCTATCTTATTTAACTCCATACTTAAGATCCCACTGTACATAAATATATATTCACAAATGGACATTAGTTTGGTCTGCCTCAAAATCTCACAACAATCACGCCTGAAATGACTATTTTTCAGCACCATTGTTAGAAACAAGCATTTACACCAAAGGTCTTCAACCTGGGACTCTTTGACTCCTTTTCAGTCGCCCCTTGCTGTATTTAATTTAATTTAATTTCCTGTTTTTACTTTTTGCAAAAAATATATATATATATATTATTTGGATAATTCTTCACATTTTTCCAAATGTTTTAAATATATATTTTTTTTTTAAATCAAAGCAATTTTTTTGAAAATTATTTTTTTCTTGACACTGTTGCAACTTTTTAATTTTCTTTTTTTTGTTTTAAATTTCCAACTTTTTGAAATTAAAAAAAAAATCTAAATTTTTAACAAATGTATTAACTTTCTAAATGTTTTGGAATTTTTTAGCGAATTCATAAAAATTCAAAATGTTTTTAATTTTTTCACAAATCTTTGAAATTTTGGCCATTTTTTAGTTTAAAAATTTTTTCCATGAAATTTGCGAATTTTTTAATTTAATGAAAAATTTTTGTTTAATTTAATGAAAACTTATTGAAAATAAAAAAAAAACTAAGACATCGCATGTACAATTTTATTACATTTACCTAAATTAAAAATAAACCATTAAATTTATGTAATTATTAATAAGATCTTAACTATGTACAGAATTTGATCCACTTTATAGTCTTCATTGTAAAGATAAAGTAGATTTTGTTGCTCCACAATGACCTTTATCCAGGTGAGCTGAGGTGAAATGCTCTTATAAAAGTAAAGTTTGCAGACCCCTAATTAAAACTAAATAAGATTAAGAACAGGAAAATATATAAAGACATAAATTGAACAAATAATATTTACAGAAGAGATGAAGGAGACAGAGCAGTGAATTATAATACCAGCGACGTTGAACGTCCTCCCAGGGAAATATGAATTATAGTCACAGTGTTACTAATGACAGGACAGAAACTGATAAAGGTGAATCTGACCCTGAGCGAGGAGGTCTCAGCTCCGGCTCAGAGAGCCTCTCTGTCCTCGCAGCCTCCTACGGCGCGGATTAACGCTGCCATTTTATTCAAGGGAATCAGCCCGAAGCAGCAGCCGCACTGATGCAGTAATCTCCACGTCAGGTGGATTACCTGGCTCTGAATCAATGCTACGATTGACACGTCCACATCAGAAATACGCTCCCTATTCAAGCAGCACAGGTGTCTGCTTAAAACTGATAAAAGAGTTAAACAGAGGAGCGTTTTAAAGCTCCTTTCTTTTTTCCTGGTGAGGAAAAGTCAGAGATGAAACGAGCAAAGCGCTCCCCTCTGAGAGCTGATTCTCTTCATCCAATCAGGACGTCAGGGTTTGAGAGGAAGACTTCAGCTGGCTCATAAAAGCCGGTCATTAGGAGCACATTATAACTCCATCCATCATTCATGTGAACAGCTTCATATCACCTAATTCCTGGCAGCGTATTTTTGGACCTGCTGTTTCCTGCCCTCACGCCTCCCTGCTGCCAGGATGACGGCAACCTGTGGAGCTGTGCGAGCTGCAGATACGTTTCCTGCGTCTCCCTGGCGTTCTTTGGCGGAGGCTTCTGTGTGAGAGAAAGGGAATGATTAATGAGCGGCGTGGAGGCTGCATGAGGAAATTTATTAGAAAAAAAAATCACTTTCTTCCGTTTGGTGCAAATCATAAGCTGACAGAAATGAAGAGGTCCAAGAACGGCGCCCTGAGGGACGCCCCACTGTCTTTATAAACAGCGCCACCTCTTGTTGTTTCTAACAGATAAATATCTTCTTACTCTGATTAACACTGGTGTAAAATATCACCCTGAGGATCGTTTAAAATTTACAGCCACTGCGTGTAACCTCAGCGGCTATGGCGTGTGAGATGCTTCACTCATACAGCTCAACAAAGTCTTTCTGCCTTTACCATCAGGAGGTCCTGACTGAGGGAACACCTGAGTTAAATTGACATAAAATCAAATATAACACAAGATGTCGCTAGGCCCTGCCTTTCTTCTGTGTCAGTTTCTTGTATTTTTTTTTCATTTCTTTTTTGTAATCTCTGTATTTGGAGTGGATCATCACTTTGTACGGCTCATTTGTTGGTCATGGACGCCAAACTGGTTTTGTCTTCAGTGATATTTTTACTTTTTTGCTCCTGCATTTGTCTGGAGATCTTACATGTAACCGTAGCTGCATTGTTTACATGTGAAATCAGGTGTTAGCAGCCTGTAGCATGTCAATGCTAACTGGTGCTAGGCCAGATGTTTCCCCACATTTCTATTCTATTCTATAAAGGACAGATTTCTGCACAGAGGCTCTGGTCTTAATCTTTCGATCAGCTGATGAACAGCCCAACAGGGTCTAAACGCAGTTTTCAAGTCTCGCCTATTCTTCTTTTTTTTTTTTGTCTCCTGCTCTTGTTTCATCCTTTTAGCATTTTGAAGTTCTACTTACAAC
Source organism: Halichoeres trimaculatus (assembly GCF_033239565.1). Lineage (NCBI taxonomy): Eukaryota > Metazoa > Chordata > Actinopteri > Labriformes > Labridae > Halichoeres > Halichoeres trimaculatus. Next base: position 792,776 of record NW_027437181.1, on the reverse strand, counting down.
CTGCAAACAATCCACAAGGGCAAAATGTGAATTCTTGTAGTTTTCTGTAAGGCTTTAGATTTTGTTCAGGAGTGTAGTCTGCAGAGAATATGACACCACTGAAAAATGAATGAAAACACAAGAAGAAGATTACACCCTGTCTCCGTACTGTATCACAGTCTGTGTACAGTATTTTCTCACTTAAGTGTCCGAGGTGGGAAATATTGTTCCTACTGCACTTCTGTGTAGCCTAGCACCTCATGATCATACACTGACCCCTAATTCACACGCTAAGCATGAGCGACGCGCTACGCAGCGGTTTTGGGGCGTGCGCCAATTCACACTGGATGCATCCTTTTTTGGAGAACAGCGCAGCACCCAAAGCAGCTGGATACCTGAGATGTGAGGTTTCTGCAGGAATCCCACCCATAGCAACATACTTTAATGGTAAATAACTAGTATGTTTAACTCATCTGGTCCTCCCCAAACTTAAGCTCCTTCAGTCCATGCCTTCTCCTTTCTGTTGGTGTCCTTATAGAAAGAATGAGTTGTGTCGTATAAAATTATAAAGTTTTTCACCTCTGAGATGAACTTTCCTCTGGATCTGAACTAGTGATGACTTCTGCCCATGTGTCAGTGACGTAGTTTTGATGAGGAAGGATGAGATTTACAATTGGGAGCCAGAACGTGGTGCTTTATTTTGAAATCACTGGATGCTCTGATCGTTTTGTGTCTGATTTCCTTATTGGAGCGATCTGCTCCCGCAGCGCACTCGGGCAAAAATAGACTCATAGCGAAACAGCCGGTGGTGATCGTAGCGCATGCTGTGTGAATGCAATGATTGACCAGAGTGGTTTCTAAGTGAGTGGCGTAGTGCACGGCGTAGTGCACGATGGTCAGAAACCACCAGGGTCCAACTCCACTCTGCTGCTTGCTGACGGCCTGCTCCCTCTTTCATCGACTCACACTGAGCTTTCAGCCCGGCACGTTGTAGGACCGTCAGACTGCTGTGGTCACAGACCCAGGAGTTCCCTGATTCCTGGTCCATGTTGGGCTGTAAAACCTCAAACCTGCTGACTCCTGGTCTGGCTCTGCTCAGCATGTCCCAGTTTTGACACCTTTGGTTTTATTTTGAAAGTTGCTCATTTTGAGGTTGTTTCCTCGATCTGCTTTTGTAGATTTGATGCCTCACGGCTCCAGCGTGTGGTAAAATAAGGAGGCTGGAGTATCTGCTGCAACCTGCCGGAGCAGGGACACAGCTGGATTCAACAAAGTGAAAAGTGAGATGACACAGTGACTTAAACATAAACCTGTTAGATTTGGTGCCGTGATGAAGCAGCACTCTCGTCACTCTCCCTCAGCCTGTTTCCTGCAGTCGTCTCTGAATAAAGACATGAGAGAAGGATAAAATCACTTAAAGGAAAACATTCATACAGGTCTCCATGGAGATGTCCCACCTGCCAGATGTTTCTGTAGATCAGAGTATCGTCAGCGTATCACTTGAAGCGCAGCGTGTTTCAGATCTGGTTTCATAAATCCATATGTGCTCACATCTACAGACTTCAGAGTCACTTGGAGCTTGTTTTCCAGCCTCTTGATTCCTTCGTTTGACCTCTCATTCACCATCCCTGTTCCCCAGCGTTGCTAAGCAGCACACAGCCTTAAAACACACACTCACACACACTTACACACACACACATCATCTCCATCAGCGTACCTGTCGAGCTCAGATTACAAAGCCTCCTCCTGCTCCGGGAAGTGCCCCTCAGGACGTCTGTACGGGAGGCAGAGTCCAGCCCTCCTCTGAGGAGAGCGAGCCGTAATGAGCTGCGGCGAGGGCAGCCGTAGTTAATAAAAAAGTGAGGCTCAGGGGAATCAGCTTTCTGCTCTGTTTCCATTTCATCTTTGCAGGCTTTGTGTCCTCAAACATGTGGGAAAAGGAGTGTTTGTGGAGATTTCTGGGCTGTTAAATGAAACAAAGCTGGCTCCGAGCTGGAGTGGCTTCCTCTGCCAGCGTTCGACACACAGTGTTCCCAAATATTTCTCTGTTTTATCTCTTTCTTTTCTGCGTCTCTTCTTTTATCTCTTAAGTCCTCGTAAGTCTCAGCATCTCCTTTCTAATCTGGGAAATGTGTGCGAGCGATTACTTCCTGCTGTCTACAAACTTTATTTACGCTCTCAGATTCCTCGTGCTCGGCGTGAGCCACAGGAGGAACAATCAGGAGCTCGATGAGCGCGGAGGACGGCGGTCGCTGATAAAGAGCTGCAGACAGAAGACGAGGAATGTGACCCCGTGAGGCTTTGACCTGCTTTCATCATCATCACCGCCACACGCCATCCATCACCATCCAAACCTGCGTCCTGACGACTGAACGCTGTCTCTGCTAATGAAAGGAGGTGAAAAGAAGCAGCGACGTGGAGATTACAGGCCAGGATGACGTTTTTCACTCTTTACTTTAAGGATTCAGGAGCTTTCTGAGCTCACGTTAATAAAGTTAAACTTCCAGCCGACTCTAAAGATGGATTCCTCGACCGAACCACACTCCTGACGCTGCCTGAGGGATAAAAAGCCTGAAACAATCGATCACAGCTTGTGGAAATAAACATATAGGCCTATAATTTAGCCCGTGGAGTAAATCAGCGATAGGTTTCCAGATAAACAGGATGAAAGAGCAGTTTGGGACGTCTGTGCAGTGGTTTGATATATGGCAGGATGTTTGAAGGCCCTTCGCAGTGAACCGTGCAACACCAGTGACAGATTGTTTCATAATCACAACCATCCACAGAGCGGGCGCTACACTCAAAAAAACAAGTCATTGGAAGAAGATGACTTTATCGTGGTACCTATGTTTCATTAAAACAAACCAAGTTAAGTCAATTAATCTTCACTGTGTTGTTTCAACTTAATCAAGTTGCTTTCAATTAGTAAGATCCCAATTTGTGTGTTGTAAAAGTTAACTGCTATAGATATAAACATGTATGGGTAAATGTGAATTTTTCTAATGTTAGACACTAATCGCGAGCTAACCGCGAGGTAATCGTGAGCTAATTGCTAATTCAGAGCAAAGAGCTAAAAGATACTTTAAATTGGTCACTGTAATGATTTGTTTATGTGTATGGTAAATATTGTAATCACTACATAAGCGTTTACAACTGAGGTACTTGGTTACTGCCGAGAGGGGAGAGCATGAGGCATGCCGAGCTGCAGCTAGTCTTAGCTGCCTTTCACACGCCTGAGCAACTGTACCGTTTCCCTGCTAGCGTGGGTGGACCGGAGCAAGGCAGAGGTCACTGTTTCCCGGGCAGTCACTAGCCGCCATCCAGCTCTTCCTGGGGAACGTTAAGTATCAAACAAAACTTATTTCTTTTGGGTACCCAAATTGTATTTCTTTTGCTGGGGGATCCAATTTTTTTTTTTTGGACTAAGAGAATTCAAAGGAGAACTCATACTCCTCATGGAGAGGATTGACTGTTCATTATCCAAGAACAGGAGAACTGATATATTTTTTTATTCTATAAACACTGATTGAAAGGACACAGTTCACAAGGTTTTGAGTTGTAATATTCCAGTTGTATTGTTACTGTATAATTGTTGCTGAACTAAGTCAGATATTTCCTATTCAGGCTGAAGAGAATTTGGTTTATTGTTAAAACTGAAGAGTTTGGTTTTCTTTTTCTTTTATAAAAACTGAAGAAAATTATTTTTTATTTTTTATTGGTATGTTGTGCCTTTAAATGTTGGTAAGTGTATGTCACTACAAGTGAAAACATATTTGATGTTTAACAATTAAAAGGAAGATACATTCCAGTTCATTATATATATATATATATATATATATATATATATATATATATATATATATATATATATATATTAGGGCTGTCATTTTAACGCATTAATTAGATTAATTAATTACAATGCAAATTAACGCGTTATAAAAATTAACGCAGATTAATCTGGATCCCAAACCCGCGAGGCGTTCAAAGACGCACTTATTTTCAAATGTCTGGCATTTACAAACCGTTTGTCGTACATGAAAAAAGTGGTGTTCTCGTCAGATGTTCAAATTTCCGACGGTCCCTGAATGCATCACACCTAGCAACATGCTTTGAACCGGGGGAAGAGAGAGCGCTGTAAAGGGGACTGCCGTCCACATCCCGTTTATTGACTCGTCCTTTTTGAAAATCTACAGAAAATCAACCGTTTGCTCAATTCTGTAAAAAACAGATAATTCTTCACTCTTTACTGCATCAAACAAGCCCTGAATGATCGATATTTGTCCTGTATTTAAATCTAAAGAATTCTTTGAAAATTTGCTTCCATCTTCCTGGTGTCATGTTTCAGCTTGGGGCTGCTCTGCACCAATCAGCAACAGTTTGTGTGTTCAGAGCATGTTAAACTGAGAATACTTCACTTTTCTTTGATCCAAGACTTGAAAAAAGTGTTTTGTACATAGTTCCTCACAGTTTTTAGCCTTTAGCCCTGGTTCTCCTGACCTCATAGAAGTATAGAAGTTCATATTGCAGTGAAAATTGAGTCCACATCGAGTAAAAATGTGACAGAAGCAAAAAACGTCCTAAAAATCAAATCAGCTTATCTTAGGTGCAGGACTGAGTAGATTTTTTAAAGATAAAACCATAAAACTTTTTTCATGTGTTCCTTATGCCTCAGGGTACCTAAAAATATGTTGTATATATTCCCACCTTATTTTTAAATGTTTTTTAATGTCTTTTAATGTAATTTTAATATCCTGGAATTCAAATTCTGTATTTTGGGACCTTAAACAGATATGAGATTAAAATGCGATTAATTAGATTAATTAATTACAAATCCTGTAATTAATTAGATTAATTTTTTTAATCGCCTGACAGCACTAATATATATATATATATATATATATATATATATTATTTTTATTTTTTTTGGACTTAGATAGCATACTACTACCAGACCCTAAATAAATCTTCCTGCTGAGTTCATTTAAATTTCCTCTTTGTGTTATTTAGAGAGAGACATACTGATACTTGGTTACATGATCATAAAATTTTGGTGTTAGTTTGACTTATTTGCAATGTGTGGGTCCAACTTGATTTGAAAGGTTGTTTCGACATATCCACTAAGATAAGACATTTGAACCGTGAGTGAGGAGGGTACACTGTGGATATAAGACCTTGCTGTACATTGATCTGTCATATAGGTTGCTTTGGTTAAAAGCAACATGGCTGTCTGTGCTCCACTGCATGGAACAGCTGTGTAATCTTAAAACACTTCAGTTTAAACTTGGCCAACAAAGCTCAGCATGTCAACACATTTTGTTTTATCAATATCAAACAAACTGTAAAAATCATTGGGTACGTGGGCTGAGCCATATGGAGCACAGACCCCCGGTCCATGCCAGTTTAGCACAGACCTCCGGTCCATGGCAGTCCAGCACAAACAGCCAGTCCGCGCCTAACAAGCACAGACACTAGGTCCACGCCAGTCGAGTACTGTCTCACTGTAGGGTCTTATATACGCTGACTTCCCTCCTCACTCATGGTTTCAATGAGCTGTTACAACAAAAATTACTTCATTAGTTTGCACCAATTATGATCTCCACATCATCCAGGTTTTCCTCCGGCCATGTTGATTTTTTTGAGTGTATGTTATTCTCCAGAGGGTAGATCCAGCTCGGCCTCGCTGGTGTCACCTAAACACGTCGCTCTGTGTCAAACAAAGTGATGTTTACAAGTGAGGAGGAAAGCTGAGGTTCGTGCAGCGCTGACAAACCTGTCTTTTAACACTCGTACTGGATGCCCTGGCAGTAATTTGCAGTTTTTCTCTGCACAGCCGCTGACGGCGCTGGCGGCGTTGATGGCGTTGGCAGGCTGATCAGCAGGGAGGAGGAGGCGTGCGCAGCCTCCTGTGTGCTGCTCTGCTGCTCAGGGTTTAATACCTGTTGAGTGGACAGAGATTTAGCGAGCTTGAGCGCCGCAGTCCCAGCTTAGCGTTGTTCAGGTGCATCTCTCCTCTCAGGTTAAACTGGCCTCGGGGCAGCTGGCATCGCCGGCTGGAGGAGCTTCAGTCTGCAGGAGTCTGCTGGGGAATCAGTCTGACTCTGTGGCAGAGACAGGAGTAAACAGCAAAAACAGGAGATTTATCCACACAGACAACACAGCTACCTTTGCTTTTTCGGCTTTTTTTTGTTTTTCTTTCCTATAATTTGTCACCAGAAATTAAAAAAATACATCTTTGCATTCAGCACGCTACAAAATCTGAAATTATATATCTCAGTTAATTAGGCTTCTTCTTCTTCTTCTTCCTGCTGCAGACAAACTGCTTTACAACCCACCTCCATCACTTTCTCTTTATGCTGTGTCTGATTTTACCGGTGTGGTATATATTCTCACTTGTGCTTACTCTGCCTCAGGCTTTTCCATCCCGTGTTTGCACATGGAGGGTCAGGGAGCTCCCAGAACAGAGCCATACTGTAAAAAACAGCTTGTTATGATGTTATGAGGAAGCTCAGCTCCTACAGTCACAAACTGAGGAGCTGGAGTGAGACTCTGAAACCCCAAATTATCCTGTTGCTCAGCAGTGTTTCAGTGTTTGTTGTTTTTGTGTTTGGAGTGGCTCATTTGTTGGTCGTGGACACCAAACTTTTTGTGTCTTCAGTGATATTTTTACTACTTTTTCTCCTGTGTTTGTCTGGAGATCCTACATGTAACCATGGCTGCATTGTTTATATGTGAAATCAGCAGTTAGCAGCCTGTAGCATGTCAATGCTAACTGGTGCTAGGCCGGATGTCTTCCCACAAGGTGAGGAGAAGGAGGTGAGGACGACGTGCTGGTTCTCAGGTGTGAGCTAAGAAGTGACAACATTGATTATTACGAACGTAAGATCTATCTCCAATAAGATGGACGAGCTAGCTGTGCTAATCCAGCAACAGAGGGAACACAAGAAGGCAGAGTAGCATCATGCTATTCACAGACATGGCTAACAGAGCCAACACCAGACACCAAGGCCATATTGGAAGAGCTTCACTGCTGCATTTTTATCCAAAAGCCTTTTCTGTTTTTCCTCAAATTCTAAAAAAAGTCTCCTAAAATAATCAAGAGTCCCTCAAATTTCAAAGACTTGAAATGTTTCAGTCAGTCACAGCTGTTAAACTCCTCCTTTCCTCTGTAGCACCTGCAGGAGGTGAACAGATCACCTGAACAGGTCAAACTGTTGAAAACGACCTCCTCTTATAATCTCTGCTGCAGACGTCGTCCTCCCTGGCTTTGCTGCAGACGGCGGTGGAGAAATCTGACCACTTGTGCTGCTCCATGTCAGCTAATGAAGACACATCGGTATCCTCTGACATCGTTACAGCAAACGAGCCTGAGCGCCGGCGTGTTTGGGCCGGAGCTCCAAATGAACAATCAGAAACAGTCCTTCGTGAGCAGCTTCATCAGCGCAGACAGAACCAAACAAAGAGACAAAGCTTCAGACAATCCCCCAGGTTATTGATTTGGTGTGTGAATTATTTGGTTGCTCTGTTGAGCTCCTGGATCAGACTCTAATGAAGGTGAACGGTGACGTTTCCTCAGAGCTGAAACCAGAGACTTTACAGGAAGCTGTAACTCTTTCTCCTGACCTCCTCTCCTCTCTGACCCGACCTCTCGTTGCCCTTTGTTTTCTGGAGCAGCTTCCTGAGCCGTGTTTACTCCAGTCGTCTCCACCGTAATGAAGAGCAGGCTGCTTTTCTTCATCATCACTACAGGCCGGCTGAGGTTCAGAGCTGGGAGTGTTTGAGAGCTGAGAGCGTGACCTCATGACGGGTCTTACAGGAAACAGCAACAAGTCAGACGTCACATTTTCACGTCTCAGGTCAAAGGTTGGTGGCCTGAAGAAGAGCATGGATGAGTTTGTGACAGAAACAGAAGAAATTACATTTTTTAATAGATCAGTGTTAACGTTCCTGTTGGCAATGAGATGATTCCTCATCACTTCTCATTCCTGCATTCATTCATGATGCTTCTTGGCAATTAAACTGACTCCACTGAAAAAGCCTGAAAAAAATTGGTAAAAAAATTAATAAATAAATAGAAAAAAAAACCAAAATAAATAAAATAAAATAAGAAATAATAAAATTAATGAAATAAAATGAAATAAAATGAAATAAAATAAAAAAGATCAACTAAAATAAAATTAAATAAATAAATAAAAATAATATAAACTAAAAAATTGGTCTTTTTAATGGAGCCACATGTGTAGGGAACATGCATTTGTAGGATGAGCAGCAGAGCTCAGTCTGTGGGTTGAGCTCCTCTGCCAACACCAAACATCTTACTCTGTGTCGACTCTGTGTCGACTCTCGGTCTGAGCGTCTGGTTCCCTCAGACTCTCACAAACAGGTCCCTGGTTTTCAGCGCCTGTGGGCATGGACCCAGCTCCAGAGGTCTGTAGGTGTTTTCTCTTAGAGTCGGCACTCTGATCCGTCTGGATAGAGCTAATGTGTATGGTGCCCCAAAACATTCACAACTAAATAAATAAATAAAAACAACATTTTGAAATAAATATCATTCTGCTAAATAACAGACAAAAATATAACATGGCCATTAAATTGTAAAATACAGCAATATTATTATGAAATATGTTTTATATTCTTTAATATTGAATTATAATAAGTAAAAATTTTGTATTGATTATTTTTAATAATTTCATTTTTTTTTTTAAATAATGACTTTTTATTTATTTTCCAAGCTTTATTTAAAAAAAAAATCTGAAAAAAAAAGATCTGAAAATAAAACTCTAGGATCATTTTTTTGCATTGTGTTCAGCATAATAACTTGTTTATTTATTTAATTATGTATCTTTTGGGGCTCCATACATGTGAAAGAGCAACACCAAGCTTGTGATTTCAGTGAATAAAATAAAAAAATAAAAACCATTTTGATCAAAACAGACAAAAATATAACATTGCCATTAAATTGTAAAATACAACAATATTATCATGAAATATGCTTATTATTTTTTTAAATATTAAATTATTATAAGTAAATATTTCATAATGGTTATTTTAATAATTTCCTATTTGTTTTTTTATATAATGACTTTTTATTTATTTCCAAGATTTTCTTAAAAAAAAAAAATCTGAAAAAAAAATCTGAAAAAAAAAAAAAAAATCTAACATAATTTTTTTCATTATGTTCAGCATAATGACTTGGGTATTTATTTAGTGATGAATCTTTTGGGGCTCCATACATGTGAAAGAGCAACACCAAGCTTGTGATTTAAATGAATAAAATAAATACCATTTTGATAACAGACAAAAATATAACATGACCATTAAATTGTAAAATACGGCAATATTATTATGAAATATGTTCATTATTCTTTAATATTAAATTATTATTATTCAATATTTCATAATAACTTTTTTTTTTGACAATTTCATCCTTTTTTAAAACAATGATTTTTTATTTGTTTTCCAAGCTTTTATCAAATAAAATGAGAAAAAAAATCTGAAAAAAAAATAAATCTAAGATCAATTTTTATTTTATGATGTTCAGCTTAATGACTTGGTTAATCAACTTATTATGAATCTTTTCGGGCACCATACTTTTGATAGGGCACTAAGCTGGTGATTCTTCAGTGAGCCTGCATTTTCTACCTTTAAAATGAAGGCAAGGTTCCATTTCTGTCAGAGACGGGCTGTGGAGACCTTTTCCTCATCCTGTCGGTCTCAGGAACCTTTCTACAGATCTGGATCAGGTTTTCAGGACGACTCTCTGGACTTATTATTGTTTGAGCTCTGCTTTCAGTTTGACTAAAAGACCACGGTCCACTGAGACCTTGTTGTTATTTACCAATAAAAACGTGTCAGAATATCAATATCTGCCTGATAATAATCCAGGATTTAAAATGAGATCATCAGCGCTATAATGTTTTTTCACTAAAGGCTGTTTCCAGTATCTATGGTCAGGTTGTCCAATGCTGGATTGATTTACTGATGAAGAGGTTTCCATGACAACACCAGCACCACGCCAGCCAACAAAGTTCAGCAGTTAGGAGAGAAATCTGTGTTTTCCTCGCTTTGCATCCTGGAAAAAGTTGCCTTGGAAAAAGAAAAGTTGTGTTTGAAAAAAATTCTGCTCTCCAAAACAAATGCACACCTTCCAAAGAGACATGTCCTCACAACAGTGGATGCATGTGCTCATGGGAAACGGAGTCTTTACCATCCCTAGTCCTGACAGCCTCTTTAACGTTCCTGTTATTTCCTTTTCTCCCTCAGAAATGATTTTAACACAGAGGAAAATACAGAGTTAAAAAAAAAAGAGTGAAAATAGAAATGAAAAAGATAATTTTTTTCTGAATAAGCTCGTCTTTTGTTTCCATTTCAGATATCTTCTGAAGTTTCGCATTAGATCATAAAATGTTACGCGAGGAGCATGGCGAGGATAATTGTTTACAAATGTTTGGTTGTTTATTTGTGGAAATGTGTGTGTGTGTGTGTGTGTGTGTGTGTGTGTGAGCATGCTGGGGTTCAGTGAAGATGCTGTGTGTGCTGTAGCGGACATGATGTGTAACAGGTGTGAGGCGCTGAGGAGGGGACACGTCTGCAGCTGTCCCTGTGGACACCGGTCATGTCCTCCCCCATCTGCCTTCCCCCTCCAAGTGTGTGTGTGTGTGTGTGTGCAGCAGACGTTGAATCCCCGCTCTCTGCAGCCAAGTGTCATCACCTCTCCATCCACCATCCCTCAGCCCCCGCCCTGCGCGGCCCCGCTCGGCTCTGATTCCCCACAGGTACCCGAGGATCCTGGACTCATGTGGATTTGTCCATGTGTCCGTTTAACAAAGACTCATCACGCTTCATGGCTCAGCTTCAGGGCTCAGCTTCTCCCCTCACACCCATCATCACGCCTGTGTGAAATTTAAATTATATTCAACAATCAAGGAAGAGTTTCAGAGTGAATTAAACCACTGAGAGGGAAAATGATGAGATTAAAGGAGCAGTGACACTTTTTACTCCTCTTGATAAACTTGGTAATGGATTTCTTTCTTTATCTGTCACAGAGACGTGGGATCAGCTCGATTATAGACCAGGGGTCTGAAGCCTTTACTAACATAGGAGCCATTTTTCCTCAGCTCACCTGGATTAAAGTCATTCAGCCACAAAATCTACTTTATCTTCACAATAAAGACAAAAAGGTGTATAAAAGTTTATCCATAAGAAAAAATCAAGCGAAAAGTTACCGGAACTTAGTTTTTTAGATTTATAGACTTGAACATGTGATGTCTTTGTTTTTTCCCTTTTTTAATAAAATTGAAAATATTTCTCAAATGTTTTAAATTAAAAAATGCAATAATAAATTGATATTAGAAACATTGTGAATTTAAAAAAATATGTTTAATACATTTTCAAAATTTTCAAAAATTAAAAAATTGAATCTTCAAAATTTTCAAAAATTAAAAAAATTAATTATTTGCTTTTTTTATTTTATTTTTTTTAAATTGCAGATTTATTAAATGGATTTTTTTTTAAAAAAAAACTTGAAAAAACATACAAAAAATTTAACAATTTTGAAATTTCAAAAAATTTCAAAAATTAAAAAAATCAGTAATTTGCTTTTTTAAAATGTTTTAAAATTTTGCTAATTTATTTAATGGATTTTTTTTTTAATTCGCAATGTTTCCATCAATTTATTTTTTTTTCATTTTCTAATTTAAAAAATCTGAGAAATATTTGCAATTTTATTAAAAAATCGTCAAACTTGAAAAACATACAAAAAAATCAACAATTTTGAAATTTCAAAATTTACAAAAAAAATGAAATTTCAAAAATTAACAAAAAATTAGAAATTTCAAAAATTTATAAAAAATTAAAAAAATATTTTGAAGTGAACTTAGTTTCAGAATTTTTGAAAGAATACTTGAATTTCAAAACATATGTTCATACTTTCACTCAGCTCATGTTTTCTTGTATGCCAATTTCAACTTATAGTGATCATATCAGTGGTGTAAAATTTCAATTCAGCCACATGCCCATTCAGAATTGGTGGGCTGTTGATGCTCAACGATTTAATTAATCATCAGTGTCTCTAATCATCAATACCCTCTGTAAAAAAAAAAAAAAGTCTTAATTTTGATAATATTTTTTAAAGCTACAAGGAGCCACTGCAGAGGAGTCAAAGGGCCGCATGAGGCTCCAGAGCCACAGGTTGAAGACCCTTGTCATCGCGGGTGAATCTGCAAACATCATCAAACTCTGCTTCTGACCAAGGAACATGTTCTCCATTAGGGGGCGCTGTGGGGGAAACATGTCAGGATGGTTTTACGGCAGGATCAGGATCTGGATTTCTATTTTTCATAAGCAGACTGTTGGACCTCTAACAGGAGCAGCTCAGAGATGATGCGTCACACTGACTGTGGAGCCAATAATCTGAATAATTGAAACAATAATGGATGAAAGGACGAGGCTTAAACTGGAGCTCAGTGTGAAGTCAGGAGGCTGCCTCTGCTCCTCTTTAATCTGGATGCCTCTTCAGCCATTTTAAATGAAGGATAAAGACGTTCACATCATGGCGCTGCTGACAAAAAGGAACTATATCAAACATTAGGGAGAAAATGAATATGCAAAAGACTCATTACAACATTTTAATGATCCTGGGTCATTAAAAAAACATTTTAAGCTACACACAGAAGTAAAAAGTGGAGATGAGGCTGAGCTGTGTTTTAATTGCCTGAGTCGTCTTTCCTTCAGCTTTTATTCGACGTTGCTGAGACTCATTTTATTCTGTTTGAAGGTAATCATCATCTCATGACAGCCTTCATTTGACTTCTTTATTCTGCTTCTCTGCTTTCCAAACACAGCTAATACCAATTACAGGAAATAAAAAAATGACAGAGTAACGATTATTATTTCTCAGGTTTCAGACTTTGTGTCCAAAGCAACAGAAAAACCACATCAAGGAGCTTCATGCCGACTTAATTTCTGCTGTTTCTTCCTCTGTTAGCCAGGAGAAGATTGTCTTTTCTTCCCTTAAGGACATCCTGATGTCTGACAAGCCTTTGAGTGACAGTTTAACCAGATAATTATATCCCAAATGGAGCTCCATTAAAGCCCGGTGACAGATTATAAAGGAGGTTACTTGTCCGTGGCAACACAACACCGCCGCAGGTAATCCTAAAATGAGATGTCATGAGGAGAAAATGAATCCGTGAAACTTCCTGCTGAACCCGAGCTGACTGTCAAAGAGAGACGAGGACTCAGAGGTGACCCGCGAGTCCACAGGAGACAGACTGACAGAGGGAGTCGCTACAGCCGATTCATTATTCACCGATCAGATACTAACAAACACCCAACTCAACCTCAAAGACAGCTCTGTGTGCTGGATCATCAGATGTGTCCGAGTACAAAGAAACATATGCAGGAGGAAGAGTGAAGTGTTTCCTTGAATATCTCAATTAAATCAGATGAATTCATGATGGAGAGACGGACTGAACAAAGAGAAACCTGCAGTGTCCTCAAACGCTTCATCACATCCACTCATGAAAACACAGAGAGCTTCAGAGAAATCAGGAACCACACACTTCAAACCCACTGACGAGGCTGTGACTGAATATATCAGAGCTGGAGCTAACACCACGCAACGGTTACAACACGAGCTAAAGGCTAAAACACAGGCTAAAGGCTAAAACAAACAGGCTAAAGGCTAAAACAAACAGGATAAAGGTTTGTAACACCAAATAATATAATAATCTGCCACATTTCTTAATAAAATTCTTGATCACAATATGAAATAAACTTTGCCTTATAATGCAATAACTTCTTCCTTATGGCATGTGTAATAAATGATGCAATGTGTAAGAACTTTTTACATAATGGGCTAAAGAATTTAATTATAACATGTGGTGTTATTACATGACGAAGTGAAAATTTATAACATTATAACATAATTTGGCTTTATGACATAATGTGGCGTTACAAGGCTAAAACACAAGCTAAAGTCAAAAACACAGGCTAAAGGTAAAAACATGAGCTGAAGGCCAAAACAAAAGCTTAAAGCCGAAACGGATGCTAAAGGCTAAAACAAGTGCTAAAGGCTTAAACACAGGCTAAAGGCTTAAGCATGAGCTTAAGGCCAAAACATGAGCTAAGGCTTAAACTTCAGTTAAAGGATTAAAAAGAGCTAAAGGCTAAAACATGTGCTAAAGGCTACAACACATACTAAAGGCAGAAAAATAAGCTAAAGGCTATGATATAAGCTTAAGGCTAAAACATGAGCTTAGGCTTAAAATTCAATTAAAGGCTTAAACACAAGCTACAGGATAAAACATGAGCTAAAGGCTAAAACACAAGCTAGAGGCCAAAACACAGGCTAAAGGGTAAAAAATGAGCTACAAGCTTAGACATGAGCTAAAAACTTAATCTTGGGTTAAAGACTAAAACTAGTACTCAAGGCTAAAACAGTGGCTGAAGGCTATAACTCAAGCTACAGGCGAACACACAGGATTAAAGCTTAAAAAAAACAAAAAAAAAACGCTTAAGGCTACAACATGAGCTAAAGGCTAAAACAGGCTAAAGGATAAAATGTGTGCTTAAGGCTAAAACACAAGCTAAAGGCTAAAACACAAGCTAGAGGTTTAAACACAAGCTAAAGGCTAGAAAACAGGCTAAAGGCTACAAAAATGAACTTCAGGCAACAACATGAGCTACAGGCTAAAACACGTGAAAAAGGCTAAATGTATGCTTACAGCTAAAACACAAGCTAAAGGCTAAAACACAGGCTAAAGGCTAAAATATTTGGTGACGGCTAAAACATGCTAAAGGATAAATCTCAAGCTAAAGGCTGAAACACAGGCTAAATGCTAAAACAGAAGCCAAAGACTAAAAAGTGTGCTTAAGGCTTAAACGTGGGCTAAAAGCTAAAACACAAGCAAAAGGCTAAAGAAGAGGCTAAAGGCTGAAAAAAAGGAACTTTAGGCTACAACATTAGCTAAGGGCTAAAACAGTGGCTTAAGTCTAAAACATGAGCTAAAGGCCAAAACACAAAGTAACAGTTCAAACAGGCTAAAGGCTGAAATACGAGCTAAAGGCTAAACCCAGGTTAATGTGTTAGTGCTAATGTTGTCTCCAACCCACAGTCAGCAGTTATTCTGCAGTGGTCTGTTCAAACTTGAGAGTCTATCAATAAAATGAAGAGCCAGGTTACGTTAGCTCTGCTTGGTGAGGTTGGAGTTGGTAGATGAGCTCTGGTAGGACAGAACCAGGATTCACTAACGTTACACGTTACAGACACGTCTCAGAGCACCGGGCTGTGAGGAGAGAGAAATATAGCAGCTGCTAAGCTACGCTACAAACTGACAAAGTTAGCTTGTTGTCACGTTAGCCTACAGACACTGGGCACCGGGCTGCCGATAGCGCTACATAAAGCCGGCTACTTCATTTGCTTGATGTCACATTTCAAACTTTCTGCTCAGCTTCAGGACATGAAACTACAAACTAAGCCTTTGGAAGAGTCACATCTTTACAGCAGTGGGTGATGGTGCTCATGGGAAATGAAGTCTTTCCCAGAAAAACACCACAGATTCCAACAGCTTGTAGATTCAGAGAGAGGACAGATTTTAAAGCTGAACTCTAACATGCTGTTACTGCACAGAGCGAGGACGGTGGATTTCATCTCTAACTGCTCCTGATGGTTAACACAAACAGAGGAAGCTGTAAAAACACAGAGCTGCTGTACGCCTGTGATTGTGGGAAATAAACATCAACAGGATTTAAATAGCTTGGTAAACAGAGCGAGTATAAAGAGGCAGTGATAATCCTCAGAGCTGATGCGTTGCTGTGCATGCACACACACGCTACACGCCAGCATCATGTTTGTCATGTCGTTCAAACGGGTCGTAACTCAGGCCTGACCCGGGTTAACTGCCCCCTGAGCGGCCCTTTCATTGTTTTAAACGCCTCTCAGCGCGGCCTGGCAGCACCATAACTCCTCTCTGTGAGGTTTCAGGACGACACGGTAACAAACGCCGGCGGTGGAGCTGGGATTGCTTTCCTGAGACGAGCCCAACAGCCGAGCGGAGCGTTATGCTTCTTCACAAATCGATCCCTCCCAAGGATGCTCCTCGACTCGGGCTCATGCTCAGGGACTGCTCCTGAGCACTAAAACGGTCCGATGTTTATTCATGGGCGCGGCCCGTTTGTCTGGGGAGCAGGAATCAATGCGTGGAAGGAAACAGGTCCATCTGAGAGAAAACGTTTTCTTAATTTGCTTATCAAGACGAGCAAATTCAAGAAATCAAAGAATCCTTTAAACTATTATTTCATCCCCACACCTCATTTACTCTCCATTAGTCTCAGTAAACACAGCCTCACACACACACACACACACACTCCTCGGTCTCTACAAACACACACAGAGAAAAATTAAAGTGGACCAGGATGAGACAGGTGTTACAGAAACTAATTATATTTGACTTTCTTTAATACCAGGAGCCTTCAAAGAGAAATACTCCTTCACATTTTTAACTTCCTGTCTGCAAACACTTCAGAGACGCATCCAAACATTTAACATTCATGCACGGATTGAGAAAACAACACTGTCAGTCGCAGGTAACAGAGGTTGGTCTGTACATTTATTATGAGATAATTAAAGCGTCAGACATTAGCAGAACTTCTGTGTGTATTAACAATCTGCCCTCATTCTTGGTTTTGTACCATCCTCTGTTTTTTAGGCGTTTCTGCTTTAAAGTCCCTGTGAGGAGTTTGAAAGCGATCTTGAATAAGTCTCTGTTCTAGATATCTGCCTGATTATAATCCACACTTTAAAGTGAGATTACCTGAGCCAATGCTGCCGGTTACAGGTTGTTTTAAAATGCTACTTCTTAGCTTCCTGATCGAGTCGACCAGGACCGCATTGATTTGCGGCAGGTCAAAGTCTCTATGCTAACACCACGCCGGCTGATGAAATTTATCAGAGAGAAGAGAGATCTGTGTTTCTCTCTGCTGAAAACGATTTCTGTGATTAATTTTGTAGTGATGGTGGACACTGGAGCCTAACTGTCAGACAGAAAAAGGACAGAAGAGCAGAGGAAAGAGAAACAGGAGAGAGATAGAGCACAAGCTAAAGGATAACACAGGAGCTAAAGGCTAAAACATGAAGAAAAGGCTAAAACACTAGCTTAAGGCTAAAACACTAGCTAAAGGCTAACGCACAAGCTAAAAGCTGAAACACAAGCTAAAAGCTGAAACACAAGCTAAAAGCTTAAACACTAGCTTAAGGCTAAAAAACTAGCTAAAGGCTAACGCACAAGCTAAAAGCTTAAACACTGGCTAAAAGCTTAAACACAAGCTAAAAGCTTAAACACTAGCTAAAAGCATAAACACAAGCTAAAAGCTTAAACACTAGCTTAAGGCTAAAACACTAGCTAAAGGCTAATGCACAAGCTAAAAGCTGAAACACTAGCTAAAGGCTTAAAAAACTAACTGAAGCCTAAAACACTTTCTCGAGGGTAAACACAAGCTAAAAGCTTAAATACTAGCTTAAAGCCTTAAACACTAGCTGAAAGCTTAAACACTAGCTAAAAGCTCATCATTAGCTCAAATCTTTAACACTAGCTAAAGGTTAAAAAACTAGCTAAAGCCTAAAACACTAGCTTAAGTCTAAAGCACAAGCTAAAAGCTTAAATTCTTGCTTAGGGCTAAAACACAATCTTGGGGCCAAAGCACCAGTTAAAAGCTTAAACACTAGCTAAAAGCTAAACACTAGCTAAAAGCTTATCATTAGCTAAAAAGCTTAAACACGAGCTAAAGGCTAAAAAACTAGCTAAAGCCTAAAACACTTGCTTAAGGCTAAAGCACAAGCTAAAAGCTTAAATACTAGCTTAAAGCCTTAAACACTAGCTAAAAGCTTAAACACTAGCTTAAGGCTTAAACAATAGCTAAAGGCTGAAGCACAAGTTAAAAGCTTGAATACTAGCTTAAAGCCTTGAACACTAGCTAAAAGCTTTTCACTAGCTAAAAGCTTAAACACTAGCTAAAAGCTTAAACAATAGCTAAATGCTAAAACACAAGCTAAAGGCTGAAAGATGAGCTAAAGGCTAAACCCCAGGTTAATGTGTTAGTGCTAATGTTGTCTCCAACCCACAGTCAGCAGTTATTCTGCAGTGGTCTGTTCAAACTTGAGAGTCTATCAATAAAATGAAGAGCCAGGTTACGTTAGCTCTGCTTGGTGAGGTTGGAGTTGGTAGATGAGCTCTGGTAGGACAGAACCAGGATTCACTAACGTTACACGTTACAGACACGTCTCAGAGCACCGGGCTGTGAGGAGAGAGAAATATAGCAGCTGCTAACCTGTTATGGTTTAGCTTTTTTAGTTTGTGTATTTCTTCTTCCTATGTTCCTTCATGGTTCTGTGTCACCTGTGTTTCTGTGTCACCTGTGTTAATCTTTGGTTTTGATTTAGTTCTTGTCATATGTGTCTTTGTGGTTGTCTTTGGTGTTTCAGTGTCTTCTGTGTATTTGGTATCTGTCTGAGTTTCCCTGTGTTTGGTTTGGTTCTCCTTGTGTTTCCCTTGTGGTTGATTGCTCCTCATGTCTTTCACCTGTGTCTTGTTTCACACCTGTGGTTGATTATCCTTCAGTGTTTAAAGTCTCTGTGTTTCCTTTGTTCTCTGTCGGTTCATTGTTTGCTGTCGCTGTTCCCTCGTGCCTCATGTTTCCAGTGCCCCTTGGTTTCTTCCTGTGGTTTGGTCAGTACTTTTGATTTTGTTTCTTTTGTTGGAGTTTTTGGATTTTGAGTTTAGTTAAAATAAAGTTTTTTTAGTTACAATCTGCATTTGGGTCCACCTCCTTTGTTTTTCCCTGGCATTCCTGACACTAAACTACGGTTCAAACTGACGGTGTTTGCTTTATGTCACGTTAGCCTACAGATACATCAGAGCACCGGGCTGCCGATAGCACTACATATAGCATGCTGCTACAATTTGTTAGTTGTTTGCTAGTTGTTACGTTTTCCAACTGTACAGCTATAAAACTGTACTGATAAATGCCTTACCTCAGCCCGTTGTATCCAGTAAAAAATTGTCTGGGACAAATGAATGGGTTTTTTTTTCTATCTGATCTCCATTTAATTCCAAAACAAACACACGCCTCACTAAAAGTTATTTACGACAGTGTGAGGCGACACTGGGCCACAAGGTGGCGAGGGAGTGCAATTGAAACAGATCCTCCTCACAGCATCTTTAATCAGAGAGATGTTTTGGTCCAAAAAGCCAATAAATCAAGCACAGCAGCATTGTTTCCAGGCTCTCATAGCCCCTCTGTTCAGAACGCTCTGATTTAGTGGGCGTGGCCTTCATATGTAAATGAGCCACCGCTGATACCGCCCCGCTCTTCCACGTCACTGAGAGCGGCGCCACGAGCTCCGAGTGCACAATGTTTAGAAAACAGAGAAGCTCCTTTACCGTAACATTACAGGCTAAAACAACAGGCTAACTGCAGCTAAAGTTAGCATCCTGAAGCTAACACAGAGACAGGGGGGACACTGAGGAAAAGCTCTTCCATCTGCTCCACAGCACACAGCATTTAAAATACTCACATTTCCAGGGTCCCAGGTTTGTTGGAGGATGGTTGGTAATGCGCCTGGATTCAGGACCAGTCTATTGGCTAGCCCTCTGTTGGACTGTCCAAAGTTGGAAAAGCAGTCGGCCGTGAAGTGACTAGCACACACATGCTCAGTTTTACTGAGTGTAGCTGGAACATTTCCTGATAAATGAACTCTAGACACTTAGTCTGTCTTCTTCAGAGATGGGAAGCTTGAGCATGGAACTATGTGGCTGTTTACAGCCAAAAACAGAGCAGTGATGGCTGCTGGAGCAGCAGCAGGGAGGGGGTTTGGGGGTATCTGCTCTGGTGGACCAATCAGGTCAGACTTGCTCCTGATTGGTCAAAAAAGGGAATCGCTGACGTCAGCAAATCCCCAAAATCCAAACAGCTGGTTTTAGGTCAGGATTTTACATTAACAAGCTCTACTAAGAACAGGTTTGGTCATTAAATATCACATTTTGTGGGCTGGGAGGAAAGACAAAGACCCACAAATATCACTAAAAGACTTAATAAAGTGATTTTTGCAGAATATGGGACCTGTAAGTATCTGAGGATTCATGAACAGTTTTTTCATTGTGCTCACAGCTTGTTTTTGAGTCTCTGAGAGTAAAAATAGTGATAATCAGGGTTTCACAGAGCTCCACGCTGATCATGTAAACGAAGCTGAGCATCATCATCGTCTCCTCGTCGCAGTAATCAGGGCAGGGATCTTGTTAGCTGATGTTCAGCAGGAGGAGAAGCGAGCGCGAGCAGATGAAGTGAACTCACTTCTGAGGTCAGAAATTTGAGCAGAGTGCTGCAGCAAACTTTCCAAAGCCAGACCCCCCGGTGCGTATTTTCTGTGAGCCAGCCTCCAGCAGCTCGCAGAGATGAGCTGTGTGAGAAGAGAGGCCAACGCTGCTCGTCTCATCTCCTTCTAATCCTCACCCCCTCCCTCCCTCCTTCCTCCTTCCTCCTCCTCCTCCTCCTCACGCTGCTCAGTGACACTCAGAGCTGGACAGTCCGTGCAATATCCTCCACGTCCCATTTCTCCTGCGTCTAATTGGAAACCAGAGGAGTGTCTGTGTTTTTTCTTTCTGGCACCATATCTTATTATTTCTGTCTCTTTTGTTCCTCCTCTTCCTGTCTGCTCCCTGCTTCCTCCTCTCCATCGTGAGGATGTGACAGACAGTGAACTAACCCTCAGACGTCTGAGCAGCAGAGAGATGAAAGGATTTAAATTTATGTTAAGATTTATATTAACATTTATATTTATATTTAAGATTAATATTTAAGATTTATATTTAAATTCATATTTAACATTAATATTTATATTAATATTTAAAAATTATATATATATATATATATATATATATATTCAAGTTTTATATTTAAATTATATATAACAGTTATATTTGTATTGAAGATTTATATTTATATAAAGATTTATATTTAAGATTAATATTTTAACATTTATATTTATATTCAAAATTTATATTTATATTTAAGATTGATATTTAAATTTATATCCAAAACTTGTATTTATATTTAAGATTTATATTTAACATTTTTATTTATATTTAAATTTATATTTAAGATTTATATTTTTATTAATATTTATATTTATATTAAGCATTTATATGTATATTAAACATTATAATTATATTAAGATTTATATTTCAATTTATAATAAACATTTATATTTATATTAAAGATTTATATTTATATTAAGAATTTTATCTAACATGTTTTATTTATATTCAAAATTTTATTTATATATATATTTAAGATTAATATTTATATTTAAGATTTATATTTTTATTAAGATTTATATTTAATATTTTCATTTATATTTAACATTTATGATTACATTTATTTTTAAGATTTATATTCATTTTTCAAATTTATGCTTATATTTAACATTTATATTTATATATAGCATTTACGTGTGACACTTAATATTTACATTTAACTATTTAAGATATTTCTAAGATGACAAACATTGCTCTAAATATCATAAAAGACCACTAGAAAAAATCACACCCGTTTTTATGCACATGGTTTGAAGCTAATTGTAACAAAATGTTGCTGTTTTTTTTAGCATGCACTGCTTTACAAACAGCGCCCCATAAGACCAGGGGCAGAGAGCGAGGCTTTATGGGAACAGACGACCTCCAGTTTATGTTTCATACATCATTATCTCAAAGCCTTTAAACGCAGAGGCCTGCACACACACACTTTATCTCCATCTTCATTTCTCCTCCTCACACACACACACACACACACACACACACACACACACACACACTAAGAGGAAGGAGGACAGTGTGCAGTGAGGGCTGCAGTCTGGGGACTGGTGGTAGTGCACTTAGTCTAACAGCAATTACCTGATGTGCAGCAGAGACGGCGTGGAGGGTCTGAGGGAAATCCATCAAAACGCAGCCGAGCCGGTGGCTCCGTAATGAACTGGTACTTTCCCAGCTCCAGCTCGGCTCCCCACATCAGGGTCCAAAGATTAGTCCTGACAAACGACTCTGTGTGAGTGTGTGTGTGTGTGTGTGTGTGTGTTTAACAAAAGGCATTCACCCACACCTCGTCACGCCTCCTCCTCCTGCTGAACTCCCTCCACCGTAAAGATCTCTCCACGCCGTTATTCCTGAATCTTTAAGCTCCAAATGAAGGTTTTTAGCGCTAATGAAAAGTGTTAACTCAGGATTGATTCATATTTGATGTTAAAGTGAAACACTGAATGTTAAACAGCCAACCTTTGCAGTATTCCCCACCAGCGCCCTCATGAATTAATAACCTCAGCAGCTCGTGGAGGCTTCGGCTGAAACTTGTAGCGTTTCATTCCTGGTTAAAATCATCCCTTAGATTATTAATCAGAGACTCACACTCCAGGATCTGATCCTGATCCGTTTATTGAGCGTCCAGATAAAGTTCAGCTGAATCTTTCTGAGTATTTTAATGAACTCTCCTTTTCAGACCCTGTTTTAAAGACTCTCGTTGACCCTGTTGAAGCTGTATCTGTATCCACACACTGAGCCCTTTCTGACCCGTCTCCTCCTGAAGTTTGTCAGACTTGGTTTGTCTGTTTGTGACTGAAGAAGTTTTCTTCCTGTCAGTTTTGGAGAAATGTGCAGAGACGTGTTTTTAAAGGAAGAAAGGTGACTTCCTGCTGAGCTCGGCCTGTGTGAAGCCAGTGTCTCCTGGTAACAGCAGATCTATTTCTGTGGGTTTTTATTTCCTGCTCCACCTTTTCCTTCTTCTTTTACAGGTTCTGCATGGATCCAGGTTCTGGGGCACCAGTGGTCCAGTAGATTAAACACAGCTCGTAACCAGAGGCTGTGGACTATGGAAGCGTATTGCATTCACTTGAAGAATAAAAAAAAAAAAACTCAGGTTTTTCAGAGTAATTTATTCTTCGGTTGTTTTTTTGTGGTAATTAATTTAGTTTTTCTGATTAGTATTTTTTTTTTATTGGTTTGTTTTTTGTTACAATAATTTCTTTTGTTAGGAGTAATTTATTTTTTCTGTTTCCAGATTACTTTTTCCTGTTTTTATGAGTAATTTTTTTCCTGAAGTATGGAGCTACTTAGAAATCCCGTGAGAACCTCCAACCTGCAGACGAGTCCCGTGGATGTGTGGTGGCTCCTGTGTCCCGCACGGATCAGAGATCCTGTTGGGCACATATATGCCTCATCCTTAACTTTATACCGGCTTTCCAATGTAGAAGCAATGCATTTTTTAATGCCACATCTTTGTCTATTCCTTAAGTATTACATTGAACAATAGGCTTATATAAAATATAAGGATAAAGTCGAAAACATAACAAGGGTATCATACCCTGTGTGTGGCTAATACCTTACCTTTACTGACCCGGTACGGAAGGATAAGGCATATATATATATATATATATATATATATATATATATATATATATATATATATATATATATATATATATATATATATATATATATATATATATATATACATATATATATATATATATATATATATATATATATATATATATATATATATATGTGCTGAACAGGATCTCTGATCCGTGCAGGACACAGGAGCCACCACACATCCACGGGAGTCGTCTGCAGGTTGGAGGTTCTCATGGGATTTCTAAGTATCTCGATACTTCAGGAAAAAAAATTACTCCTAAAAACAGAAATAATTATAGCTAAAAACAAACCAATAAAAAATTATTATTAAAAAAAACAACAACATTAATTTCCACAAAAAACAAACCGAAGAATAAATTACTCTGAAAAACCTGAGAGTTGTTTTTTTTTTTTTCTTCAAGTGAATGCAACACGCTTCAGTAGTGGACTTTGTTTGACTCCACAGCCTTTTTATGCACATTGGCCCTTCCCTCTCAAAGCAAAAAGACTCCAGGCCTTAGACCAGACTTTGGTTCCTCCTGGTTCTTATTTGTACTCAAATTTAATCTGTCTTAATCTCTAATTTAGTCTTTTAGTGTTTGAGTAGGCGCTGGCATAATTGGATAACAGTTTTGGAAATTAGCTCGTAAATTGCCTGGAAGCCCAGTTTGTAGATGATGCTCTGTGTTTTAGTGTCACTGAATTCACGACACAGTGGGAGTGAAACGTCTGAATCCTCTCTAACCCCTGCATCATCCTCTGTCCTTCCTGTCTCGTTTTCTGCCTCCTCTCCGTTCACTTTACAGAGAGATAAAATCCATCACCGTCCATCTTTAGCAGCAATCTGACCGTTAAGGAGCCGTTAGTTTCAGCTTTAACGACGTGAAGCTGGAGGAGCAGGCCTGCTGCTCTAAACTCTTGTTGCTGTTTCTCTGTGAAGGTTGAGAAACGCAGCTGGCTGAGTGTCTCTGACTCGTTTCAGGATCGACCTTCACTCAGTGACTCATGGCGACACCAGCCCTGCCTGGTTCAGGTCGGTCCGTGATGGATGGAGGTTTTGGTTTGACTCTGATCAGCAGAAACGCTCTATGAGGACTTCCTGAAATCAGACGTGTTTTTATGGGATAAAGACTCTGATGCTGAGACGTGTCTGTAACGTGTAACGTTAGTGAATCCTGGTTCTGTCCTACCAGAGCTCATCTACCAACTCCAACCTCACCAAGCAGAGCTAACGTAACCTGGCTCTTCATTTTATTGATAGACTCTCAAGTTTGAACAGACCACTGCAGAATAACTGCTGACTGTGGGTTGGAGACAACATTAGCACAAACACATTAACCTGGGGTTAGCCTTTAGCTCATGTTTTAGCCTTTAGCTCCTGTGTTTTAGCCTTTAGCTCATGTTTTAGCATTTAGCTCCTGTGTTTTAGCCTTTAACTCATGTTTAAGCCTTTAGCTCATTTTTTAGCCCTTGCCAAGTGTTTTAGCCTTAAACTCTTGTTTTTCGCCATAAGCCAGTTTTTTTTCTTCTTTTTTGTCTCTTGCTTGTGTATTAGCCTTTAGCCTGTGTTTTAGTCTTTAGCCCATATTTTAGCCTTTAGCTAGTGCTTTAGTCTTTAATCAATGGTTAAGCCTTTAGCTCAGTTTTTAGCCCTTAGCAAGTGATTTAGCCTTTAGGTCTTGTTTTGGCCTAAAGTCAGTGTTTTAGCCTTTAGCTTGTGCTTTTTGCCTTTAGCTCATGCTTTGGCCCTTTAGCCAGTGTTTTTTCTTGCCTTTAACCCATGTTTTAGTTTTTAGCTTGTGTTGTAGCCTTTAAACTTAGTTTGACCTTTTAGCTCATGTTAAAGATTTAGCCAGTGTTTTAGCCTTTAGCTCATGTTTTGGCCTTTACCTTGTGTTTTTTTTTTGCCTTTAGCTTGTACTTTAGCCTTTAGTCAATCTTTAAGCCTTTAGCCCAGGGTTTTAGCCTATAGCTCATGTTTTAGCCTTGAGCCAGTGATTTTTTTTTTTTTGCCTTGAGCTTGTGATTTAGTTTTTGCATGTGTTTTAGCCTTTAATGTCTGCTTTAGCCTATAGCTCATGTTCTAGCCTTAAGCCAGCTATTTAGCCATTGGCTTAATTTTTAGCCCTTAGCCAGTGTGTTAGCCTTTACCTTGTGTTTTTTTTTCCTTTGGCTTTTGTTTAAGTTTTTGGCTTGTGTTTTTGTTTTTAACCCGTGTTTGGTCTTTAGTCAATGTTTGAGCCTTTAGCTCATGTTTTAGCCTTTAGCCAGCGTTTTGCCTTTAGCCTGTGCTTGATCTCTCTCCTGTCTTTTTTTGTGAGTCCACCATCACTACAGAATAAATCACAGAAATCTTTTCTTTGAGACAAAGAACTGATCTTGCTCCGCACAGCTGGACTTTAGCAGCCTGTGTGGTGTTGTTGTGGAGACTTCTGGTCTACGTGTTGTAACTGGATTCTCGTCTCCAGGAAAAATCTGACACACCACAGAAATAACTGATTTTGGCACCGACAGTTTAATTTGAAATCATGGATTATGAACAGGAAAATAGTTTAATGTGAGATTTTTGCAGGATAAACTTAAAGAGTCCTCTCAGGGTCTTTAAAGAGTCTGATAGTCTGGACCAACTGGACCTGAAACATTAAACTCCTGAACTTGGCGAAGAGGTTAGAGTTGGAAACAGTAGTTTTATAGTTTTGCAGGTATTTGGGTATAAACCTGGAGCTCCTTTGGGACCTCAGATATTGAGCTGCTCAGACTCTGAGTCCATTAAAGGGAATTTACAAACACACGATAATCAGGCTGCACAGAGCTGTTACTGCTGCAGGAGTTAGAGTTTATTTTTCAAAAATGATGATTTCTACCTGTTTCAATAACACCGAAACAAAATCAATCCATAAACTGCAGACGATCAGCGTTTTCACCAACATGTGAAACACATTTTAACATCATCAGCCCTGAAACGTCGTCTGACTCTCACCAATCTGGAGCAAATTACTGCAGTTATTCCTCAGACGCTGCAGGCACAGAAACAACACCCAGAAATGATCCTGCTAA
This sequence comes from Halichoeres trimaculatus, assembly GCF_033239565.1. Classification (NCBI taxonomy): domain Eukaryota; kingdom Metazoa; phylum Chordata; class Actinopteri; order Labriformes; family Labridae; genus Halichoeres; species Halichoeres trimaculatus. The sequence goes on along the minus strand of NW_027437181.1, from coordinate 766,284 downwards.
CAGCCCAGCACAGCCTGACCAATCAGGAACAGGAACAGCTCAGTCTGACCAATCAGACACAGGAACAGCTCAGTCTGACCAATCAGGAACAGGAACAGCTCAGTCTGACCAATCAGACACAGGAACAGCTCAGTCTGACCAATCAGACACAGGAACAGCTCAGCCTGACCAATGAGGAACAGGAACAGCTCAGTCTGACCAATCAGACACAGCTCTCTCTGTGTTCATCAGCTTCACAGTTTCAGTTTCAGATGAGGAAAAATAAAACTAACACAAAGTGTCTGATCTCTCCGTCCAGTGATCTGGACTTTTTCTGGATCTTCTCTGGACCAACTTGCTGTTACTGTGATCTCAGTGGGGATGAAGCGTCACTCAGCGTGATGTCACTCAGCGTGATGTCACTCAGCATGATGTCACTCAGCATGATGTCACTCAGCGTGACGTCAGGCAGCGGTTGGTCCCAGCAGAGAGACGCGTCCTCTCTGAAGATGTCAGGATGGTTTTTAATAATTCAGCCTTAGCCTTTGGCCTGAGGCCCTCTGTGTGTGTGTGTGTGTGTGTGTGTGTGTGTGTGTGTGTGTGTGTGTGTGTTTGTGTGTGTGTGTGTGTGTGTGTGTGTGTGTGTGTGTGTGTGTGTACAGTGTGCTGTATTCACAGATCAGAAACACACAGAGCAGAGCTCAATGTGATGACCCTCGTCTGTTTTCACCATTCACTTCACAAACATCAAAACTTTCCTGTTTCCTCTCTGAGGAGCTGGAGTCTGAGGAGCAGGAGACTGAGGAGCTGGAGTCTGAGGAGCAGGAGACTGAGGAGCTGGAGTCTGAGGAGCAGGAGTCTGAGGAGCTGGAGTCTGAGGAGCAGGAGTCTGAGGAGCTGGAGTCTGAGGAGCAGGAGACTGAGGAGCTGGAGTCTGAGGAGCAGGAGACTGAGGAGCTGGAGTCTGAGGAGCTGGAGTCTGAGGAGCAGGAGTCTGAGGAGCTGGAGTCTGAGGAGCAGGAGTCTGAGGAGCAGGAGTCTGAGGAGCTGGAGACTAAGGAGCTGGAGACTGAGGAGCTGGAGTCTGAGGAGCAGGAGTCTGAGGAGCAGGAGTCTGAGGAGCAGGAGTCTGAGGAGCAGGAGTCTGAGGAGCTGGAGACTGAGGAGCTGGAGACTGAGGAGCTGGAGTCTGAGGAGCAGGAGTCTGAGGAGCAGGAGACTGAGGAGCTGGAGTCTGAGGAGCAGGAGACTGAGGAGCTGGAGTCTGAGGAGCAGGAGTCTGAGGAGCTGGAGTCTGAGGAGCAGGAGTCTGAGGAGCTGGAGTCTGAGGAGCAGGAGACTGAGGAGCTGGAGTCTGAGGAGCAGGAGACTGAGGAGCTGGAGTCTGAGGAGCTGGAGTCTGAGGAGCAGGAGTCTGAGGAGCTGGAGTCTGAGGAGCAGGAGTCTGAGGAGCAGGAGTCTGAGGAGCTGGAGACTAAGGAGCTGGAGACTGAGGAGCTGGAGTCTGAGGAGCAGGAGTCTGAGGAGCAGGAGTCTGAGGAGCAGGAGTCTGAGGAGCAGGAGTCTGAGGAGCTGGAGACTGAGGAGCTGGAGACTGAGGAGCTGGAGTCTGAGGAGCAGGAGTCTGAGGAGCAGGAGTCTGAGGAGCTGGAGACTGAGGAGCAGGAGTCTGAGGAGCAGGAGTCTGAGGAGCAGGAGTCTGAGGAGCAGGAGTCTGAGGAGCTGGAGACTGAGGAGCTGGAGTCTGAGGAGCATGAGTCTGAGGAGCTGGAGACTAAGGAGCTGGAGACTGAGCAGCTGGAGTCTGAGGAGCAGGAGTCTGAGGAGCTGGAGTCTGAGGAGCTGGAGACTGAGGAGCAGGAGTCTGAGGAGCAGGAGTCTGAGGAGCAGGAGTCTGAGGAGCTGGAGACTGAGGAGCTGGAGTCTGAGGAGCAGGAGACTGAGGAGCTGGAGTCTGAGGAGCAGGAGACTGAGGAGCTGGAGTCTGAGGAGCAGGAGACTGAGGAGCTAGTGTCTGAGGAGCATGAGTCTGAGGAGCTGGAGTCTGAGGAGCATGAGTCTGAGGAGCATGAGTCTGAGAAGCAGGAGTCTGAGGAGCAGGAGTCTGAGGAGCTGGAGTCTGAGGAGCTGGAGTCTGAGGAGCAGGAGACTGAGGAGCAGGAGACTGAGGAGCAGGAGTCTGAGGAGCTGGAGTCTGAGGAGCAGGAGACTGAGGAGCAGGAGTCTGAGGAGCAGGAGACTGAGGAGCTGGAGTCTGAGGAGCAGGAGTCTGAGGAGGCGAAGTCTGAGGAGGCGAAGTCTGAGGAGCAGGAGACTGAGGAGCTGGAGTCTGAGAAGCAGGAGTCTGAGGAGCAGGAGTCTGAGGAGCAGGAGTCTGAGGAGCTGGAGTCTGAGGAGCATGAGTCTGAGGAGCAGGAGTCTGAGGAGCTGGAGTCTGAGGAGCAGGAGTCTGAGGAGCTGGAGTCTGAGGAGCAGGAGACTGAGGAGCAGGAGTCTGAGGAGCAGGAGACTGAGGAGCTGGAGTCTGAGAAGCAGGAGTCTGAGGAGCAGGAGTCTGAGGAGCAGGAGACTGAGGAGCAGGAGTCTGAGGAGCAGGAGACTGAGGAGCTGGAGTCTGAGGAGCTGGAGTCTGAGGAGCCGGAGACTGAGGAGCTGGAGACTGAGGAGCTGGAGTCTGAGGAGCAGGAGTCTGAGGAGCTGGAGTCTGAGGAGCAGGAGTCTGAGGAGCAGGAGACTGAGGAGCTGGAGTCTGAGGAGCAGGAGTCTGAGGAGCTGGAGTCTGAGGAGCAGGAGACTGAGGAGCTGGAGTCTGAGGAGCTGGAGTCTGAGGAGCTGGAGTCTGAGGAGCATGAGTCTGAGGAGCAGGAGACTGAGGAGCAGGAGACTGAGGAGCTGGAGTCTGAGGAGCAGGAGTCTGAGGAGCAGGAGTCTGAGGAGCAGGAGTCGGGAGGAGCAGGAGTCTGAGGAGCAGGAGTCTGAGGAGCAGGAGTCTGAGGAGCAGGAGTCTGAGGAGCAGGAGTCGGGAGGAGCAGGAGTCAGGGGGTATTTTGTCAAATTCAGGAATTCTTTGAGATATTTTGAAATTTTGAAATTTTTTAAAAAATGTCTTTCTTTTTATAAATTCTGGCCAATTTGTTACTTAATTTCTTTTATTTTCTTTTGTTTTAGTTTTAATTATTTTTTTATTTATTTATATATTTTTCTTGCATTTTGACAATTTTTCAAATTTCAAATATTTCTAAAGTTTTTTTTGCCAATTTTTTTTTAAAAAATGTTCAACTTTTTTGCAAATATTTTTTAAAAATGTCCATTTTTTTGAAAATTTTTCAAATAAAATATATTTTTTTAATTTTCAAATTTTATTTTGTCTGGCAATTCTTGCAAATTTTGATACTTTTTTTTACATTTTCCTTTTAGGTCAACTTATTTAAAACATTTCTGCAAATTTGTAAACAATTTTAAAAAATGAACTTTTAGTAATTTTTCTGAATATTTATTTTTTATTTTATTATTGTTATTTTTCCAAATTTATTAAAATTACAAACTAAGACATTACATGTTCAAATTTTGAAAATAAAAAAAAATAGTTGTAATTTTTGCATTTTTTATATTGTTTCTTTCTTTAAATCTGCGAATTTATTGATGTAAGATAATAAGACATTACATACACAGTTTTTCACTAGATTTTAATTATGCATAGACTTTTATACACTTTGTAGTCTTTATTGTGAAGATAAAGTAGATTTTGTTGCTCCTGAATCACTTTAATCCAGGTGAGCTGAGGAGAAACGTCTCCTATCAAAGGTTGCAGACTCCTGCTCTAACGGTTTTGAAGCCTCTTTTTTTAAGAGCCAAACTGAGCCTCTGTGCCTCATGACAAAGTTTCCCGTGCTAACAAGAACATTTTCCACCAACATATAAAAATGTTTCCCAAGCAACGTCACCTGAGGGCTCTGTACCTTTCAGTTAGAAACAGAGGACCTAGAGCAGCTCTCCTTCACTGGTTGGAAGCAGCATGGACTGACTGCATCTATCTCTAACGAGACCGTCTCATTTTCACACAAACATATGCCATCAGAATAAATCACAGATGGTTTCGTTTTCTCAGACAGGCGCAGGAAAAAATAGAAGAGCCAGCGACAGCTGTGACAAAGACTTAGTTAATCAAAAACATTGTTTTAAAAATCAAACACCTGTTGGAGACCACAGGGTCGAGGAACACTGATTATCAAAGCGTTGGTGAGGAAACCTGCAGGCGGGAAGTCTTTTATTTTATTTTTAGATGAGCTGTAAGGTTAATTATGACAGAACTGAAGAAACTGAAACAGAAAAGTGGGTTTAACTCAAACCAACATGTGAGACATCGTCATGTTAGGAGGCACAGCATCCTGCCCCTGATCCATGGAGTTAACCTCAAAGTCCAAAGCTGTGAACATGAGTCAGAGGAGAGTAAACAAGAGTAAAAAACTATAAGTTAAACAATCACAGAGCAGTCACAGCTCTGAGCGTCCTCCTGAGCGTTTCCTGAGCGTCCTCCTGAGCGTCCTCCTGAGCGTCCTCCTGAGCGACCTCCTGAGCGTCCTCCTGAGCGTCCTGTTTTCAGGCTCTGTCTTTTGTCTTCTCCAAGGTTATAATAGTTTGATTTGTCATTAATGTTAAGTTTTAGTTAGTTTTGACGTTTTTTTCCATTACAGTTTAGTTTTAATCAGTTTTAGAGCGGGCATTCGAGTTTTTTATCTTTTATTTTTGCAACAAGGCTTTATTTTTAGTTTAGTTTTTCATACCTTATTAACCAGGTGCAGGATTCAAAAAGGTCAGAGTAAATATTTTGTCATACTGTTTATTTTCCAGTCCAACATAGAGCTCACTGCTCAGTCAATGCTGATACTGAACTGTTGGCTGCTGCCTTAAACACATGAAAATAATATAAACTTAATATAAAAAATATGAACATAAATTATAAAAAAATAATATACATATAATTTATTTAAAAATTATATAAACATAAATTAGATAGAAATAATAAAATCAGAAATTACATAAAAATGATCAAACATTAATTATTTAAAAATAATGTTCACATAAATTATATAGGAATTATATAAATGTAAATTGTATGAAAAATAATACAAACATAAATTATATAAAAATATTGTGAACAAATTACATAAAAATAATATAAACATAAATTACACAAAATTATATAAACAATAACTATAAAAAATAATTTTATCATAAATTATATAAAAATAATATTAACAAAAATTACATAAAAATAATATAAACATTAATTGTATAAAAAATATAAACATAAATTATATAAAATTATATAAACATAAATTATATAAAATTATATAAACATAAATTATATAGAAATAATATAAACATAGATTATATAAAAATAATATAAACATAAATTAAATCAAACAATATAATCTGAGCTTTAATAATGATAAACTTGGACTCTGTAACAATAAAGTCAGACTCAGATTAAATTAAACTATCACAGATGCTCTGATTCGTTGATCCTCTACGTTTGGTCTCAGCACAGAGCACAGTCAGTCAGTGCAGGAAACAAACACGTCCCAGTACGTCACTATGATGGTACCGTACGGCGCTGACAACTGCTGAAAACTGTGGTAAAATTGGTTTGGAAAATGTGTCAGATTAATTTAAATCCTAAAGGCTGTTGATATTGTCAGAAACGATAACGAAGGACATTTAGTCTTTAATTTTAGTTAGTTTCAGTCAGTTTGTGAACACAAGATACAGTTTTAGTTTATTTATTGTCTTTGTTTTCTAGTTTTTATTAGTTTGAGTTAACTGCAATGTATTTTAAATGTTAGTTTTCGTTTTTAGTTTCGTTTTAGTGAACTATTATAACCTTGGTCTTCTCCAGGGTTGCTGGTCATGTGGGAGGCGGTGCTCTCGTGTTCAGAAACAGTGAATATTCTGACTCTGCTGTGCGCAGGTGGAGGATTATTTACGGCGTCTTTAAGCAACAGGAGCAGTTTGAAGTGTCTGTGTCAGAGCTGAAAGCTGCTTTGCTCTTTGAGATGTTATCTCCTGCAGAGTCAGACGACAATGAGGAGGTTACTGCAGGTCGTTAAGATAACTCAGAGATGGAGAGTCTCACAGCGTTTGAAGATGAGGGTCTGGGTGTTAGCTGAGGACACTTCAGACTGGCTTTATCAAGTCCAGGTCTCAATAATCTTTCTGCCAAGGACATTTTGTGTTTGATTAACATTCAGACTTCTCTGGACCTTTGAGGAGCAGCGGCTTTGATCAGCTCCTCTGGCTCAGGTAAACCAACTTTAAAAACCTGGACTCCAGCTCTCTGCTCCTCAGCTTCACTTTCATTTCTGTATCTAAGTCACAATCTTTCTCTGACATTAGCTGTGAGATCAGTTCTGTGGAGTTGTTTTGGTTTAGACTGTTACAGGAGGAGACAGAGGCAGGCAGAAACATCAGATCATGAACAGTCTCTGGGTTTAGATCTGAAACCTTCAGGGATGATCAAACTTTTTTCAGAGTCACTTTTGATTTTGTTGAAATGACTCAGACCCAGCTCATATTGACGCATCTATTAACTCTGAAAGTAACATGAACGCTATGGCTGTGTCCGAAATGGCATACTAACATACTACATACTACATGGCTGTTGTGTATATACTGTATACTACATACTATACGTATGATTAGAGTGCCAACCGTTTACACTGTAGTATACTACTCGGGTTTCCCATGATGCATTTCAAAACCTCCGACGACAAAAATTGGAAGCTACATAAGTCTATGGAAGCACACCAGGCTATCAAATATCTCTGTTGATTCTCCACATTTGAAAGTTTTAAGAACATTTTGGGCGAGAAAGTCATCACGTAGAAAACCAAAATGTGGTCATTTGGGCCACAAAACGCGCGGATACAAATTTAATTTACACATTTCGGACATTCTGTTAAGAGCGCCAATATGCTATCGAAGAAACTTCCGGTCCGCTCCAAAACAAGAGCCCAATTTACAAAAGCGTTAGAGAACTTAAAGGAGATAAACGGGTGCTTTTATTTTGAAGAGGGAAGTTCGCTTGTGGATGATTTTCGGCTAACACCGGTCTCAAGTCGAATTCATCACTCTTCAAAAAATTAGAAAATGTTTACTGCTCGCAGACACCGAAGACGATCCGTCCGTCGCCTCAGGCACTTTATTTCTTTGTCCTTACGTTTAGGTTTCCCTGTAGAGCTAAGTCCACTTTAGTTGCTTCTCATCTTGTCATCTCATTCTCTATTTACGTTTATAAATACGGGGCTCGCAATGCATTATGGGGCGTGTCAGTGCGACTAGTATGCCCACCTCCCATACTTACAATTTTTTCTGATATAGTATACATCCAGGTATTTCTCGCTCACACAATCTTTTCATACTATTTAATGTGAACGCACTACATACTATTTTTGACGTCACACTTAGTATGAGTAGAACGTTAGTATGACATTTCGGACACAGCCTATGTTTCTACTTCTTTTAATAAACCTCCTCTCTCCATCGTCACAGACTGATGACATCACAGCTCACCTGTCCCTCAGGTGTCTCTGACCCAGATGATCAGTGTCAGTTTTCTGCAGTGTTACCTGCTGCGTGAACATCATCAAACTCTGCTTCTAACCAAGGAACATGTTCTCCATTAGGGGGCGCTGTGGGGGAAACATGTCAGGATGGTTTCATGGCAGGATCAGGATCTGGATTTGGTCAGGATTATTATTCAGAATCAGACTATTTTGACCTGAAAGCAGCATTTTAGACCTAAATATTTCTGATCCTGTATCCTAAACTACTTTTCTGCTCCATGTCCTGGCTTTAGTGCATGGTGTAAGAAATGTACGTTACTATTACTGTGCTGAAAGGACAACACTGCTAAAAACTAAATTCTTATGAAGTGTTTTTGTCTTTTTTTCAGTTAAAAATGTCTTTTTAGACTTAATATGGGCCAGAAAAATGTCTGATTTCAAGTTATTTAAGGACAAAATATGGTCTGAATTGCTGTAACAATTAAAAGAATCTGCCAATGGAACGAGAGAAATACTAATAACAAAAATAATAAAACAGATAAGACAAAAACACTTGGTAAGATTTCAGTTTCGAGTGTTTTTCAGTCGTCAGGGAAACCTGGAGGCTCCTGCTCCAACGCGCTGACATCAGCATTCACCCCGCCACTCAGATCCTCGCTCTGCAGGAAGTGAGTGTTTGAACGTCTCCTCAGCGCGCCCCCAGAGCGAGCGTCAGGTGAGACGACAGGATGAGCTGACATGTTGCTTTACGCTGCAGTCGTCAGGCGGCGTGGAGCACAGCCTCACTGCACGGCGCAGACAGCTCCACAGATCAATACTGCACGAGAGGGAAGAAATAAAGAGCCTCTCTGACCGGGGATCTGTTTACAAGAGGAAAGGAGAGGAAGGCTGAGGAAGACGAGTGGGTGATGAATGTTCGACTCTTTGTGTGACTCAGCAAAAGCTGCTCGGAGAAGAGGAAGTCATAATTTAACGCTTAGAAAAATAGGTCTGATTCTTTTCTCCACACTTTCTGATCAGCTGTTTGGGTTTGTTTTGGTTCAGCTCCTCCAATGATGAAATCGACTCCTGGAGCAAAAACAAAAAGCTCACAAAGCTTCAGAAACTCTTCAAAACCACACTTTGAGTCAATGCTGTGCCAGTTTGTGTTCAGACGGGTCGATACTCAGGTTCAGAGACGCCACAGCCTCAAACTAACTTTCCACTGCGTTAAAACTCTCAGAGATGATGCTGTTTGGGGTTTCTCGAAGGACTAACAAACTACTCAGCACAAATATCATCAGTTTAGTCCTGACTCAAGTCGTGTCATGCCAACAAAGTTTGACGTCAGCAGAGTCCAGCCTAACGACTGATTTCTGCTGCAGAGCGACCTCCAACCACGCTGTGAACCAGCTCTGTCATAATCTCACTTATACCTTAAAGTCTCATCAAAGCGGAGCTGCATGCACCCCGACAGCAACCAAAGGAAACAAACCTTCCTTCAGACTCTCCCTTCATGTTGAGACAAAGACCCGAACACGCCTCTATCTGAGGATCCTGATCTGAGGTGACATTGAGGACGTGGCTGGTTGAGCTGCGTTCCTCTCGCTGTGTGTACGTGTTGCTACAACATTCGTCAGAGTATCCCTGTGAAGAGATAACTTTGAGAATTATCTCTGCTCATGAATTCCCCAACGTTTGTCAGCAGAGCATCCGCCGCCGCCTTTCTTCCCGTTCATTGACATGCATGTGGAGCGGCGGGGAACCAAACAGGGAAGCTTTGTTGGAGAAGTGGTGCTGATGCTCTAATGAATGGCTCTCTCATCCTAAGATGCAGTTTGCGGCTGTGACTTGCAGCTTGTGGCTGACACATTGGGGGTGACACAATGAGACGAGTCTGGCGGAAAGACGGGGAGCGGAGAACCCAGATAAAGCTGCTCCGCTGAGCTGCCAGCAGGGGGTCTTTGAGACGTCTCCACCAGAGGGGCGGAGGGAGGAATTTTGGGAGGCAGAGCTCAGAGTAAACAGTATCTGCTGAAAAACAACAACAGCAGCAGCCGCAGCGCTCCTCATCAAGTGGCTTTATTGAAATGCAAAGCCTGGCTCCTTCAGCTCTCCACCCAAAACCCCGAGTGATTAAAGTAAAACACGTTCTCTGCATCATTACTCCACCTAAACTACATCTTTACACACCGCCAGGGTTTAACTACATCATATAATCAGGCTTTATTAGTGTCACTGTGAAATACGGCAGGAGGCTAGTGAAGCTCGGCAGATTAATTACATGAAACAACACCATACAAAACCAGCGCCACGCAAAAACAGCACCACGCAAAAACAGCACTATGCAAAAACAGCACCACGCAAAAACAGCACCATGCAAAAACAGCACCATGCAAAACCAGCGCCACGCAAAAACAGCACCACACAAAAACAGCACCACGCAAAAACAGCACCATGCACTAACAGCTCCATGCAAAAACAGCACCACACAAAAACAGCACCACGCAAAAACAGCACCATACAAAAACAGCGCCACGCAAAAACAGCACCATACAAAACCAGCGCCGGAAAAAAACAGCACCACGCAAAAACAGCACCATGCAAAAACAGCAACATGCAAAACAGCACCATGCAAAAACAGCTTACTCTGTCTGTATGTCCTAATCCATCTATCTAGCTTTTGCATTTGTTTTTGCATTTGTGTTGTAGCTTTTGATTTTGTGTTGTGGCTTTTGCATTTGTAGTTTCTGCTATTACTTTTGTGTTTTATCTTTTGCACTCATGTTTTTGCTTTTGCATTTGTATTGTACCTTTTGCACTTATGTTTTTTTCCCATGCATTTTTGTTGTAGCTTCTGTACTTGTGTTTTTCGCTTATGCTTTTGTGTTGTAGCTTTGGCAACTGTGTTTTTTTGCTTTCAAATTTTTGTTGTAGATATTGTACACGTTTTTTGCTTTTGCAGTCCTGTTTTTTGCTTTTGCATTTATGTTGTAGTTTCTGCATTGGTGTTTTTTGCTTTTGCATTTGTGTTATAACTTTTTCATTCAAGACTTTGCTTTTGCATTCACATATTTTGCTTTTGCATCTGTGTTGTAGCTTTTTAATTTGAAATTTTCGCTTTTGCACTTGTGTTGTAGCTTTTGCACTCCTATTTTAATGCTTTTGCATTTGTGTTGTAGCTTTTGCACTAGTAATTTTTGCTTTTACATTTTCGTTGTAGCTATTGCACACGTGTTTTTTGCTTTTGCAATGGAGTTTCAGTTTTAGTGTTGGTGTTTTTTGCTTTTGTTTTTGTGTTATAACTTTTGCATTCAAGTCTTGCTTTTGCATTCCCATATCTTGCTTTTGCATTTGTGTTGTAGCTTTTTAATTTGTGTTTTTTTGCTTTTGCATATCTGTTGAAGCTTTTGCTTTATTTTTTTTGCTTTTGCATTCGTTGCTTTTGCATTTGTGTTGTAGTTTGCACTCGTGTTTTTTGCTTTTACATTTTTGTTGTAGCTTTTGCACATGTGCTTTTTACTCTTGCATTCATGTTGTAGTTTTTGCGTTGGTGTTTTTTTATTTATTTATTTATTTATTGGTTATTAAAGAGGGCACAGCACATATTAATGAACATTTTTTTACAAATGTAAATATGCCAGATTATAGCCTTCGGCTAATTTCCATCTGCAGACCCCCTGGCAGGTTGATGGTAACAACACAAACAAGACACTGCAAACTAAATACAGAAGACAAGTAGACAGAACAGTAGACAAGTATAAAAAGAAACAGAAACATCCATGTTGCACAACCTCACATCCCACAGAGCCCACTGCACTGAGTATTATTGCACCAGCTTATATTGCACCAACATGAGCAACTTAAAAGTCACACATGCTCACATGACTGCGTTTCTCTCAGCCACAGTTTTAGGTGTTTCTTGAATAATTGCAGACTTGGACAGTCCCTCACTGATAGGGGAAGACTGTTCCAGATCTTTGCACCCTGAACTGACAGGACGTTTTGGGAGAATGCTGTTCGTCTCAGTGGAAGTTCACAGTCTCCTCTGGCCGTGGCCCGGGTCACTCGTGTAGGACCACAGACAGATTTCTGTTTGATGAACTCATTCATTGCAGGAGGGGCCAAATGGTGTAAAACTTTATAAATTAAGCAGGATGATTTAAATAATTTAAAATTTGAAAAATTTAGTAAATTATATTTATCAAGTATTTGACAATGATGGTAAGAAAAGGGTTTCTTGTCTAAAATTTTCAGTGCCGTTTTGTAACATGATTCAATGGGTTTAATGACAGAGAGGCCAGTGTAGGACCAACTGGTAATACAATACTCAATATGAGAGAGTATCATTGAGTGGAGAAATGTAAGTGCTGCTTTATCAGTCAAAGATGCTCTAATATGTTTAAAATTACGTATGTTAAAATTTATATTTTTTACTATTTTCTGAGCATGTTTTTGGAACAGCAGTTTTGAATCTAACACCACCCCAAGATACTTAAACTCTTCTACATTTTGTAGAGCCTCCCCTCCCAAGTAAACTTTGCTTGGGGCTACCCTAGTTATTGGTTTAGTGAAAAACATAGACACAGTTTTTTTTACATTAAGGCAAAGACATGAATCTAATAACCATTTCTGTAGCTCATTTAGGGCTGTTGACAGTTTAAGGGCTGCCTCCTCAGCACTTTTTGCTTCTGTAAAAATTACTGTGTCATCAGCATACATAATAGTGTCCACACTCTTGCAAACAGTTGGTAAATCATTAACATAGAGAGAAAAAAGTAGGGGACCCAAAATTGATCCCTGAGGAACCCCTACTGTGTAATTAAGATATGGCGACTTGCTGTCACAGACTTGGACAGACTGCTTTCTGTCTGCAAGGTAAGAATCCACCCATTTAACTGTAAGGTCACTAAAGTTAAAAGCATACAGTCTGGAAAGAAGTTTCACATGATTCACTGTGTCAAAGGCACGTTTAAAATCAATAAAGACGGCTGCTACACAACTATTCTTGTCTAAGTACGACTTTACCTTTTCAACGAACACACAGACAGCGGTTTCAGTTGAATGCTGGGCCCTAAACCCGAATTGCATGGGGTGCAGGCCTGGGCCACTGTTATTAAGATGTTCTGTGATCGATGTGGCCACCCACTTTTCAGCAATTTTTGAGATTGTTGGCAGAATGCTGATGGGCCGATAGTTAGCAGGGTCTCTTTTGTCGCCTGATTTATATATGGGAATTACTTTGGCCACCTTCCATTTCAGTGGAACAACTGCCTGTGTGACTGATAAATTAATCAGATGTGTGATGGGCTTTAGGAGGCAAGACTTGTGTTGTTTCAAAAAAGTGATATCGAAACCAAATTCATCCGTTGCCTTTGAATTTTTCATTTTGGAGATTATACAAGACACATCAGTTTCTGCAACTCTTCTAAGGTTGAACTCAAGTTGAGTACCGGGAGTTGAATTAATTATTTCCTTACAATAACTTGGGTGAGAGTCACAGGGAGTTGTAAATATTTGTGTGACATCATTTATGGTTCTCTGAAAATAATCATTTAGTTTAGTTGCAAGGATAACAGGTTCAGAAACCAATTCATTGTCAAATTCAAGTATAAGTTCTTTTAGACCACTTTCTCGTGATTGACCAGTTAATCGTTTTATATTATCCCAAACAAGTTTACAATTACCTTTTGCATTATCTATCACAGCCATGAAAAAGTTAGCTTTTGCCATTCTTAAAGTTTGAGTGACTTTATTTCTTGCTGATACAAATTGTAATCTATCAGTTGTTAAACCTGACTGCAAAGATTTTTTAAGGAGTTTGTCCCGATAAATCATGAGTTGTTTACATTCCCTATTGATCCAGGGCAAAGAATATACACCTTTTTTACAAAATGTTTTTCTCTGGAACTGTTTCAATGCAAAGTTAATTGAAGAGTACATGAGATCACAGCATTTATCAACGCCATCACAGGCCATCATTTCAGACCAGTCTAAGTTATTTAAAAATATAGCTACATTTTGTTCTTGACTTTTTGGTATAAATAACCGCTTTGGATTACAGCTTTTGTGATTATGACGCTTTTTAGTAAGTTTTCTAGAAATAAAAATAGCATTATGGTCTGAAAGGCCAGTCAAAAAATTGTGGGATTTTATTATTCTTTCAGGTTTGTTAGAGAACATCAGATCTATTTGCGTTCTAGAGTTAATTGTTATCCTCGTAGGGCCATTAATGATTTGAGTTAATTTAAAACGGTCGGTGATCTCTTTAAGCTTTTTTCTATCATTTTTGTTGTCCCAGTTTATATTAAAATCTCCCATAAGGATAACCTCTTTATTAAAATCACAGTTATTTAATAGGGCCTTCAGTTGTTCATAGAAATCAACCTTTGAAGAGGGTGGACGATAAATGCAGATCACAGAAAAGGACATTTCTGCAGACAGTGACACGTTAATACCAACACACTCAAGTAGAATATCAACAGGCCAAAATATCTGTGAGCATTTTATAGCATCCTTCACATATAACAAGACACCCCCTCCCTTCCCAAAATGTCTGTCCCTTCTAAAGACATTATAGCCTTGCAGTGTCACAAGTGCCTCTGGTGAGGAATGAGATAGCCACGTTTCAGTGAGCCCCATGAAGTCAATATTAGAGTTTATGAGAAGATGTTCCAGTTGTTCTTTTTTTGAAGCCATGCTCCGTATATTCAGATGCCCCCCAAGCAGCCCCTTGTTTTTATATTGTACATCCCATATGGTCCTAGCTTGATTGAGAGTTTGAAATATTTTAGTAGCACGATGTTTCTTCAATACAGGGTTTCTAGGTTTAGGAGTGGATGTTGATCCTAGCTTACTGAATCCAGCAACATCATGGTCACCTTTACACAGCACCCAGGGGGTCACCAGATTTTCTCCCACCATACCTGTTGGGGGATACCCATCTGCCCGAGGGGGATGTCCAGCTGACTGAGGTGGAGGCTCAGCAGACCGAGGTGAAGGCCCTGCCAGGAGTGGTGGAGGCTCATCTGCCTGAGGTGAAGGCCAGGCTAGCAGAGGTGGAAGCCCAGCTAGCAGTGGTGGAGGCTCATCTGCCTGAGGTGAAGGCCAGGCTAGCAGAGGTGGATGCCCAGCTAGCAGTGGTGGGGGCTCATCTGCCTGAGGTGAAGGCCAGGCTAGCAGAGATGAAGGCCGAGTTAGCAGTGGAGGAAGCCAAGCTAGCATAGGTGGAGGCACAGCTAGCAGTGGTGGAGGCCCAGCTAGCAGTGGAGAAGGCCCAGTTAGCATAGGTGGAGGCCTAGCTAGCAGTAGAGGAGGCCCAGCCAGCAGTGGAGAGGGCCCAGTTAGCATGGGTGGAGGCCTAGCTAGCCTTGGAGGAAGCCCAGCTAACAGTGGAGGAGGCCCAGCTGCCCAAGGTAGAGGCCCAGCTAGCAAAGGTGTGAGCCTGTCTGCTATAAGAGAGGGTTCAGTCAGTGATGATAGCCCAGCTAGCAGAGGTGGAGGCCCAGTTAGCAGTGGAGGAGGCCCAGGTAACATGGGTGGAAACCCAGCTAGCAGAGGTGAAGGCCCAGTTAGCAGTGGAGTAGGCCCATGAAGCAGAGAAGGGGACCCAGCTTGCATTGATGTTAGCCTGGTTGCCTGACATGAGGACTCAATTAGCAGTGATGTTGATCCAGCCAGCAGAGGTAGAGGCCCAGTTGCCACTGGTCCAGGGTTTAGTTCAACATCACCAGCCAGAAGAAGTATTAACAAAAGTCTGAACCCACCCATGAATGGTCTGCCTGCAGTTGCCTGTTCCTGTTCAGGTGGTGGTGGCCTGGCATGGCCACAATCCAGTACACTTGTAAAAAGCATGTGTTGACTCCATCTGACTGGATACAGGGTTAAAGTGTCCCTTTTTCTTGGACATGTTGAACTTATTAACAGAAAAAGAGTTATCCACACAACAAAGAAATACACTGATAGCACAATCCAGGGCCTTTTTTGCTCTCGGGAAGACTTTTTAAGCAAACTCACAGGACCTGCCAAGCTGTGTGTCTGCACCCCTGCGGCCATCTTGGAATCTGCCTTTGGTTGGTATGCATTTTGTGTTATTCTGCTTTTGCATTCAAATCTTTGCTTTTTCATTGGCATATTATGCTTTTGCATGTGCGTGTAGCTTTTTAGTTAGCATGTTTCAATTTTGCATTTGTATCGTAACTTTCACATTTGCGTTTTTTGCTTTTGCATTTGTGTTGTAGCTTTTGCACTCGTGTTTCTTGCTTTTGCATTCGTGTCGTAACTTTTGCATCTCATCCCTGTAAAATCGCCCCCCCCTCTGGCCACTGTAATCCCAACTGTCCACAGACACTCCTCAGGAATCCTGTTTCACACCAGCTTCAGTCTGATGCAGTGGGTGGTGTTTTGCTCCATCCTCTCTGTGTTAGGCTCTGCTTTAAGCTGGGTGGTGGTGGTGATGTTTGCAGCATTAGTTTAACATAAGGCCTGATCTTTGCCTTTGAAGCTGATTCAGCTCCAATCAGGTCAGATCTCCCGGCTCTGCTCACAGCTTCAGTCAAACATCAGGCCGGAGTGTACGAGCTGTGCAGCATGACTGTAAACAACGCTTTGTGTCTGCAGCCTCAGCTCTCAGCTCTTATTTTACTTCTTCACAGTCTCTCTGCTTCTTTACAGCCCGTCAAATCTCCAGCAGACCCTCTGAGAGGACGAGAAGCACCCTGCTGGGAAATTTTTTCTCGGGGCATTTGTTGTCCCTGATCGCAGACATGAGGCACACGGCGCAGACGGGGCGAAGCGATTCAGCCTGCGCCGTAAACACGTCTCATTGGAAGGAATAACAACCTCCTACATTTGGACATCAATAAGGAAGTGCTTCTTCATTCTCCAGGAGAATCGACTCCCAAACGTGCCTGATTTAGAGCTTTAAAGAGCCAATCGATGGTGAATTTGCAGAGCTGAAGTGAGGTGTAACAAATAAAGGTTTGCTGTGCTGGTCTGTGCTAATAGGGTTTGATTACAGCCCTTTTATATCTCCACTGGATAACACAGATTTATGCCTCCTGCTGGTTTGTAGTCTCCACCCAGGCACGAAGCAGAGCTACTGTGAAACAGGACTGAAGGTTATAGCGGTCATGAATAAATAAAACAGCCGGAGAGACACTGGAAATTTTAGTTTCTGGATCTTTACACGAGGGGGAGGCAGGGAAGCAGAAACAGACAACGAGCGATGGATGGAGCTCTCCTCCTGCTCTGTCACAGGAAGTGGAGTGTGTTTCTGTGCAGCCGTGCAGTGTTTGTCTTTATTTTCTGACTCTTGTCTCTGCCTCAGATCTTGCTCTTCCTGTTTCCCGCCTCGTGTGTCAGCCCCTCTCTAATTAGATCCACCTGTGTCTCGTTAGCCCCTGATTGACTCTGTATATGTTCCTGTGTTTTCCCTCTCAAAGCTGTTGTTGTGTGTCCCCTTGTGTTGTCTTGTTCCTGCATTTCCTCTCATGGGCTCTCTGTGTTTTGACCTTGCTTGTGTTTTTGGTGCTGTTGCACTGCAAAAACTGGATATTTTTCAAGTGTTTTTGTCTCATTTCCAGTAGAAAATGTCTTTTTAGACTCAATCTGAGCCACATTCACCTAAATGTCTTATTTTAAATTGTTTAAAGACAAAATGAGCTCTGAATTGCTGTGACAAGTACAAAAACAGTTAAATGAGGCTCATATCAAATACAATAAAACAGGTTTTACTTAAACTGAGACAAAGTTTTTTGCAGTGTGTGGCCTTGTGTTTTTAGAGACATTTAATTAGTTCACCTCTCAGTGGGAAACTTACATCAGCTGTGTTCTTGTAAAGTTTACAGCTAGCCTGTTTTTACAGATTGAGCTGATAAAAACTTTACTTATACTCGTCTGACCAGGAAATAAACTCAAATCCAGGTTTAGCTCCACGTTTACCTCTGCTCTGACCTCCATCAACTCCTACAGCATGTAATCCATGCTGCTTTCTACATGGAAACATAGCAAATTAAAAAACAAAACAAAACCAAATAAAACTCGTTTTCAGGGTGCTCGCACTAAGGGAAAGGGCGGGACCCTTTTGTTTTCTGTCTGTTTCTTTCTTATTATTCCATCTTCTCTTTTAGCCCCATTTTGACCCCTAAACATGCTCAAAACTCACCAAATTGGCAGACATCTCAAATTTTGGTGAGAAATTTGATATAATACAAAAATTGACCTCAACATACCAAAATGTGCTCTCCGGCGCCACCTAGGCACACTAAAACAGCTGTCAATGACAGTAGGAATGTCATGAAGAGATCAAACTAATGTCAAAATGTTTTTCTCATTGAGACACACAAATTATTCCCAAACACCCCTGACCTTTCTCACACAGGAAGCTGGTAATTTGCCTTTCAAAAAACAAAAGTTATCTTCTCCTAAACCATAAATGGTATCGGCTTGAAATTCGCTCAGATGACAGTGTAGTCCCTGCTTTACAAAAGCTGTGTAGGAATTTGTTGTTTCTCAAAGGGTTTTTGAATGACGAGCCCTCAAAGTCGGTGAAGCCCAAAGAAACCCTTTCAGCTCCCCCTATTAGAATGAATGGGAGAGGAGGATGGCAGTTTGGCCTCTACACAAAAAAGTAAAAAATGGTGCAGCTTTAAAAAACAGCATGAATGGATTCCTGACAAAATTTACTTCACAAATATCTTATCTTTCCAGAAATTTGGTCAAAATTGTGGCATCAATGAGGAGTCAGTCAGTTTCTCTCCTGAGAGGGCAGCAGTTGGTGATGATGTCACAATGACTGAGAGTTCCGTGCAGCTGGTCATGTGACTCACAGAAGGCGGGAAAATGGAATGTGCAACACACACACACATTATAAAGGGATGAAACCTTGACAGTGGAGGTGAAACAATAGACTGTAAAAAAAAAATGGACGTCATCTTGCTCAGCTCGAAGTGAGGTCTCCACAAAAACTGCTCCCCCTGGTGGCTGGCTGCAGTATAGGTTAAAAAATCCATCTCCCAGTCATTCCAGATGGGCTGTGGTCAAACTTTAAAAAATTAATACACCTGGTAGAAATGTTTCTCACGTCTGATTGTTGTGGTGATTCGAAGATATCATTTGGCTGTCTTGTATCCAAGTCCTCTTTTTTCTGAAAAGTTTTGTTTTCATTTGTTATAAGAGGTTAAAAATGAGGCTTTACGTAACGTTTAACGATGATGTTCTCATGTATTTTTTTCAGGGATTGTAAAATATGTCTTCAAAAGGCCTCAAAAGGGTACAATGGTAGATGGTGGAGCCACGCTGTCCACTCTATATACAGTCTGTGGGTGAAACCAGTATGAGGGATGAGCGACAGGAGCCGACCTACTCTGCTTGCAGCTTAAATTTCTCTTTAAAACCATAAGGAACCTGCTTTTGTGGGATGATCCCTTAAAACATTTGCTGTTTCCTCTCTGCCAATGCCAGTTTAACAAAGACTCGATCTACCAAACACAAACTTTCTCACTTTTTGAGCTTGGTTTGGTTTGTAGTATGGCTGTTCTGCTGGTCTCACTGATTTTTGGTTTTAGAAAGCAGATGTATAGCCGATAGCAAAACCACTTCCATAGCATCAACCTCTGGTTTGAAAAAAAGTTTATAGGCTGTTAAATATTTCTTTAAAAAATTAGAAGATTTACCAGCGTTTCCTTTGCATTAGTAAAACATGAGTCTTGTAGTATTGTAGCTGAACTGCTAATTCAACACAGCAGGTGGTGGTTAAGCTCAAAGTCAAATAATGACCTAAAACATGTTGGACCCAAAAGATATGACGAGCAGAATGAATGTCAGCACTTGCATTTAAGTCTTTGGTCAGTGATTATTTATTATAAACACTAGTAGGTATTTTTATCATACAACAGATTTTGCTCTTTTTCACATACTATGCCCTTCATTTTGTCCAAACCAGAACGCACTGCTGGTAAAGCAGGTGATTTTGAAAACAGACGCTCACACTGTTGTCTTGTGAGGTTTGAGGCTAGCTTGTGAGCTAACAGTCGCCTATTTAACAACTAAACTAATAAAAAGTGACTTTACATCCATTTTTCTGGCCAGGTATTTAACCCAAACCCAAGTTAAGCTCCACTTTTAGCTCTGTTTTGGCCTCCACCAGCTCCTGTGAGGGCGCTAGTTGCTGACTTTATTAACTGTTATGTGTTTTACATGTTGCTACATAAGCTAACACGCTTATATTTCCCCCATAAGCTTCAAAATATGACAGTTATAGTCCACTCATTTGTGAGATAGATATTCAACAGAAATGACTTTTAAAGTGCTTCTTAAGAGTTAAAAACTCGAATTAACACATTTTTATTTCAAGAAACTTGTGATAGAGTATTCACACTCTACAGGGGATTCAGGGAACTCATTTTTGTCCTTTAATGTCCTGAAATAAGACATTTTTCTGGACTTGTTTGGTGAATGTGTCTCATTTTGAGTCTAATTTGTCTAAAAATAAGACAAAGCTCAGATTTCTGTCTCTCTTTGAGCAGGAGTGTTTCAGAGTGATCACCGATATCCACTTCCTTGTTTCATGTTGGTTGTTTTATTTTTGTCTCTGCCTTCCTAACAGGAAAAAATAAATAAAAGTGAATTTAAATTCCAGGTGTGGAGCAGCTATCCATATTTTTAACCATGATAACTGTGGGGTTTGTTTCAGGACAGCCTCAGTAGATGTTTGATCCACGCTGTGTGCTGGAAACACTCAGGCTCCGTCTTTGTGGAGCATCCACTCGACATGCATCGATTCTGCAGCAGGTTGATATCTGACGCAGCACATGGCGCCCTCGCTGTGCCGAGCTCTCTCTGAGCTCCACATACACATGTGAACCCCCACGGAGAGCTGCACGCAGGCTGCATAAATATTTAGATACAAACTGGGCTCCATTTTTAATGCTGTTGGTAATATTCCTTCAAAACAAGTTTACACTCTAAATGAAACGGATGGTTTCATGATTGAATCTCTGGTTTCAACGTTTCATTAAGATGCAGATCGCGCAGCGGAGAAATTTGTAAAATGATCCTTTGGGAATGAAACTCAAGATTTATCTCAGTCCCTGAGGATGTTTGTGTTTAACAGGTGGAAACTCAGCCTCATTCAGATGTTTTCATTAATCCAGCTCAAGTTCAAACTGAAAAATGATCTTCAGGAACATAAATGATTCATAAGTGAACAACATTTACATCCAAGCAGAAAGTAAAATCTGAAACCACAGTTTGTGGAGAGGCTGGTCCGTCTGTCTGTGTTCAGTCGGACTCTTTACGTCAGTGTCAGGAGTTTCATGTTCATGTCCGGACGATTAGAGAGAAAACTTCAAAAAACTTCATTAACATGTTGCCCAGGATAAAGACTACATTTCCCATGAGCACCGTCGCCTGTTCATGTTGCTATCTTTAGCTCGTGTTTTAGCCTTTCGCTTGTGTTTTAGCCTTTAGCTTGTGTTTTAGCCTAACACGTGTGTTTTAGCCTTAAGCTTGTGTTTTAGCCTTACACATGTTTTAGCCTTTAGCTTGTGTTTTAGCCTTACACGTGTGTTTTAGCCTTAAGCTTGTGTTTTAGCCTTACACGTGTGTTTTAGCCTTAAGCTTGTGTTTTAGCCTTACACATGTTTTAGCCTTAAGCTTGTGTTTTAGCCTTACACATGTGTTTTAGTCTTAGGCTTGTGTTTTAGCCTTTGGCCTGACTTTATGCCTTAGCCTATGTTTTAGCCTTTAGCTCTAGTTTCAGCCTTAAGTTTGTGTTTTAGCCTTAAGCTTGTGTATTAGCTCATATTTAGCCTCAAGCTTGTGTTTTAGCCTCAAGCTTGTGTTTTAGCCTTTGGCTTGACTTTATGCCTTTAGCCTATGTTTTAGCCTTTAGCTCTAGTTTCAGCCTTAAGTTTGTGTTATAGCCTTAGGTTTGTGTATTTGCTTGTATTTAGCCAAATGCTCGTGTTTTAGCCTTAAGCTTGTGTTTTAGCCTTTAGCTTGTGTTTTAGCTTCAACTTTAGCATTAGTATCCCCCCCAACGTTTGCATTTTAGCCTTTAGCTTGTGCATTAGCTTGTATTTAGCCTTTAGCTTTTGTTGTAGCTTTTAGCTTGTTATTTAGTCTTCTGCTTGCGTTTTAGCCCTCAGACTGTGTTTTAGCTTGTGTTTTAGCTTTAAGCTTGTGTTTTAGCCTTTAGCTGGTGCATTAGTTTATATTTAGCCTTAAGCTTGTCTTGCCTGTGTAGCGTGTGTTTTAGCCCTGTGTTTTAGCCTTTAGCTATTGTTTTATCCTTCATCCTGTGTTCTGGCTTGTGTTTTGGCTTCAACTTTTGTTTCAGCCTTTAGCCTCTGTTTAAGCCTTTAGCATGTGTTTTAGCTTCAAGCTTGTGTTTTAGCCTTTAGCTGGTGCATTAGTTTGTATTTAGCCTTAAGCTTGTCTTGTAGCTTTTAGCTTGTGTTTTAGCCCTCCGACTATGTTTTAGCCTTGAGCCTGTGTAGCATGTGTTTTAGCCCTGTGTTTTAGCCTTTAGCCTGTGTAGCGTGTGTTTTAGCCCCGTGTTTTAGCCTTTAGCTAGTGTTTTATCCTTCAGCCTGTGTTCTGGCTTGTGTTTTAGCTTCAACTTTTGTTTCAGCCTTTAGCCTCTGTTTAAGCCTTAGCATGTGTTTTAGCTTTAAGCTTGTGTTTTAGCCATTGGCCTGTGTTTTTCCAGAGCTTAGTCAAGGACAGATTTTGCTTCTCACTGCCAAACTTTGTCGATCACTAAAAATGTCATCAAATGAACTTTGGTTTTACCAGCTGTAAATGGATTCTTGTTCTCTGGGCATTAGATGCTTCACGTATGGGACAGGATCAGCTAAAGTGTCAGAGTTTCTGCTCTTTCCAGAGGGGGCGCCAAAATCAACACAAACAGAAGTTCCTCACAGGAGCTTTAAGAAGCTGCTCTTTACCAATAACAAAGAACTGTCATATCTGAAAATCCCTGACCTCCTGTTGAAGCTAAATGAGAGTCAGAGGATGAAGTTTTTATTCACCTAAAAAGACAAACTGCTCTTTAAAAGGATGCGAGGACAGCCAGGGATCACCTAAGCTGGCAGATGTTTCTCCAAAATGAGGTTCCCAGCTGTTTGAGAGCGGGTTTAAGAGGCAAACAGAGCAACAATCAGACCCAGAGTGACGCAGCTCCAATTTTCACGAGCTGCTAAAACGTGCTTGATCTCTGAGTGCTGATATATCCGATTGTTGCGCGGCGTAATGCACAGAGGAAATGAAGAAGCTGCTGACAGCTGGAAGTAAATCTAATTATGGATGCTGCTGAAACAGCTCCAGTTCCTCATTAGGAAACGTAAGCATATTACATTTGGAAAAAACAAACATGGAGAGTCTCTTTGTGGAGTTGACTGGCAGCAGCTGGAGAAGAGAAAAGAAAAGTTTGCTCTTTGAATTATTCTCCTGGAAGAATAAAACAATAAAGTCTGGAGTCAAAGAGTTTAGGAGAAGATGTTTTAGTGCTTTTTGGAGCTGCTGTGCTGTTTGTTTCTCAGGCTGAGTTCAGATAAAGACGACTCACAGAAAGAGGAGAAAGGATGATGGAAAGTGCGGAGGACTGGCCGTGAGCCTGACACTGGAGACCTGGTGATTATCAGGGGACTATTTAAAAGAGCTGGAGACGGCATGAAAAGCTCAGGTTAGAGGCCTGTGAAGGAAGAAGAAGAAGAGGAGGGTGAAGGTTAACAGCCCAGCTTTATCTAAAACCCAGACGACCTCAAGCCTCAAATATCAAACCTCAGCAGGTCAGCCTGCTTTAAACGACAAAGTCTGGAAGGAAATCAAACTTTGTGCGGCCTTTTCTGCTCAGCGCTGTCATGAAACGAGCAGAAATTCATCCTGCCAGCTGCGAGCGTCCTGGCAAACAAATCTGTAAACACAGAGACTGACAACAGCTGCAGCACCAACACAAGCCAAACTTCACAAAAGTCTCAAAAATTCCAGAGAAGAAGTTCACAACAAGCAAAATCAATTTCAACCACAGCTCAGCATCCCTGTAAAGATGCTGTTTATCGTTAAGACCGTCGTTATCGGTTGAGTTTGACAGAATACACCGTCCAAATCTGAATTATTAAAAACCCAGGATGAAAAACAGCCCAGCGTACCTTTCCCTGGAGCCTGAGAGCTTTAAATGAGTTGTGTTGTGTTGACATTAGCGACCCCTGAGGGTGAATTGGGGGTATTTTAAGGTTAAAGACTCTGTTTCCCATGAGCACCATCTCCCTTAGTTTGTTTATTTTAGAAGCAAACAGATAAACCTGTGTTTTAGCCTTTAGCTCCTGTTTTAGCCTTTAGCTCGTTTTTAGCCTTTAGCTCATAATTGCAGCTTTCAGCTCATGTTTTAGCCTTTAGCTCTTGTTTTAGCCTTTAGCTCCTATTGAAGCCTTAAGCTAGTGTTTTAGCCTTTGGCTTGTATTTTAGCCATTAGCTCGTGTTTTAGCTCTTTAGCTCCTGTTTGAGCCTTGAGCTCTTGTTTTTAGCATTTAGCTCAAGTTGAAGTATTAAGCTCACATTTTGGCCTGTAGCTTGTGATTTAGCAATGAGCTCTTGTTTTAGCCTTTAGCTTACGTTGTTGCCTTTAGGCCATGTCTTAGCTGCTGTAAGAAGCCTTTAGCTCGTGTTTTAGCCTTAAGCTCATGTTTAAGTCAAAGCTTATGTTTAGCCTTTAGCTCATGTTTTAGCCTTTAGCTCATGTTTAAGCCTTTAGCTCATGTTTTAGCCTTTAGCTCATGTTTTAGCCATTAACTTGTGTTTTAGCCTTTCGCTTGTATTTTAGCCATTAGCTCATGTTTTAGCCTTTAGCTCATGTTTAAGCCATTAACTCCTGTTTGTAGCCTTTGGCTCAAGTTAAAGCATTTAGCTCACATTTTAGCCTTAGGCTCCTGTTTAAGCATTTAGCTCCTGTTTTAGCCTTTAGCTCACATTTAAGCCTTAAACCAGTGTTTGATCCTTTAGCTTATGTTTTAGCCTTAGCTTATGTTTAGCCTTTAGCCCATGTTTTAGCCTTTGGATCATGTTTTAGCCTTTAGCTCACAATAAATCATTAAGCTTATGTTTTAGCCTTTAGCTCCTGTTTCCAGCCTTTAGCTCACAATTTAGCCTTTAGCTCATGTTTTATATCAAACCACATCAGGTCAGCGTGCTTTAAACGACAAAGTCTGGAAGGAAATCAAACTTTGTGCGGCCTTTTCTGCTCAGCGCTGTCATGAAACGAGCAGAAATTCATCCTGCCAGCTGTGAGCGTCCTGGCAAACAAATCTGTAAACACAGAGATTGACAACAGCTGCAGCACCAACACAAGCCAAACTTCACAAAAGTCTCAAAAACTCCAGAGAAGAAGTTCACAACAAGCAAAATCAATTACAACCACAGCTCAGCATCCCTGTAAAGATGCTGTTTATCGTTAAGACTGTCGTTATCGCTTAAGTTTGACAGAATACACCGTCCAAATCTGAATTATTAAAAACCCAGGATGAAAAACAGCCCAGCGTACCTTTCCCTGGAGCCTGAGAACTTTAAATGAGTTGTGTTGACATTAGCGCCTCCTGAGGGTGAACTGGGCGTATTTTAAGGTTAAAGACTCTGTTTCCCATGAGCACCTTCTCCCTTAGTTTGTATATTTTAGAAGCAAACAGATAAACCTGTGTTTTAGCCTTTAGCTCCTGTTTTAGCCTTTAGCTCGTTTTTAGCCTTTAGCTCATAATTGCAGCTTTCAGCTCATGTTTTAGCCTTTAGCTCTTGTTTTAGCCTTTAGCTCCTATTGAAGCCTTAAGCTAGTGTTTTAGCCTTTGGCTTGTAGTTTAGCCATTAGCTCGTGTTTTAGCTCTTTAGCTCCTGTTTGAGCCTTGAGCTCTTGTTTTTAGCATTTAGCTCAAGTTGAAGTATTAAGCTCACATTTTGGCCTGTAGCTTGTGATTTAGCAATGAGCTCTTGTTTTAGCCTTTAGCTTACGTTGTTGCCTTTAGGCCATGTCTTAGCTGCTGTAAGAAGCCTTTAGCTCGTGTTTTAGCCTTAAGCTCATGTTTAAGTCAAAGCTTATGTTTAGCCTTTAGCTCATGTTTTAGCCTTTAGCTCATGTTTCAGCCTTTAGCTCATGTTTTAGCCTTTAGCTCATGTTTTAGCCATCAACTTGTGTTTTAGCCTTTCGCTTGTATTTTAGCCATTAGCTCATGTTTTAGCCTTTAGCTCATGTTTAAGCCATTAACTCCTGTTTGTAGCCTTTGGCTCAAGTTAAAGCATTTAGCTCACATTTTAGCCTTAGGCTCCTGTTTAAGCATTTAGCTCCTGTTTTAGCCTTTAGCTCACATTTAAGCCTTAAGCTAGTGTTTGAGCCTTTAGCCCATGTTTTAGCCTTTAGCCCATGTTTAGCCTTTAGCCCATGTTTTAGCCTTTGGATCATGTTTTAGCCTTTAGCTCACAATAAATCATTAAGCTTATGTTTAAGCCTTTAGCTCATGTTTTATATCAAACCTCAGCAGGTCATCCCGCTTTAAGCGACAAAGTCTGGAAGGAAATCAAACTTTGTGCGGCCTTTTCTGCTCAGCGCTGTCATGAAACGAGCAGAAATTCATCCTGCCAGCTGTGAGCGTCCTGGCAAACAAATCTGTAAACACAGAGATTGACAACAGCTGCAGCACCAACACAAGCCAAACTTCACAAAAGTCTCAAAAACTCCAGAGAAGAAGTTCACAACAAGCAAAATCAATTTCAACCACAGCTCAGCATCCCTGTAAAGATGCTGTTTATCGTTAAGACTGTCGTTATCGCTTAAGTTTGACAGAATACACCGTCCAAATCTGAATTATTAAAAACCCAGGATGAAAAACAGCCCAGCGTACCTTTCCCTGGAGCCTGAGAACTTTAAATGAGTTGTGTTGACATTAGCGCCTCCTGAGGGTGAACTGGGCGTATTTTAAGGTTAAAGACTCTGTTTCCCATGAGCACCTTCTCCCTTAGTTTGTTTATTTTAGAAGCAAACAGATAAACCTGTGTTTTAGCCTTTAGCTCCTGTTTTAGCCTTTAGCTCGTTTTTAGCCTTTAGCTCATAATTGCAGCTTTCAGCTCATGTTTTAGCCTTTAGCTCTTGTTTTAGCCTTTAGCTCCTATTGAAGCCTTAAGCTAGTGTTTTAGCCTTTGGCTTGTAGTTTAGCCATTAGCTCGTGTTTTAGCTCTTTAGCTCCTGTTTGAGCCTTGAGCTCTTGTTTTTAGCATTTAGCTCAAGTTGAAGTATTAAGCTCACATTTTGGCCTGTAGCTTGTGATTTAGCAATGAGCTCTTGTTTTAGCCTTTAGCTTACGTTGTTGCCTTTAGGCCATGTCTTAGCTGCTGTAAGAAGCCTTTAGCTCGTGTTTTAGCCTTAAGCTCATGTTTAAGTCAAAGCTTATGTTTAGCCTTTAGCTCATGTTTTAGCCTTTAGCTCATGTTTCAGCCTTTAGCTCATGTTTTAGCCTTTAGCTCATGTTTTAGCCATTAACTTGTGTTTTAGCCTTTCGCTTGTATTTTAGCCATTAGCTCATGTTTTAGCCTTTAGCTCATGTTTAAGCCATTAACTCCTGTTTGTAGCCTTTGGCTCAAGTTAAAGCATTTAGCTCACATTTTAGCCTTAGGCTCCTGTTTAAGCATTTAGCTCCTGTTTTAGCCTTTAGCTCACATTTAAGCCTTAAGCTAGTGTTTGAGCCTTTAGCCCATGTTTTAGCCTTTAGCCCATGTTTAGCCTTTAGCCCATGTTTTAGCCTTTGGATCATGTTTTAGCCTTTAGCTCACAATAAATCATTAAGCTTATGTTTAAGCCTTTAGCTCATGTTTTATATCAAACCTCAGCAGGTCATCCCGCTTTAAGCGACAAAGTCTGGAAGGAAATCAAACTTTGTGCGGCCTTTTCTGCTCAGCGCTGTCATGAAACGAGCAGAAATTCATCCTGCCAGCTGTGAGCGTCCTGGCAAACAAATCTGTAAACACAGAGATTGACAACAGCTGCAGCACCAACACAAGCCAAACTTCACAAAAGTCTCAAAAACTCCAGAGAAGAAGTTCACAACAAGCAAAATCAATTTCAACCACAGCTCAGCATCCCTGTAAAGATGCTGTTTATCGTTAAGACCGTCGTTATCGGTTGAGTTTGACAGAATACACCGTCCAAATCTGAATTATTAAAAACCCAGGATGAAAAACAGCCCAGCGTACCTTTCCCTGGAGCCTGAGAGCTTTAAATGAGTTGTGTTGACATTAGCGCCTCCCGAGGGTGAACTGGGCGTATTTTCAGGGATAAAGACTGTTTCCCATGAGCACCATCTCCCTTAGTTTGTTTATTTTAGAAGCAAACAGATTAACCTGTGTTTTAGCCTTTAGCTCCTGTTTTAGTCTTTAGCTCCTGTTTTAGCCTTTAGCTCATTTTTTGGCCTTTAGCCTGATTATAGCCTTTAGCTCATTTTTTAGCGTTTAGCCTAATTATAGCCTTTAGCTCATTTGTTAGCCTTTAGCTCGTTTTTTAGCCTTTAGTTTGTGTTTAAGCCTTTAGCTCATGTTTTAGCCTTTAGCTCATGTTTTAGCCTTTAGCTCCTTTTTTAGCATTTAGCTCCTGTTTTAGCCTTTGGCTCACATTTAAGCCTTAAGCTCGTGCTTGAGGCTTGAGCTACTGTTTGCAGCATTTAGCTCAAGTTGAAGCATTAATCTCACATTTTGGCCTTTAGCTTGTAATTTAGCAATGAGCTCTTGTTTTAGCCTTTAGGCCTTGTCTAAGCTGCTGTTTGCAGCCTTTAGATTGTGTTTTAGCCATTAGCTCCTTTTATAGCCTTAGTTTATGTTTAGCATAAGGCTATGTTTTAGCCTATAGCTTGTGTTTTAGCCTTTAGCTCATTTTTAAGCCTTAAGCTGTGTTTAAGCCTTTAGCTTTTATATAAGCCATTAGCTCCTGTTTTAGCCTTTATGTCCTGTTTTAGCTTTAAGCTCATGTTTTAGCCTTTGGCTCACATTCAAGCCTTAAGCTCGTGTTTGATCCTTGACCTCCTGTTTGCAGCATTTAGCTCAAGTTGAAGCATTAAGCTCACATTTTGGCCTTTAGCTTGTGATTTAGCAATGAGGTCATGATTTAGCCCTAAGCTCGTGGTTTAGCCTTTAGCTCATGTTTTAGCCTTAAGGCCATGTCCTAGCTGTTGTTTGCAGCCTTTGGATCCTGTTTTAGCCTTAGCTTATGTTAAGCCTTTAGGCTATGCTTTAGCCTTTAGCTCTTGTTTTAGCCTTTAGCTCATTTTTAAGCCTTAAGCTGTGTCTTAGTTTTTAGCTCATGTTTTTAGCCTTTAGTTCGTGTTTAAGCCTTTAGCCCATGATTGCAGCTTTTAGCTCACATTTTAGCCTTAAGCTCCTGCTTTAGCATTTAGCTCCTGTTTTAGCCTTTAGCTCACATTTAAGCCTTAAGCTAGTGCTTGAGCCTTTAGCTCCTGTTTTAGCCTTAGCTTATGTTTAGCCTTTAGCCCATGTTTAAGCCTTTAGCCCATGTTTTAGCCATTAGCTCCTGTCTTAGCCTTCAGCTCACATTAAATCATTAAGCTTATGTTTTAGCCTTTAGCTCCTGTTTCCAGCCTTTAGTTCACAATTTAGCCTTTAGCTCATGTTTTATATCAAACCTCAGCAGGTCAGCCCGCTTTAAACGACAAAGTCTGGAAGGAAATCAAACTTTGTGCGGCCTTTTCTGCTCGGCGCTGCCATGAAACAAGCAGAAATTCATCCTGCCAGCTGTGAGCGTCCTGGCAAACAAATCTGTAAACACAGAGATTGACAACAGCTGCAGCACCAACACAAGCCAAACTTCACAAAAGTCTCAAAAACTCCAGAGAAGAAGTTCACAACAAGCAAAATCAATTACAACCACAGCTCAGCATCCTTGTAAAGATGCTGTTTATCGTTAAGACCGTCGTTATCGGTTAAGTTTGACAGAATACACCGTCCAAATCTGAATTATTAAAAACCCAGGATGAAAAACAGCCCAGCTTACCTTTCCCTGGAGCCGCAGAACTTTAAATGAAACTTCCACGAGCTACTAAAACGCCTCCTCAGGGGATATGAATCGTAGAAAGATGAGAAATGGAAAACCAATCTTCCACAGCTGCACTGAAAAATAAGTGCAGCAGGAGCAGTAATTTACAGGCCATCAGTCGGCCCGTAAAACTTACGACCACGGGCGACTCAGGCAGCCACGGTTTAACAAGGAGCTAATGAAAAAAACTACAGCTTCCTGCTGATGACGGCAGCACATGCAGATGCTTTTCTCCACCTTCAACGTGTGAAAAGCTTCAGAGAGAAAGGAAACACCGACTGATCGATGAACAGCGCTGCCAGCAGCTCAGATTCAATCTTCAGAGACGACATGAGGCTGATGGAGGAGGGCAGGGAGTTTAACGCGTCTGTCTCTGAGAAAACAACCTCAGAGAGGCCGCTGCATCGTGATGACACACAAACCAACACAGAGGAAATGATCTGCGTCTGTCTGCATTACAGATTCAGAGACGTCAACACTGGATCAGCTGTTTGATTCAGACATGTGAGCTCTCAAACTCAGACGTAGAAAATAAAGTGTCAGAAGCTGAAACTGTGGAGAAAACAAACACACATCCACAGATTCAACTGGATAAATATCATGAATAATAAAAACACACTCTTCACTCCTCACAGCTGAAAGTTTAACCAACAGG
This sequence comes from Halichoeres trimaculatus, assembly GCF_033239565.1. Lineage (NCBI taxonomy): Eukaryota > Metazoa > Chordata > Actinopteri > Labriformes > Labridae > Halichoeres > Halichoeres trimaculatus. Next base: position 736,025 of record NW_027437181.1, on the reverse strand, counting down.
AAGCTGCTCATTTCAAAGCCCTCAGGGAGGAAACGAGTTATTGTACAGAGTATTAATTAAAGCAGAGTGTTAAATGTTTAAGATGAAACATGAATGAACACATGAATTTCTTCAGAGGGAAGGAAACACTCCTGAAAGGGTTAAAGAGGAGTGAACGGGTGATTATGCAAAATAGAATCCTGACAGGGTGAGACAGGCTCAGAGGGTTTCCCCCACTTTAAAGACTTAAATCACCTGCTCGTTAAACACTAACCCTCAAATTAACCATCCACCAGTTAAAGACTGAGAAGTTCTGATTTAAAGAAGGTTTCATTGATTTTAATTGATTTATTCATGTCACTAAAAGTCTAACTGGCAGCTTCAGCTTCATAAGAAATAAAAAGATGTAAGAAATTGAAAATGGTGATATTAAAATTTGCAGAGATCACAGTTTTTCCTTATTCACATCTGTTGTTTTCATATTTTGCAGCTCTCCTACATAAAGGCTCAGTAAGGTCTGAGCATTTGACGTTAACAGCAGCGCCCCCTGAGGGTTGAGTTGGACGTATTTTCAGGAATAAAAACTCTGTTTCCCATGAGCACCATCTCCCTCAGTTTGCAGGTTTTGGAAGCAAACAGATAAACCTGTGTTTTAGCCTTTAGCTTGTGTTGTACCTTGAGCTCCAGTTTTAGCCTTTAGCTCATGTTTTGGCCTTAAGCTCATGTTTTAGCCTTTAGCTTGTGTTGTACCTTGAGCTCCAGTTTTAGCCTTTAGCTCATGTTTTAGCCTTTAGCTTGTGTTTTAGGACTAAAGTTCCTGTGTTAGCCTTTAGCTCATGTTTTAGCCTTCAGCTCCTGTTTGCAGCCTTAAGATCCTGTATTAGCCTTAATCTTCTGTTTTAGCATTTAGCTCCTGTTTTAGCATTTAGCTCCTGTTTGCAGCCCTAAGCTCCTGTTTTAACTTTAGCTTGTGTTTTAAGACTTTAGCTTGTGGTGTAATCTTCAGCTCTTGTCTGTGCCTTTAGCTTGTGTTTAAGCCTTTAGCTTGTGTTTAAGCCTTTAGCTTGTGTTTAAGCCTCTAGCTCCTGTTTAAGCCTGTAGCTCATGTTTTGGCCTTAGGCTCATGTTTTAGCCTTTAGCTCATGTTTTAGCCTTTAGCTCATGTTTTAGCCTTTAGCTTGTGTTTTAAGACTTGAGCTCCTGTTTTAGCCTTTAGCTCATGTTTTAGCCCTAAGCTCATGTTTTAGCCTTTAGCTCACATTTTAGCCTCGAGTTCCTGTTTTAGCCTTTAGCTCACATTTTAGCCTTTAGCTTGTGTTTTAAGACTTTAGCTCCTGTTTTAGCCTTTAGCTCATGTTTTAGCTCGGCTCTATCTCTCTCCTGTTCATCTTTCTCTGCTCTTCTGTCCTTTTCCTCTCTGACAGCTCAGCTCCAGTGTCCACCATCACTACTAAATAAATCCCAGAAATTCTTTTCTTTAAGGAAAAAGGACAGATCTTTCTATCTGGTGCTAAAATCTTCTGGGTGATGTTAATGCCTCAAAGGGACCTTTAGTCAACATGTGTTAAACAGATTCATCTTCTCCCAGGAAGGTTTGACCCAACCTCAGATACTGAGAAATAACAGTTTGAAAAAACGTTTTTCTTTTCTTTCCTTTTATTATAATCTCATTAAATCATGGATTATGAACAGGAAAATGTATAAAAGTGAGACTCTTGAAGGATCACTTAGAGAGTCCTACCGGGGACTTTAAACAAACTCCTGAATGTGCAGTAATGTAAAGTGGAGTACTTCAGTAAACTGACAGTCAGACAGTGTGAATCACTTTTCATGAGGATGTTATAGAGACGCACAGGATTCATGAAATAAAGAGCTGTGTTTGAAAAGATGGACTTTACAGTTAATTACCTGTCACTTTGTGAATGTGAACCTGAAGGTGGAACAAAGAGCAAATCAATAAAATGAGAAAAGTGCTCTGAAGGTTGGAGAAACACCTGAACGCTTGGTGTGAATGTGTGAATGTTTCTGAGGTGGATCCTTTATTTCACAGGGCGTCCTCACTGACTCACCTGGCTCTGACCTGCAATCTACTCCAACATCTGCTTTTTTAATTACCTCAAGATTCAAAACAAGCCTCCATCCTCGCCCCCACCCGCCGAGCTGAAACTAACGATTATCATAAATTCATTACTCAGAGCTCCTCAGTGACGTTCCTCCATCAAACACTCCCCCGTCTGAGTCCTCCTCTGTTTGTGTAATGACTTCAGAGTTTTAAAGAGTAGATCTGAAACAATAACAATAAGATGGAGCTGGTTTGGGGATTTGAGGGTCTCTTAGTTCCAGGGAAATACTGAAGTTTTTGTTTTCTTTCTTTGTTTTGAATTTGTTTATGAGTCTTTAAACCACAGAGCCAAACCCCTGTGACTAAATGTTTGGATGTCACAAACTTCAGGAACTTTAAAAAACTTTAAGAAATTCGTGAAAGGCGTTTTCACATTTTTTAAAGTTGGGACTCGGTTAAAAATGTCACCTTATAAACCAGTGGTTTTGTGATTAATAGATTACAATTAATGTCAATTAATCCCATATCAAGATATGATCACATACTGTGCAATAAACAGATGTGGCCTCCTTCTCTTTTTCTGTGAAGTGCAGTTTAAGAAATTTTGCGGCTTTCAGAAAGGCTCAACTTTTTAAGGACTTTTTGTTAACTTCAGTTTAGGTTAGCGACACTGTGTGCTCATACATGAACGGGCTCTAGCCTCTGTGCTTGAAGCTACATGATAAGTGTTGAGGTGATACCAGAGGATAAACTGCAAAGCAATAACCAGCGTTTCACAGCAACAAAACAGCCACAAACACTGATCCAGTGTCATGTTTCACAGAGCAAAGCTGGAGCCACATATTTCAGTACAAAATTCCAGCTGAGTCCAAAACAATAAAAACCTGAAGCCAACCTCAGCCTGAGCTGATGATCCTGTCATTACAGCCTCTCATTTCACACACATTACACATCAGCAGAACATGAAAGTGACTCAAAACAGTCAAAATTCATTTATTTGCTTTCAAGTTGGATAGAAAATATCATAAAGTATGGCTAGCTGCTTCTTGTTTGCTTATTGTTGCATTTCACAAACAGTATCTTCAGATAACTCCCAGTTGGCCTATTAGCTTATAAGCTAACATTAGCTAATCACAGCTACATTCCTCTACAACCAACACCAACAAACAGTCTACATTTTAAATGTTACTCACCCATTGGTGGTTTTTGGTCGTTGTACGCCGATGAATCCAGCTGTGAGCGCTGTTCCTCTTCATCTTTAGCATCCAGCTATCAGGCGTTAGCTGGTTCAGCTGGAGCTAAGTGTCATCCTCTGTGGAGAGTAGGCCTTTAGATGTTTATCTTTCCATCAGCTGAAGTAACCTGTTCACTGCTGTGAGCCTGGATTGCTTTGAGCATGCTCAGTTCCTACTTCCTGTTTATCTCATGAATATTCACAGCTGGTGTCGTTCTCTTTAGCCGTTTTCGAATTCGCCTACTACATACTACTTTCATAAGCAGTATGTAGTGTGACTGTTCAGTTGGGTTAATTTTTGTAGTATGCTACGCTGGTTTTCAGTTCAAAGAAAACAGAAGTTGGCTACGGCTGACTTTTTTTCCCAAAAAACTTAATTGAAAATGTACAAAATAAACAAACCACGAGTAACTTATCTGCAAATATATATCCAAAGAGAGCATTTTCTATGAACTTTCAGTGGTGGAGATGATGAGGATTTAAAGATAAAAAAGAAATGGCTCTAACATTTATATTCCTCTGCTACTCCGGTTGTTGTTGCTCCGCTCTCTGCCATTTTCACTTCTGATATGGGACCAGGCGCGTTGCATTGTGGGTAACAGTAGGCGAAGCAGACTGGTCCGAAGCATACTGTGGATTTTGAGAAGGGTCTGTCTGCGGCTCGCAAGACGGAGGCGTGTCGTGTAGTGGGCGTGTCGTGTAGTGACGTAATGACTACACGACACGGCCACTAGATAAGACGGAAATCACGGGAAACCATGCGAGACACTGTTAAAAGTTTCTAAAGAGGAAGAAGACGAAAAAAAAGAATGAGCCATGGTAAGATTATCATTATTATTATGTAAAGAATTGAAAAGACGTATTTCTGTGTGTGCTGCAACATTTAATAATTTTAATCTTCTTTTTGGACAGTGAATTGAAAATGATGGAAAAAAAACCCTGGTGTAGCACCTGTCGGAGGAGGCAGCATTCAAACTAAACGTTTCCAGCTAAAAATGAGGCTTTTCTCAGCCGTTTATGATATAAAATAAAGATTGGGAAGCTTGGAAACCTGTTGCATTTTTATTATTTGCATAGCAACATTCAAGTTTTGCATTTCACAGAGCCATCGCACTAATAAATGGGAACAAATGTTACAAGCTTCACTAAAAACATTGAGCGCTGCATCCCTCTGTCCAGAAATTGCCTGGACGCATGGGCTCTCTTCCAGCTTCCTCCCAAGGTTCCACACAATAATAAACTCATAACCTCACAATAATCAACACATATTAGAATTATAAATAGGCTACTTAATATCACAAAGACACATTATATAGCATGTCAAGATGATAGTTCTGTGACGGGCCAGAAACAGCTCCATATTATGAATCCATTCTCATAATTATCTTATCTAGAGATAACGATTTTACACACACACACACACACACATATGTATATATATATATGTATGTATGTATTTCAGCTAATTAATTCTTGTCCTGATTTGTTTCTTTAAGTATTATTATTATTTGTGGCAGAGTCAAAGAATATTAACATTTCAATGCTTTCAAATCAATTCATTATAAGGCAACAAGCAAAACTGTATTTAGTGTAGAAACAGAGCAGAACGTTCAAACTTTAAATGCTACACGACTCATATCTCTTTAAGAACAGCATAGTGGGCGTGTCACGTAGTGATGTCATTATGCGACACGCCCACTCCAGTATACCACCAGGGTTTTTTTTCCATCATTTTCAATTCACTGTCCGAAAAGAAGATTAAAATTGCTAAATGTTGCAGCACACACAGAAATACGTCTTTTCAATTCTTTACATAATAATAATGATAATTCTACCATGGCTCATTCTTATTTTTCCTCTTTTTCCTTTTTATTAACTTTGAACAGTGTCTCGCGTGGTTTTCCGTGATTTCCGTTTTATCTAGTGGGCGTGTCGTGTAGTCATTACGTCACTACACGACACGCCCACTACACGACACGCCTCCGTCTTGCAAGCCGCAGACAGATACACTTGAAGCAGACTGGTCCGATGCATACTGTGGATTTTTCCAGATTCAGTAGGTCATCCGGGTGTTTTTCTCATACTACAACTCTGACGTTTCTTCACATACTGCATACTGCATACTGCATTTTGGTCAAATCAGTACGCACTGCTAGTATAGTATGCAAATATGAAAACGGCCTTAAGTCTGTGCGCTGGATTCAAACTGAGAAGGTTGAAGAAGCATACGCCACCCAGAATGCATTGCAACCAAACAGCAATAGCAGCCTACGAGCAACAGTCTGAGCTGTAATATTTGCTGATATGCGTACTTCATCAATATAAGAAATAACCCCAGGTTATGACATCAAGAGCTGCTAATAAACAAGGACTTATCCTCAAACACAACTTTTCAATCTGAGGTAATAACGACCTCACTGTGGATTTTTATCAGGTCAGAAAAATAAAGTTATGAATGAGGAAAGTTGAGGCACAAACAGACAGATAATTCACGCTCAATTATCTGAGATTACTGTGAGTGTGAAAGAGGATTATATGAACCCAAACACTGATTTTTGTTTGTAAAATATGCTTGGTGTGTTTGATAGAGGTGGAAACAACACTGCCCCCTGTTGGTGAGGCCTGCTCGGCTGAGCGTCCACAGAAAAAAAAAAAGAAGAAACGACCCCAGTGACAAAGATATTTTCTTTAAAGTTGTTTTAATATTAAATACATTACTCTATATAAACATTTATCGACATATAAAATCAAATCTCACTATTTGCCCTCCACCCTCACAGAGAGCCCTATCGTACAGACGAGCAGTTTCCTCTGACTCCTCCACGCGCTCCGCTCTGACCCCAGCTCAGAGGTGATTGTCACAGCGTTTCCTTCACATTGGTTTGGCTGTAGAGATGATCTACAGCTGAGAGACTGACACGGCTCCTACAAATACTCCGAAAATCCTTATTATTGCTGGCTCATCAGCTGCACAGACGCCTGTTTCTGATTGGTCCACGCCTGGTTTCAGCAGACCAACCCAACCCTCCACACTGACACAGAGTTACAGGATGAAAACTTAAAAAGTTAGCGTTGTTGTGACATTCATGACGTCTGATAGGATGATTTAACTGAAGAGCAGGTTCATGGCGCCCTTTCAGAGGAGAGTAAACGGTCATGTGACTGAGCGGCGTACAGAGGGCGCTGACTCCTGTTGGTTTGACTACGATGAACAACAAAAACACAGTTTGGTTTCTATGTAAGGAGGTGGAAGCTGATTCACTCCTCCACCTTCGTTTTCCTCTTGGAGGCTTTTGGCTTGGGGGTGATGGGCTCTACGGGCTCGGGGGAGCCTGGAGGGTCGCTGGGCGGGCTGGGGGCGCTCTCCACATCCGGCTCTGGCTCGAGGGGCAAGGACGGGCTTTTAGAAACTCCTGAAAGACAAAGACAGATCAGAGAGGCCTTCTCCTGTCTGAAGATCAGCTTCTCTTCTCACACGTCGGTAAACTGCTCCATAAAGTGACCAACAGACCAGACAAGTTTCAGCAATATGAGCGTCAAACATGATAAGATCAAACCAGGATGCTGCTTCTTCTTCAGGCTAACTGCACCACAATTTAGCAACTTCTTTACCTCGAGCTTTTTATCACAAACAGGAAGTTAAAGCCGTCGTTAGATGAGTCTGACGTGTGTGTCAGAGAGGATCTTGATCTGCTCTGAATCCAGCCGCAGCGTGTGGCTCCTCTGCTCTGACCTCCAGCTGATTTAATGCACAGACGTTAAAGCAGAGTAATAGTATCTGCAAACACTCCACTTTAAAGCGCCGTACCTCCAGCCGCGTGATGAAGGAGCGTAATCTGTGCAGCGTGTTTACAGCTGTATTTGTAGTCACAGTGGTTTTGTTGTTGAATACTCGTTGCTGGTTGCTGAGTACACAGATCATCAGAGCCGAATGACGGCCTGTGAATACAGACGCTTTGTTACGGTGTTAACGGCTCAACGACAGAGGGAGCAAACACCCACAGCCTCTGCAGGAGAACAGCTCCTCTCCTGGAGCTTAGGATGACTTCATCATCATCTGTCTCTTTGACTTTTTATTCACAGGATGTCAATTCTGAGGTTAGAGATCGCATAATATTAGAAAAGAAAAGCTAAAGAAACCTTTAGATGGATGGTCCGGTAACGTGGCGTCGTGTACTTAATGATTTTATCTCCTGAAATGATAAAACTGCTGCAGTAAATGTTTTTAACTTCAACAGTTCACCTCTTTCCTTTGTTTTCTTAATCATCCTCTCCATTTTCTGTTTCTCTGAGAAGGAAGCAGAGGAAATCACTTTTTCCTTAATTAAAGACATGAGATTTCTCTGAAACTGAAGGAAACCTGAGGAAATCTGTAACATTCAATGTGACATTTTTGCCTGAAATTATTGTAGATTATTTGCTACTAGTTTCATTTGTTTCACAGCAGTTTTAAAGTAATTTACTGTAAACTAGTGCTGTCAGGCGATTAAAAATAATAATCTAATTAATTACAGGATTTGTAATTAATTAATCTAATTAATCGCATTTTAATCTCATATCTGCTTAAGGTCCCAAAATAAAGAATTTGAATTCCAGGACATTAGAATTACATTAAAAGACATTAAAAAATAAGGTGGGAATACATACAACACTTGTTTAGGTGCCCTGAGGCATAAGGAACAAATGAAAAAAGTTTTATGGTTCTATCTTTACAAAATCTACACAGTCCTGCACCTAAAATAAGCTGATGTGATTTTTAGGACGTTTTTTGCTTCTGTCACATTTTTATTCGATGTGGACTCAATTTTCACTGCAATATGAACTTCTATACTTCTATGAGGTCAGGAGAACCAGGGCTAAAGGCTAAAAACTGTGAGGAACTATGTACAAAACACTTAATTCAAGTCTTGGATCAAAGAGAAGTGAAGTATTCTCAGTTTAACATGCTCTGAACACACAAACTGTTGCTGATTGGTGCAGAGCAGCCCCAAGCTGAAACAGGACACCAGGAAGATGGAAGGACATTTTCAAAGAATTCTTTAGATTTAAATTCAGGACAAATATCGATCATTCAGGGCTTGTTTGATGCAGTAAAGAGTGTAAAATTACCTGTATTTTACAGAATTGAGCAAACGGTTGATTTTCTGTAGATTTTCAAAAAGGACGTGTGAATAGACGAGACGGGACTGCAGTCCCCTTAACAGCGCTCTCTCTTCCCCCGGTTCAAAGCATGACGTCAGGTGTGATACATTCAGGGACCGTCGGAAATTTGAAAATCTGACGAGAACACCACTTTTTCCATGTAGGACAAACGGTTTGTAAATGCCAGACATTTGAAAATAAGTGCGTCTTTGAACGCCTCGCGGGTTTGGGATCCAGATTAATCAGCGTTAATTTTTATAACGCGTTAATTTGCGGTGTAATTAATTAATCTAATTAACGCATTAAAATGACAGCCCTACTGTAAACCTTTCACAGTCAGTTACGGTGCATATTTCACAGTAAATTACAGTAAAAGCCTGTGAATTAGTAACACAGGAATTCATTATCAATATTAGTTGAATACTGTCAATTCCTGATAATATTTTACACTTTAAGTCTGATTTTTTAGGAATTTAATTTTGATATGTAATTTAATACAACTTTTAATTAGTTCTTGTTTGGCTGAGGTTCATCTAAGCTTCATCATCAAAGTCACAAACGCTAGAAACCCCATCAGAGCGTTGGGGCTCCCGTTTCACGAGAGCTGCTCTAAGAGAAGAGAAGATGAGCTTCACGGTGATTTTATGAAGCTGCACAGGAATCTACATACAACGTTTAAACCACAGGTGACATTTGAGGTGAGCTTTTCTCATGACTGTAACTCTCCAACTGTTTGGGTGAGAGAAAACATTTAAATGGTTCCTGAAAAAAAAACAGGAGATAATCTTACCAATACTACTGATACCAGCCTTTTTTTAAGGTATCCTATTGCGAAGGCTGCAGATACTCTCCGCAAAAAAATCTTCTGTCAGACAAGTCCTCCTCGCCACTAGATGGTGCTAATTGCTGCAGTTTGACACCACGGCAAATGTGCACCAGGTCCTTTTCAGACAACATGAATGAACCAGGAGTTAACAGTTAAACATTTTTATTTTGCACTTTGGTTTACTTTAAATAAATCCTTAAACTCGGATAGTTTTTAGTTTTTTTTTTGCACTTTTAATGATTTTTCAAAAATATTTATCAAAAGATTTCTAAACTCGGAGAGAGTTGTTTGTGTTTTATTTGGACTTAATGTCAGAGTGACTGTGCTGTCTTTGATCAAATGATCTGACACTGTTGACTGAAATGTTATGTATCAAAAGTACAAGTAGTATTGGTACTCTGTATCAGTGAGTACTCAAGAAGGAGTACTCGTACTGGTATCAGATTGCATAAAAAGTGGTATCGAACGTCCCTAATGATCATAGACCTGGGTGATACTCAGGGTGATAAATGAAGCTAACTGTCTCATCTGGGAATTTTAACCTCCAGGTTCTAAAAAGAGCCAAGTTCATCAGTCAGGATGTTACTCACCCTCATTATCCTGGATAGAACTGCTTCCTTCTTCACTGCAAAAAACTGAAATCTAATTAAGTGTTTCTTTCTTATTTTTAGTAGAAAATGTCTTTTTAGACTAAATCTGAGCCACAGTCACCTGACTGGTCCAGAAAAAATGTCTGATTTCACGTTATTTAAAGACAAAATCAGGTCTGAAATGCTTTAACAAGTAGTAAAAAAAATCTGCCAATGGAACAAGAGACAAGTTTCTCGTATTTAGACATTATTCTTATTCAGGGGTGGCCAACCAGTCAGAGACCGAGAGCCACAAAAATGGCCGTGGTACTACAGAGAGCCACGTCACACACAGGGTCTTACCAACACACTTCCTCTCACACATCAACGAAATGACACAAAATGAAAACATTTCCAATTTTCAGAGCAAGATTTACTGTGTTTTTTGGTTTGTATGAATTTGTACTAGAGAAATGAAACTGAAACTTTAGCATTAATATTGATCAATTCTGAACCCAACATTGGCACCAATATATCACTATTTTTGATTGATCAGCACATCACTGCTCATAACTCTCTATATATTTTTATCAATGGATCAAAGAGCCGCACACCAAAAGGCAAAGAGCCTCATGCGGCTCGCGAGCCACAGGTTGGCCACCCCTGTTCTAGTTTCAAGCTAATTTTCTTGTAAATTTCTCTTGGTCCATTGGCAGATTTTTTTTTACTTGTAACAGCAAATCAGAGCTCATTTAATCTTTAAATAACTTTAAATCAGACATTTTTCTGACCTGACCAGCTGAATGTGGCTCATATGGAGAATAATAAGACACTTTTACTTAAAATGAGAGAAAACACTTGATAAGATTTCAGTTTTTTACAGTGTAGTGTCCGTCTTACCGTTCCCCCAGCTAGCAACGACAGATGTAAGTTCTCCTTTATTCCTCCCTCCATCTCAGAGGAGGTGACTTCATGCCTCCATTGCTGCTGTTTGCATTTGTACATCAATTATTCTGCTATTGCCATTTAAACTTGCACCATCAGTTAATTTTGGGGCTTTTGATTATTTCCCATCATGCATTGTATTTCCATCCCCGTCTTGCTGACGTCTTGTATGTTTGTATCACGTATGTCTCGTGTGTGTGTTACTGACTGTGTGTGTGCTGTGAACCATCTGCCCTCTAGAGGGCGTTTAATAAGACGACCTGACCCCTGTTAGACTCCGCCCCCTCCGCCCGTACCTGCGGGCAGCTGGATGCTCTTGTTGTAGCTGGCAGCTGAAGACATGGCCTGGCCCAGGGCTTGGTTGGTGCCGAGGGCGGCCCCGGGGGTTTTGGTGGCTGCTGCAGAGTTTGGTTTGGATTTGGAGTCCTTGCTGGGTTTGGTCCAGACCAGACTCTCTGTGACCTGCAGGGCGACGCCCATCTTCTGAGCCATGTCCATCAGCTGTGGGGAGGAAACACCTTTAATGAGTGGAATGAGAGAGCCACACCTCCTGGACCTGGACCTGGATCTGAAACTGGACCTGGACTTTGAGTACCTCAGGATCGAAGTCAAAGCTGCTGCTGCCGTCTCGGAGCAGGTTGACCTTCTTCTCCATCTCCTGGTACTGATCCAGAGCCCGCTTCTTCTCGCCGTGGTTGTAGAGGAAGATGGCGAAGTTGAGGTTGACCAGAGGGTTGGATCTGTCAGGGAGCGATGAAGAGGAGGAGGAGGAAGGTGTCAGTCAGAGGTTAAAGCACAGATTCAGACTCTTACTGAGGATGAAGGATGGAGAGTGACTCACTCATCCATGATCACGGCCTGCTCGTACGCTCTGGTGGCGTTCTCCTCGTCCTCCAGGTTGGTCAGCGCCACTGTGGAGAGACCTCAGCTGGTTTAAAGCCGTTAACCTGAGGATGACTGAACATCAGAGACCTCCTGCCTCCTGCTGCGACTCTGTACCTGCCAGTAACATGTAGAGCTCTCCCATACGGGGGTTCAGGTTGATGGCTGCGCTCAGGAAGTGGAAAGCTGACGCGTACTGCTGCATGGTCAGGTGAACCAGCCCCAGGTTGTACAGCACCTTCCAGTCAAAGGGAGACAGGTAGTGGGCTCGCTTCAGGCAGCTGATGGCCTGCAGGGGGAGCCAGAGGGAGGAGACGTCAGGAGCTGATAGAAACGTTCTCAATAATTAATGAACCCAAACAGAAAAAAAAACTGTTTCTGCTGATCTGTGGACGGACAGAACCAGAGCTTTAAAGCTTTCTCACTGATGAAACACTGTGATTAAAGAGTTTCTGCTCTGTGAGTTTATCTGAGAGGAGTTTGAGCTTCTTTAGTTTAATTATGACGAACAATCTGTGGTTTAAGTGCACAGTGAGGCAAATTTACATCAGAGCAGAGCTCGATGCATGAAGTAGGTTCATTATCTCACCGTCACATTAAGATTAGACATTCAGTTTGCATCTGTGGACAAATCCTGATTTACTGATACATCCATGTTTTATTTATCACTCAGGGCTGAAAACGTTGACGTCCCAGACATCTAAATGTAAAGATCCCCTCCTTAAGTTAAGTGCTGTCAGGTGATTAAAAAAATTAATCTTAATTAATTACAGGATTTGTAATTAATTAATCTAATTAATCACATTTTAATCTCATATCTGCTTAAGGTCCCCTAATAAAGAATCTGGATTCTAGGACATTACAAAACTGTAGAGCATGACTCATCGAATGAAAACACAAAGAAAAGATTTATAAATCCACATTTTGTCCAATTTGATTGCGACCGTTTACTTCGTCTATCAATCAATCAATCAATCAATCAATCAATCAATCAATCAATCAATCTTTATTCATAAAGCACTTTTCATGCACAATGGTGGCAACACAAAGTGATTGACAAATCAAAACAAAATAAAACAAAGCAAACAACAACAAAAAAAAAAACCCTCCACCTCTAACCCACCAACCCACCCCTATTGCACATGATGAACACAGCTGATTAAAATCCCTGCAGACGACCTGAGGAACTGAGGAAACGCTTTCTGGAGACCTTCATGAGGAAACACTGAAGGTAAAGTTAAATGTTAAACTCACAGTAAAAGAATAAAACAACCAAGCTAAAAGAAACAAATAAGATAATAAAATATTAAAAGATTAGAGCAGTAAAAAAGAAACGATGTAGAACTAAAACTTACAGAAATACAGAAATGAAAAAGCTGAAAGTAACAGTGCAGTAAATAGGAAGATAAATCATTAGGTTAAGACACTTAAAAAAAAAGATAAATATATATTGAACTAAAAGTTCGGATTATACGCCTTTAAAAAGACGAAGACACAAACATGATTAGATAAATAGATAAATAAGTAAAAGAAAAACTCAGTTGAAGGCCAGACTAAAAAGATAAGTTTTAAGTTTGCTTTTTACTTTAATAGAAGTAAATATTTTCCAGCGGGGGGAGGTGGGATCTGGCAAAGCTTAATAATCAAAATCCTGCTCGTTAACTACTGTGGGTGAGAGCGGTGCGCTCTTTGGACGAGAGCTCAGCATGGATATGAGGAGAAGATGTGAGATGACAGAGACACAGAGAGACACTGCAAGTCAGGAAAGTTCAGGCAGCTCACGCTTAAACTTGCCGTGGTTCAGAGAGAAAGAGCAGCGCCATCGAGAGGAAAGGATGGCGAGCCCGAGATGAACGCGATCAAAAAAAGTTTGTTTTGTCTTTCCTTTGGATCAAAAACAAGAAGAGAATAATAAAAAAGGAGAGTCCGCTCTTCTTGGGGAGCTTTGGTCTTTACAGGGTCTGAGAAAACAAGATTATTAGGGTCTTGAAAGATCGTTCAGGATGCTAATTAATTAATCTAATTAACGCGTGAAAGTGACAGCCCTAGTTAAGAGATAAATATAAGTTGTGTTTTATGAGATTTACAAGACAGGGAAGTTTTATTTGTCGTCACGTCTTTTCTCTTTCCTCAGGTAACTTCACTTCCTGCCCTGATGTTTCTTTCCTTAGTGATTGTGACCCCTGTCCTCGCCTCATTACCTCGTCTTTCCTCCTCACAGGACCAAACGTCTTAGAGCAAGTTTGTTTCAGACTCTTTGATTTTTGGTTTCAGAGTTAGAAATTGTTTTTCTTTGTTGTAACTCTGATAGTCTAGTTTGTTTTTTCAAGCATTGCTGTGAATTTTTGTTGACACTTTGTTTTTACTCTCTGGAAATTAATGAGCTTAGTTTTGTTAAAAACACAGAAAGTTGTACTTTAGAGTCTTCCTCCTGGATCCTTGTTGAGCACAGAAATGTTTTTTTTTTTTTTTGCTGCAGGTTTAATGGTTACATAACAAAGTGTCCGTTTCCAACTCGTTTAAAGTTTTTATGTTGAAAAGAAAAGCTGTTTATTTTGAATCAGAAACATGTTAATGATGTAAAGAGTGATGAATCTGAAACCCAGTAATAAAGCAGACAGAGCTACTTACAGCTACATACTTCTTCTTCCCGAAGAAGCACATGCCGATGTTGTTCCAGAGCGGGGGGTTCTCGGGCACGGCACAAGCCGCCACGCGGTACTTGTTCATGGCCACATCAAAGTCCCCGTGCGTCTGCATCATGCTGCCTGCAGCGAGGATGGCCTGTGGAGGAAAACAATGATTAGAGATATATTAAAGGAAGACGCTGCCTTTGAAACGGCTCATGATGAAAGAAAGACGGCGCCGTCTGACAGGAAATAACCTTTATTTATGAGGAATAATCTGACCCAATACGTTACAGAAGGCTATCAAGGTAGGAAACGAAGTTAAAGTAAAGTTTGTCCAGAGACACACAGACCTTATAATTGTTGGGATCAAACGTGAGCGCGTTTCCAAGGTGCACAAAAGCTTTCTGGTATTTTCCGAGCTGGAGAAAAGAGGACAGAGAAAATTATACGCGTGGTCCTTTTGAAACGTTTCCAACAGCTCCAGTAAATGTCAGTCTCTGCAGCAGAGCCTGTCCCCTGTGTACACATAATTAATCTGAAAAGGTTAGGGAGAAATCCTCCTACCTGTAAATACAGCAGGCCCAGCGTCGTCAGCAGCTCCGTGTTCTCCGGAGAAAACCTGAAACCAAAACCAGACCAGCCAAAAAATGTCACTTTCTCTGCGCCTGTAATTAAATCTAACATCTGCACTTATTTCAGAGCAAACATCGTTGATATTCAGGGGATCTGCTGATTATTCAATCAGGGTTTGATTCAGCACAAATGTGAAGTATTAATTATAACCCGTGGGGGTGCCGTGTGCTCTTAAATAAAGAAAAACGGTCGACAAGAAGCAGATCAGCATTAAAATAAGATTCACAGTGGTACGTCTCATTAGAAGCAACGCCAGCGTTGAGCCGTCGCATTAATTCACTTAACCCCGACAGGAGGCGGCCGTCTGAAGCCCGTTACAGAGCCTGATGGCTGCTTTATTTACTCCAGGCTTCGTCTGTTCATATCAGGAACATGGAGCAGGAGTAAACAGACTTCAGCACAAACTGTGAGAGGTCCAGGGTTAAAGTGTGTCACACTCAGAGCTTTGTGTGAAACACTTAGTGTGGATAAAAGAGCTCGAATGACCACAGATTATCTGACAAATCAAGAGAAAACCTCAGAGTCTGACGCCTTCTCCCATTTAACGACTCAACATAATTTACCCAGAAACCATTTCTCCAGATACTTCAGACTTTTTGTTTCACAGTGCTTTCCCAACTTTCCCTCTCAACAACATACAGTCACACTCTTGATCATTATGATGATTTTATTACTAAGCTGAGCTCGTCCTGGCGGTCAGAGCTGGGGTGTGATTTCAGAGAGGAGTGGCGGGAAAAGGTTGTGAAGGGAGTGCGCACGTCTGACCCTCAGTCATTTGAAGGTTTTATAGAGAAGTCATTCCCAAAGTCTGGGTCCTGACCCAAAGGTGGGTCGCCACAGTATTTTCATGGGTGACCAAATTAGTTTCCAGAATGTTTACATGATTTGTTTACTGATGGTTGGCTACGCACGCTGTCATAGCTGGTTAGGTTCTCATCGTAAAGGGTCATCGCCACAATGTTTACTGTAACTGGAAACATTCAACTGCTTTAAAAACGTCTGAAGCCATGAGCTCAAACAGCCAAAGACAAGCCACCATATCTGTGTCACTATCACATAAATGAAAGAGTTAACCCTTTGATAACTTTGATTGCTAGTTGCCAAAAGAAAGATTTGAAATCAGATTCAAAACCCTTTTGACTTTGAAAGTCCACGGTTGGATGTTGGACCAGCTGCAGAAATGGAGCTTGTCACAGCTGTGCAGTGACGTTACGCTGAAAAAAAGACATTTTCTTGTCTGTCATGACTGACAGAAACTTGACTTTGACAGGCTCATTTAAACAAATAGGACTTGGAGCTCACAAAAATGAAGACAAAAAAAACAGAAACAAACTGGACGCTGCGCTCAATAAGTGTGTTGTTCTCTCATTTTGTACTCATGACTGGGATACAATCCTGAAAAGCTAGCATGCTAACCCGTCACAGTAAAAATGTAAGTATTTTCGGAGTGTAAGCCTAAAAAAGTGTAATGCATTTGTCAAATTTGTCTCTTAGAGACAGAAATTTGTCTCTCTTTGTCCCTCCAAAATAGTGGGTCACCTGAAAAAAAGTTTGGGAAACACTGGTATCGAGGATCCACTTTCCTGAATCCAGACCAGCTGAGTTTTTTAAAGAGGATAAATGTGACAGCTCTCACCTGAGTCACATGTCTTTTCTCTGTCCACACTTTCAAAACTTGTGGTTATTTTTGTATCCTCTCACTTGTCACAGGTTTTACAACTGTAACCATGTCTACTGAGAGTTTTTTCTGGACTCCAGATGGGTCAGTCACTTTACTTCTGTACAACAGGAAAACATTAACTTTATCTCATTACTACACTGTAAAAAACTGAGATCTGATCAAATGTTTTTGTCTTACTTTCAGAAAAACGTGCCTTGTTATACTTGATATGAGCCACATTTACCTGAACAGTCCTTGTTTCAAGTTATTTGAAGACTAAATGAAGTCTGAGTTGCTATAACAAGTTAAAAAAATCTGCCAATGGAAGAAGAGAAAAGTTTCTTGAAAATTAGCTTGAAACTAGAATAATGTTTTAATCTGAGTAACTTTTTTCTTCTTCCATTGGCAGTTTGTTTTACTTGTTACAGAAATTCAGACCTCATTTTGTCTTTAAATGATTTGAAATCAGACATTTTTTCTGGACCAGTCAGGTGAATGTGGCTCAGATTGAGTCTAAAAAGACGTTTTCAACTGAAAATCGGACAAACACTCTTGGAAAGAGTTCATTTTTTTGTGGTGTAGCTGGACACTGATTACTCTTTTTACAGTGGGAGTCTCCTAACCCTCCTGCTGTTGCTCAGTGGCTGCAGGACACAATCTCTTTTCTAAAACTTGAAGAAATCAAATAAACTCTCAGGGGAAATATCAACAAGTTCTTTCATAAGTGAAATCCCTTTTTTTGTCATACTTTGGAAACCTGAGCGCCCAAAATGATGATGATGATGCCCGCGATCAAAAAAGTTTGTTTTGTCAGTTTTTTGGATCAAAAACAGGAAGAGACACTAAGAAAAAGAGCGTCCACTCTTCTTAGGTAGTTTTGGTGATTACATAGTCAGAGAAAACAAGATTATTTGGGTCTAGAAAGATAGTTCAAGATGCTCTGAAAACAGCTGATGCTGATATCGATACAGTAATATTTTGCATTCAGATTTATGTACTTTATTTTTTTTTCGTTGAGCTGGGTTGGGGAGGGAAGAGCAGCCTGTATTTTATACTTTGAATATATATGAGCTTCTCTTTTTGTTATTCTGATGGTTTTGTGCCAGTTTGATTGTGCGACTACCCATGTGTTTGCTTTTTTTTCACATTTGTATTGGTAAATAGATTTTGCTTTAGTAAACATGTTTTTACATTTACAGGGAAAAAAGAACAAAAATCTAAAAACGTAAACAAGTTTGTCAAATTTAACGCCACTGAATTTTCTTCAATAAATATAAGTGAGAATGAAAAGGAAAACTCTCAGGACAAAAAATTAAAAAGCACCATATAAGTGAAATGAGTGGATAGTGAAGTGTCTAATGTGTCTTTACTCACTCCACTGCTCTCTTATACACCTCGATGGCTCTCTCAGTGTCCCCGGCCAGCAGGTGGACCTTCCCCAGCATCATGAACGTCTTGTCCTGCTTGTTGATCTGCAGAGCTGCATTAAGGTGCTCCTCAGCCTGACACACACACACACACGTTACGTCCCCGTCAGAAAGTCTCAGGAGAAGAGTCAGATATGAACTTTAGTCACATTGATGAAACGAGCGTACTCACATTTTTTAAGTCTTTGATGAAGAAATAGCACAATCCCAGATTATGGCTGATCTCCTGCAGGGACAAAGAGTCGAATTACACACGGGGTGCTGCTGCTCACTTAATTGAACAGGGACTGATAACGCCTGAGCGAAATCCCCAAATATAAAAGTAATTTCAAACATAGTTTCACAGCCGGATCATGAGGAAGAGGCTGGTTCTTGGCTGTTCTGGATCAGCGTTTGTGGAGGATTTGGAGGAGAGCTTCATGCTGAGCTCAGACTGACAGACCCAGAGCACCTCCTCCAACAAACCCTGACCCCGAGCAGAGACGGAGCTGTATCTTTTA
This sequence comes from Halichoeres trimaculatus, assembly GCF_033239565.1. NCBI lineage: Eukaryota > Metazoa > Chordata > Actinopteri > Labriformes > Labridae > Halichoeres > Halichoeres trimaculatus. The sequence continues at coordinate 717,536 of NW_027437181.1, read as the reverse complement.
TTTACCCAGTCTTTCTCGTTGAGCCTGGCAGCTTCATGGTAGAATTCAATGGCTGCTTTGTGCTTTCCCAGGAGAAACCTGCGGAGAGAATAAACAACAGTAATCCACAGGATGAGTTAACCGTCATAATCACTGCGTGCTGAGCGCTGCTCTTACAATCCCACAGCAGAGAGGAGCTGTGGCTGGATTAACTTCCCCTAAAGCAAGGGTCTTCAACCTGCGGCTCTGGGGCCTCATGTGGCTCTTTGTAGCTTCGAAAAAAAACATTATTTAAATAAGATTTTTTTTATTTTTCTCATATAGGGATTTTTTAATTCCCCATTTTTTTAATGTGTCAAATTTTTGAATTTTTTAATATATTATTGAAAAGTTTTGAAATTCCAGTTTTATTTTGCAAATTTACTTAATTTAATAAAAAAAAAGACATGTTAACAAAAAAATAACATTTTAATTTCTTTGCAAGTTTTGTAAAATTCTGCAAATTTTTGCAAGAATTTCTAATTTTCTCATAGAGGGATTTTTTTTAATTCCCCATCTTTTTAATTTGTCAAATTTTTGAAATTATTTTTTTTTAATATATTTTTGGAAAGTTTTGAAATTTCTTTATTTTTTCAAATGTATTTAATTTAAATATAAAACATTTTTAAATATTAGTGAAATTTCAATTTATTTGTGATTTTTGAAAAAATGTCCTTTTTTTTGCAAATTTTTGCAATTTTTTAAAAAATATCTAACTTTTTATTTTTTAACAAGTTTATCAAAAATAAGAATCTACGACATTGCGCACACAATTTTATAAATTTGAAAAAATTCTCTTTTTAGATAACTAATCACTATATTTTATTACCTATAGAATTTTATACTCTGTTTTGTCTCTATTGTGAAGATAAAGTAGATTTTGTGGCTCCTGAATGACTTTAATCCAGCTGAGCTGGGGAAAAATGGCTCCTTTAAAAGTAAAGGTTTCAGACCCCTGCCCTAAAGCTTCCTGGTCTCAGACGCTCTGGCTCTACGTCCCTGCTCTGTCTCTGTCTCTGTCTCTGCCGTGTCACATGAAGAGGGGTTGATGCAATTGGCACGATAGGGCAGTAAACTCACAGTGATCTTGCAACTTGCTTGAGATTGTCAGCGCTGCTGGGATTAAGGATGGCGCAGCTCTGAAACAGCTCCAGGGACTGTTGGATCTTGCCCTCCAGACGCAAGATTAGTGCTGTGGCAAGACACAAAGACAGAAAGAGAAAGAAGAGGGTGTTACACTCCACGAGGAAGTACAAAAACATACGGAAATCAAAGGCGCAGCAGGGGGTCCCAGAAAGCAGATTTTGGGAAACTAAATGATGTATGGGGGAGTGTGGGCGCCGGCGAGCAGAAAAATCCTCATTTGATGTCGTTATTAATTAACATCAAACATGAGGAAATGAGAGAGGGTTAGGACAGAGAGTGCTGCTCACCTTGAACATAAATGGCGTATTCACACATCCCATTAGTCTCCTGCAGTTGTTCTTTGATGATCCCCTGCACAGACACACACACACACACACACACACACACACACACACACACACACACACACACACACACACACACACACACACACACACACACACACACACCGTCTGTACAGTACTGAACACTGTTTAAGTGAAAGGACGCTGAACTGGAGTTGATTCTGTTTGTTCACTGATGGAGCAGGGGCAGTGTTTTGGGTGGGCCAAGGGGGCCCAGGCCCACACTATTTTATTTATTTATTTATTTATTTTTAACACAGTTTAGAATCAGCATTGTGAAATTTTGTCACTTCAAGTTCATTTTGTTTTCGTGAGATGCCCTGTCTTTGTAAAATGCTACATAATTGAAATAAGGATTTTTTATTTTTCTACCAGAGGGTATTGATGATTAAAGACACTGACACTAAATAAAATCCTGTGTTAACATTTAGTTGAACTAAATCTTCATCCCATCTGTCAATGAAGCCTGCCACCGCTCTACTTCACCTCCTACAACATCAACAGCCCACCAACTTACCATGCACCTGTGGCTAACCTCAAGTTTTACAGCCCTGGGAAGATAACTACATCTACAAAAAGACTCATCTGGAAGATAATACTGATTTTCATTCTGTGTGGATGGATTCATTTAGCTACTAACCCAATATACATGCTTAATATCTGGCAAAATATTAGCGTAGAACAGGAAACGATGAGTTCAGTGAAATGATCGATATATGTTATTAAATTCAAGTTTTGTTTTTTTTTTAATTGTTTAAAATTCAAAACTGACATTTTTTGCAAATTTTCCATTTTTTTTATTCTTGCAATTTTTGAAATTAAAAAAATTAAATTTGTCATTTTTTAATTTCATTTTTTTTCATTTTTTTTTTAATTAAAAAAAAAAAAAAAATCATTTTTGCATTTTTTAAAAAAATATTCAACAGCCCACCAACTTTCCATGCACATGTGGCTAACCTCAAGTTTTACAGCCCTGGGAAGGGAACTATTTTTTCTTTTTAATTATGCAAATTTTTTTATTTTTTTATTTTACTTTTTTTTGTTTTAATTTTTTGAGAAACTTGCCAAATTTTTATCACTTCAATTTATTTATTTATTTTTTTAATATTTGCAAATTCATTAAAAATAAAAAACTTAGAAATCACCTGTATAATTTTAAAAAATAAAAAACCCCTCTAAACTCAGAAAGAAAATTATTCTCTAGATTTTAAGTGAGCATAGAATTTAAAACACTTTTTGTCTTTATTGTGAAGATAAAGTAAATTTTTTGGCTCCTGATCGACTTGAATCAAGGTGAGCTGAGGAAAAATGGCTTTTTTTCGCTTGCTTATTTTTAGAAAAACTGTAGTTCTTTGATTTTTATTTAACCATGTTTAATTTCCCTGCTTTTACAGCCTATAATAAATGGATTGTTGTAGCGGTGCAGCCTGCTGGTGTGTTCGAGTATCACTCCTTGGTCAGTGCCATGGAGAACGATCTCAGGTGGATCCATCTGATGCACAAAAAGTTATAAAAAAACAACCAAATCTGCTTTAAACTACAGATAGTTACAGTTTTTAACTGATCTACTGATTTCAGGTATTTAAGGCCCAGACAAAACTGAAATCCTGGCTCCGTCCCTGGAATCTAGACCACCTGAAATCCAAACCAGGACTTGGTAGATGGTAGAGTGAGATGTTTCCTGTTTGCTCCTCTGCATGCTAACAGACTGGCAGACTCCAGTTTCCTCCATCAACACAAACAGCAGCTCTGATTTGTCACAGTTTGGTAATTTTGGTGTTTTTCTGTCACTGAAATTTGCTTTCCCACAGGTGGGAGGAGAAACACAAACAAGAAGGAGGCTCGTTGAGATGATTCACCCCGAGCCAGCTGCTGCAGCTCTGGTGGAAACGCGGTGAAGGATTCCTGCAGGAGCCAACTGTTTCTGTCGTTTTGTCAATCTGCTGCAAATCTGGTGAATTTGTCAACAAGAATAACCCCACTGCTCAGCATTAATGTGCATTACAAACAGAATAATGCATGAAATGTAAATTTCTATTTCAATAAAACATTATTCAGCCAGAGCAAACGTTTTAATCTGCAGTTTGTGTGCCCAAAACCCTCTGCTCCACGGCTGCTGCGGCACAATTAGAGCCGGGCCCTGGGAGCCGGAGAGGGGCTCATTATTGTCTCACAAAATTGGATTTTCTTAGAGAAAGTGAGATGGAGAAGTCCAGTAATACAACTTACAAGTTCAGGCATCTATTCAGAGATTTCATTAAGGACCTGCCGTGAACACGAGGGACTTCGCAGGTCGATGCAGAGGATTAGGTCGTAATGAAGCGCAGAGTACACTGTACCTGCCAGGCACTGGTTATCTTCATAAGGTCAGTCAGAGCAGAGTGAACAGAGTCTGATGAAACCACAAGGACAGGAGGGGGAAGGACACCTTACCTTACAGGTGTCATAGTCTTTGCGTATGTAGTGCTGGTGGATGAGCCAGTTCCTCCTCTCCACGATGGGAAGCTCTGGAGCTGAGAGGAGGAAAACACTGAGTCAATGAGGCAAAACATCAGGGACGCTTTTGTTCTCATTACCTTTACTTTTCTGACAAAGTCATTTTTAATTTCTCAGATAAATGACTCATCCTGAAGGTGTCCTCGTTCTGCAGATCCACAGATCAGACCTTAATGCTCCAAAAACAACAACTGCTGCTAAGAAAGCTTCAAACCTTCTTCTGAGACTGTTTTAATTTAAGCTCTAACACGAAGCAGGAATAACACACCTCCCCTCTGCAGCTCTGTGATCTGACAGGCAGCACAGATGTTAGCACTTCCACCAAAACCCAGCGTTAAACCACAATCACTCCACCAAGCCGCTGTAAATGTCACCTTGTAAGCAAGTTTTTCATCACAAACACCGTTTTTATTTCTGTCACTCCTCTAACATCTCTGCAGGTTGAGATATTCGCCCCGTTGCCAGGGCAACAATGTCTCTCGCAAGCGAGGTGCTTGTGACAGACGAGAGCCCGTATAGAGACGGGCTGAAAGAGGAAGGTTGGAGGTATGAGCGGCACGGTATAAAGACGGCTTTGTAAAGGGTTAGGTAACCTGGAGGAGGCCGGCACAATGCTCCCAGACTCCTCCTCGGGGGAATACAACATTTCATTTCACGTGGACGCAAACGTAATTCCAACTCCAGCCAGTTTGATTCTGGTAATCCTGTTATCTTTGCACCTTCTACCTTCCTCTGAGGCTAAAAATAGGTTTCACAGCAGCGTGAAGCGAAGTGCTGGGCTTTGAGTCGGCCGGTGACACTGGGGGACATCATTAATGAAGTGTCTGGGTGGATCATACAGTGTGAGTTACACTAAAGCTCCTTCTGTTTTTATCTGTCAGCGCTTCAAGCAGCTCTCTGTTGATCTGCTGCCAGCGCCGGAGCCTCTTCCAACTTCTTCAGAGAAATCCTCTCCATCGCTGAGTGGGAAACTGCTCGGGCTTCACGTCTGCCCCGTCAACATCCAAAACGGCCCTATTTGTAGCACCCTAATCCTCTCCCTCCCTGCTGAGGCAGCAATAATATTCTTGTCTCTAGGTTTCAGCTGTGGCCCCGCGGTGCTCCAATCTCCACACGCACAAAAGCAGGGTGTCTTTGGCGCCGAAAGATGGGCTACATGCCTGACGTGTATCCCCGCAACCACTGCACCAAACACTGTCAGGAAGCGGAGGAAAGCAGCGCAGCATGAGGTGCCCTAAATACAGCCCCGTGAAAAACTTTAGCCCAAACACGTTTCTTCTCCTTCCTTTACCAGATCTGGCTAATTCTGGGACAGATTTGGTTTCCAATTGCCTCCACCATCTGTACGGAGGGGATAAGAGCGGAGGGGCGGCGTGCTGAGATCAAAAGACACACGCAGAGAGTGTAATGAAAAATATGATGAAAATTATTTGGGAGGTTTTACCACAGACTACTTCAAAAAACCTGCGTCTCGTCGAGTGATTTGGCCTCAGAGCCAGCAGCCAGAACAGGATCTGCTCAGGAGCGCGTCGGAAAACAAAAATATCACAACAAAGGAAAAGAAATAGGGCAGATCGCTTCACCAAAAATAAAAATCTGACAACTTAAGTTTAAAAAAAGTGAAATATGCCAATCACAAAACATTCTCTGAATTCTTGTTTTGCACATTTCTGTGTGCTATGTGAAGAGCAGAGACTCTAAACTACACAAAATGTATGAAAGAAAACTTTATAGCTGAGACTTTTTACTTCAGGAAGACTTCTGTGGAGTCAGATCGGTCCCAAAATTTACAAAAGCAAATTTGTGAGTGTGTAAATCCATCCACAAAACAATGAACTGACCCACAAACGTAAACAGATTTGCAAATGTGAAAAATATCTACAAATGTGTGCACAAATGCAATTGGAAGGATTCACAAATGTAAAATAAAAAAAGGTCTGTCATTGGAAAACTTTGCTGGATTTGTGTGTGGACTTTTGAGACTCCCCAGACATGTCTAGATGCAATTTTTTTTTTTTTTTTTTATTCAGGGAAAGTCTGTAGCCAATCAGAAATCTCCCTCCTTTTCAGCCAATCACCGTCGTGTAGATTCGAGGGGACGTTTTAATGTGATCACTGTCCAGCATTGCACATCCCATGTGCATTTGTGGATTTGTACACACATTTGCAAATCTGTTTACACATTTGTGGATCAGTTACGCATTTGTGAATGCATTTACAAACACACAAATTAGAATTAGCAAATTTGGAGACTGATCTGACTCCATAGACTTCTGAGAAAAAAAGTTTAAATCCTTCACTTTAAATCATTTCAGTCTGCTTACGCCATGTTTCAAAACTATGTCAAGTGCCACACTTCAACAAAAAACACTACAACAGAATAAAGTGGTGAGTAGGAAACTGAGATCATGGTTATAAAGAAAAAACCTCCTCAGTGTTCAACAAAAGATTTACACAGAGCAATATGTGGACCATGGTCTGGCTCTGGTTCAGGTTTTTACTTCAATGAGCCGGTTTAGAGAAGAGTAAGGGCGACCTCTGCTGGACGACTACGTCTAATGTCACCCTGCTTCAGGAACAGCTGACAGAGCAACAGCATCTTCATTCAGAGGATTATGTTTGAAAAGCTTTCTAATGAGATGAATCAGGAGAATGAAGAGTCTGGTACCTTTGGGTGCTCTGCGTTTCTTCGTTTCCGTGGGAACAGTGAGCTGAAATATAAGAAATACAACAGGTGAATAAGAAACAGTGAATGATTAAAATGTAAAACAGATTAAACATCATTGACGAACAGCGTGAGGGGTGGTTAGACCTCAGAGCTTCATTGGCACATACACCAAGCTCAGGCTGACGTCTAAAACAGGGCTCTGCAACATTTACCTTCATAGGAGCCATTTAGCCTCAGCTCACCTGGATTAAAGTCATTCAGGAGACACAAAATCTACTTTATCTTCACAGTAAAGACAAAAAAAGTACAAAAAATTTGAATCATATTAAAAATCTAGTGTAAAATTATCTAAACGAGAAGATTTTGTGTTTATAAAATTGTAAATGTTATGTCCTTTTTAAAAAAAAATCAACATATATTATATTATAATATTGACAAAATAGAAAACTGAGCAATATCATAGTTCATAAATTGGCAAAATTTAAGATATTTCAGTCAGATTGTGATTTTTTTTTTCAAAATAATTAAATTAAAAAAAGAAAAAAAAATGGCTGAAATTGAAAAAAAATCAAAATTTCAAAGCTGTTCTAAAATGTTTTAAATTTTCAATAAAAAAATATTTCAAAAAATGTCTTTTTTGCTCCATTTTAAATTATTTAAAAAAATGGAAAAAAAATGCAGATATTTAAAAAAAAAGTGAAATTTAAAAATTTGCAAAATCTTAAAAAAAAATGGAATATTGATCTCAAAATTCTTAAAAGTCTACAAAAAATGAATTTCAAAAATTTTGCAAAAAATAATAATAATAAATTATTAATTAATACGACAAATAATTAATAAATAATAAAATAATAAATTGAACTCTGTATTTCATTTATATTTTTTTCAAATATACAGGGAGTCACAGCAAAGAGTCAGAGAGCCACATGAGGCTCCAGAGCCACAGGTTGAAGACCCCTGGTCTAAAACTTCATGTTTAAAACAGTTAACACCTGTTCGTTCAGTTTGTAAACCACTAATATTATAAACAGCTGATGTTTCAGAAAGTTTTTAAAGCTAGCTGCTGCAAATGTTTTCTTGAACAAACAGTGAACTAAGATGGATCATCCCACAGGCCCATGAATCTAATCACATTTTATTGTGTTTGATAATCCCTGTGCGTGCCTGAGTTTCCTCCTGGATCCTCCCACAGTCCAAAAAACATGCTTAGCAGGTCAAATCCTTGCTCTAATAGGCTCGTAGGTGTGGAAATGGTTCAGTATCTACATGTGATTGGCTGATAACCCGTCCACAGTGTATCCCGCCCACAGCTTCCTCAGACCCCAATGGGATAAGGCGAACAGAGGGAGGGATGTTTCACTGCAGGTTTTATGATTGTAGAGTCCTCATAGTATCACTTTCAGTAATAGTGGTTTGATAAGCAAAACACTTCACATGAGTTTTTGCAAAACTAATATAATCTAATTAGTGTTTGCATCATTAATGTATGGTCAGAAAGGTCACAGACCAAGTGTTTGTAGTCTCTGTATTATGTAAATATGAGCTAACTCAAAAGGTGAATTCCTGTGGGAGACCAAATTGGATTAAGGTCATTTTCAGTGAGGTCTGAGCAGAGTAATTGTGATCTAAGTCCATGTACCTGTAATGTCAGATCTTTACTGGTTTTACAGCCATGTTGTTATGATAAGATTATTTAGGCAAATTTAAAGAGGACAAAGAATCAAGGAATCATGTTTGCATGAAATTACACCTTTCAATCAAACATTTGACAGTTTTCATATAACTTTTACTTACTTTTTTCCAAATGAAATGCAGAATTCTGTCTTAGTCTTTAATGAGATCACAATTTTTACACATTTATCACAAAAACTCCTCCCGAAGCAAACTATCTTCCTGCCTCATGTTGTTATTCAAGTTGTCCTGTATTTCCTGAATTTGTAGACTTGTGTTTCATGAAAAGAAAGCTTGTTTACATCACACTCTGCTGTAGTTCAGCTACCTTGAGTGCAGGTAGGCGTGCGCATGCGCTCTCTTAGTGTTGCGTTCAGGATTTTCTTTCCATATTAGATGAGTCTGTGGGTTACTAAATTACTGCTTCCCTGAAAGGATGGTGTTTTGTAAAGTGCATCCCACCCTGAGGGTTACATGTCATTAACAGAATGAGAAAAGGATTACGGCTAAAGTAGAAACATGCCTGCACAACGACTCCTTACTTCAATACGTGTCAGAATAACGCGTGGGCCACCGTACGCGTTTAACACTGTCAGACTGTTAAACGCAGTTGTGTTGTTAAATCTCACTCTGCTATCAACCTGTTGCTTTCAGGGTTCAGCTTGTTGCATGGGATTAAAGATGGAGTGCGAGGCAAGTTGTCATTAGCTGAACGTTAATCAACTTAGCTGCGACTTAAAGCGGGTTAGCTCCACGGCTAACGCTAAAACACGAAGCTAACACAGAGTCTGATCAGAAAGTGACTCTAAACGAGTCACCCCACAGGAAAGTTTGTGTTTAGTCGAGAAATATACAAGAAGTAGCTTCAGGTTTCCACTCACCACCGAGGATCTCTCCTCGTCCGCCATCTTGGGATGACCTACACTAGAAGCTGTTGCCATGGATACAGCTGAGGAATGCGGAGGAGCGCGCGAATTCATGAACGCGCGCGGCCGTCAACAAACCGTACAATCAAACAAATGGTTAAAATTAAGATTTTAGTTATATAATCTTTTTATTATTGACGTCAAAAGCATGTAAGTGGGTCAGCTTATGTAAAAGTACTCACAGGAATGCTTTGAAAACAATTTGTGAAGATTAAAATATTTGTATCAATAACTGAAAACGTCATTAAGTTACTTCAATTTGCGTGATTAATCCATTATTGATTCATTTTTAATAAACGATATAACCTTTGGTGTGATTAAAAAACATATGACGAGGCCTGCTGTTCCCTGAATGCTTTCTTCATTATTATTTTTTTTATTAAATGGATTCAAAATGTCCCTCAAAGTGTCAAAAATAAAGAAAAGACCAAAAAACACAAAAATGTACATGTAAAAATAAATTCTACTGGAATAAAAATATTTTATTTGTCTTTAAATTTTATTGTCCTTTGATTTAATGTATCTTTTGTTGTATTGTTCCTGTTCCATCACCACTGAATGATTTATCTAAAACCCTCTGTCCATGGGAAACTCTTTGTATGCACCCCTGGTTTGTTTAGTACATTTATATTTGAATAGAATATACTTTATTTAATAAATAAAGTCTTTCTTAGGTAATATGTTTTGCATTTAAGTCTTGAATGTAACTGAATCTGTCAATAAAATGCATAGAATTAAAGAAAAAATAGATTTTTACATTTATAACAGAAACCTTCAACTTTTAAAGCTGCATCAAACAGAAATACCCAGGTAACATCGGAGCACCTTCAATTTCTCACTAGTAACTGGGTAAATAAATATATCATGCAGAAAACATAGGCGTTACTACAAAGATCTACAGATTGTGACATGCAGACGCAGAAAAAAAAACACTTATTTGTATTTCAACATGTGATACGTTTATCATATTTACTTGGTAGGCTTTAAGATTTATTACATTATCAACATGATCTGCATTTGCAAAAGAGAAAACAGTTTATTCAGTGTTAAGACTGAGAACCAGTTCCTGAAAATACCCCTTCAAAATGTTTTAAATAAGACAACGATATGTACAACACACCTTAATGCACATTTTGATCATCGAAGAAGCTACACCATGAAACTTTTTCCTCCAGAGACAAAGAAAACAAGACAAGACGCTAATAACAAACAGCCATGTGCGTAAATACCAACAGAAATAAGCAGGTTACTCCAGGTTAGAGGCACTGAGGTCACACCCTAAGACTAATGATTGAAGAATAATATCTCTATATTCACAGGTACAATCATTAAAACTCTAACACCTACAGCAGGTAGGCGCAGCTAGAAAATACAGGTTATCTGTGACGATCCAGAAACTTCTGGAGGATCGACAGATTAAATTAGTGTTCTTTCTGCTCGTTAGTCTCTGAGTTAATAAGTATAAGTCGCTAACTGTCAGTTAATCTTACATTTTAATCACAGACTTTACAGAAAACATCAGCGTGAGATAAAATGTGCCATCCCAGTTTTCTTCATTTACCCTCAGAAGAGCCTTCAACTGCACTTCATCTAAACCTGTATGCCGACTAAAAGAGATAAAATAACCTTCATCCCAACACCATCATCCTCATCCTCCTGTACAGAATGATACACAAAACAGCAGCTGTGCTCAGAGGAAGAGGAAGATGTAACAGGACGAACTTTCCCAGGACTCACAGTCTGACTGAGCGTTACCGCAGTGATTCAGGAAACAGAGCGACTCACAGGTTACTCTGCAGAGCTCGTGTTACTGAGAGGATACAGTGAATGCATAAATATATACAAGTATGTCAAGTTTTTAGTGTCGTCCCATCTGTTCTGTGGTTTATAGGCTGAACTGTACGTCCACAGGAACAATGAGACAGAAAAATATCAGCAAAACTGACTCTGTTTTATGAACACTTTAGTTTTGTTATCTTCAAACCAAGTGGGAGCTGTTTTGCGCTGTAATGTTTGAACTCTGTGTTTTTCACTTGTTACCAAATGCTGTTATCTAATAAGGCTGGCCAAGTTTTTAATAAAAATAAGACTTCTGTAAGTAACTCTAGTTTTTCTGCAAAAATGTAACAGAGAGGAGTAACAATAACTTGGCTTTTCTTCCTAAATGACTTGTTTTCTGACTGTTTGTTAAATAATCCACCCTCCCAATCGTCTAAACTCACAGAGGGATGCTGGTTTATGGCTAGTCCTGTGTGATGCTGAGAGCAGAAACTAGCCTGAGGCACTGAGGAAGGGAGGAGGAGAGGAAGTGAGGAAGCAGCCTAGATGCCCTGGTTCCTGCTGAAGGCTCCCTGAGCCGCAGAGCTGACGGCGTTGGCTGTGGCGGTCTGAACGGTCCGGTTGCTCAGGACCCCTGATGAGAACTCCTGCTGGGCCTTTGTGAAGCTAGCACCAGTCCGTCTGTACTTCGAGTGGACCTGGAGCAGGAGAGGAAGCAGAGAGGAAACAGACACAGGTTTACAAAGCTCAAAGTTCTGTTTTTATCTGTGAGACGAAAATTTGAGCTTAAACTTTACTGTTATCACCACATCGTACCATCTTCAGCAGAATGACGGCCAGGATGGCGTTGACGGTGAAAAACCCGGCCACAACCATCATGACCACAGCCACAGCCAAGTTAGTGCCGATCATACTGATGGCTGCGATCCATCCGCTGCCGACACAGAGACACAAAACAAACAGGAAACAAACAAACAAACAGTGATTAAACGTGCGTTAAAAACAACACAACAGCTCCTGACTCAGTGACTGAAGCTGAACACGTGAGCGATGAGGAAGCATGAAGTCTGAACTGAAATGACTCAGAAGAGAAAGCCAAAGAGAAAAGTCCCAGACTTACAAAGCAGCAACCCAGACAAGTTAAGGCAGCAGGGATCTGTCAAAGAGAGGCCAGAGAGAAGAGGAGTGGCAGGAGGAGACGCAGAAACACAGCTTCCTCTAACCCATGAGCACAGACTGTTAGAGATGAAGACTGCTTCAAACAGTTAGACCTACACCCAACAGGGGGAGGGAAACCAGGTTTTAAGCTTCCTACTGACCTGTTTCCCCAGCTGGGGATCCCCACGGACTGGATGACGTACACCGTCACTTGGAAGAAAAAGACGAAAAAGAAGAAGAAGAAGCTGAAGGAGCTGTCCGACCTGGTGATGGAGAGGGGAGAAACACACACAACAGACAGGATGTCAGTTTTATTTTGTATGTGAGGCAGAAACACTGAAGTGAATGAATCATGAAATGAGTGAAGACAGCCTCTCTGCAGCCTCTGTTTGTTCCAGTGAACGTCTCGAATGATCACCTCACTCCTCCTCTGCATGTCGTGCAGTAAACGTGCCGCGTTGTTCTTCTAACTTCAAGTTTAAGGTTAAACTTTGTGCTCCAGTTCAAAACTAAACCAGTTTTTTCCCCTCAGACTTTAGACACAGGAAAGTAACCTCTGAAACTTCAACTTTACTCTTTTCTTCAGGTATTTTGCAGTGATAGACTGATCATCAGCCAGGACATTCATCAGCCAGGACGATCATCAGCGCTGATATTCAGTATTTTGAGGCAAATCTGTCTTATATGTTAATTCAATGGTTGATGCAGAGCTAAAAACTTCATTTACTGCAGAAAACATCAGGAAGCTATTTTTATAAGTCTTCATTTAATTTTATGAGACATGTTGCTGAGCCTGGGAGCTGTTTGATGAACTTTGCTGAAAGGCGTTTAAACCAAGGTTATAATCGTTAACTAAAATTAAACTAAAACTAAAACTAAAATTTAAAATACATTGCAGTTAACTAAAACTAATAAAAACTAGAAAAGAAAACAAAAACAATAAGTAAACTAAAACTGAAACTGCATCTGTGATAGTTTAATTTCATCTGAGTCTGACTTTTATGTTACAGAGTCCAAGTTTCTAATTATTAAAGCTCATATTATATTGTTTTATATAATTCATGTTTATATTATTTTTATGTAATTTATGTTTATATTTTTAATATTTTATATATTATGTTTATATTATTTTTATATAATTTATGTTTATATTATTTTTATGTAATTTATGTTTATATTTTTAATATTATGTTTATTTTTTTAAATTATTCATGTTTATATTATTTTTATATAATTTATGTTTATATTATTTTTAAAAATTATGTTTTACATCATTTTTATGTAATTAATGTTTATATTTTTTATATTAAGTTAATATTAATTCTTGTGTTTAAGGCAGCAGCCAACAGTTCAGTATCAGCATTGACTGAGCAGTGAGCTCTATGTTGGACTGAAAATAAACAGTTTGACAAAATATTTACTCGGAGCTTTTTGAATCCTGCACCTGGTTGATAAGGGATGAAAAACTAAACTAAACTAAAACTAAACTCAAACTAAACTTAAACTAAACTTAAACTAAACTAAAACTAAACTAAAACAAAGCCTCGTTACAAAAAATGTTAAAACTAACTAAAACTAAACTATAATGACAAATCCAAAACTACTTTAACCTTGGTTTAAACAAAGTGAAGTCTCAGAGTTTGTATAATTCAAAGTTTTGACTCCAGTGTTTTTACTTTTACAGCAAATGAATATCACCCCCAAATTATATCATACCATATCTGTCTATTTCTATTATTTTTGAAGAATACACATTAAAGCAAAGTTTAACTTAACTTTCAGAAAAAAAATCAGACACAAACATAAAATGATGTTTTTTATCTCAGGCTGCTGAGTTCAGTCTGAGCAGCTCCAGCTTCGTCACTCGGACCCTGGAGGATGAGGATGTCCTAAAGCAGAGCAGAAGTTACTCAGCCCAAACCCCTCCTGATGACGCACCTGAAGGCCTTGTAGACGGGCCGGTACCAGCAGATGAAGGACACGGGGGTGAAGAGGATGAACCAGAGGATGGAGAGACCAAAGTCCACGCCGTGTGGAGCACTGGCGGTGAAGTAGGCCAAACAGGCCAGGATGTTCAGGAACAGGGTGGCAGTGTGGACTGGAAACACAGGAAACCAGAGCAGAAAATCAATAACCAGACAGTTTTAGCTTGTTATGCTGTTGGATTTTTAAAAACTGTGAGAAGTAGTTCGTACACATCCAGAGGTAGTACATCCTCTTGCAGATCCTGCGGTACTCCTCAGGGATTTCCTCCTCAAAGTCCTGATAGAAACACGGCTTCACGGGTAAGATCCTGGGCAGAGGAGGCCAGTTGTTCTCCTTCTCTGCAGAAACAAACTTTGATCAACATCTGGAGCGTCATGTTTCCTGTCTGGAAGGACGACAGGAGTTGAGGAGAGGATTTTAAGGTCTCACCACCAGTGCTGGTTCTGCCTCCGCCCCGGCTCTGCAGCTCCTGCTCTTTGCGCTCCAGCTCAGCAGCTTTCCTCTCCAGCTCCTCCTGCTGTCGGATCAGGTTGGCCTGGCCCGCAGCTGCACTGGCCTGGGACACAACGAACGAAGAGCAACCTTAACACTGAGTTTGATACCGTCACTGCGCTTCAACAGCTTCATATCACATGATCTGTCTCAGAAGATCTGATTTTAAGTATAAAAACTTCAATCCAGACAACGAAATATTCTAAATCTCAAATAGAGATTCTGACATTTTTATTTACAATATCTATTTACATTTATTTACAGCTAAAATAGTTCCTTTACATCTTTTTTTCTGTTGATTTTGATTGTTAGGCACCAAAAAATCACATCCCTATTGAATGGAATAAAATAACAACATACCTAGGCAAAAAAAAACAAACCCCCAAAAAATTCACACACGAGTCGTACTCACCTGTGCACTCTGCTCCACAGAGGTCTGGAGGACCGCGGGCTGGGAGGCGGCAGACGAGATGGGGATGGTCGTACCAGAGAGGGCTCCCTGTGAAACAAGAGGAGCAGTAAATCTTATCAACTCACAAAAACAACTTTCTACGTCTTTACATCTGCAGGTTTACTGGAAACAGAGCTGCAGCACAAACCATTTCAGGAGAGGAAAAGGGATTGTACTCCCCGACGCTTTCAGTGGCTCCGCTGGTGGCTTGTGTGATGGAGGCATCCTGAAAATAAAGATAGAAGCTGTTTTATGACTTTATACGTAAAAGCAGGAAATGTCCCTCATCATTTTTATCACAGTTAAGACAAAATTTAAAGAATTATGTCTCAAAAATCACAGTAACACAGCTGACAGGACAAGAAGAGAGAAACCTGTCTCTCCAACTCTACATTTAGTGACGCTAACACAGTCGACATTTCCTCCATGTTTTGTCCCTTGAACATGGCACCACCTGACCTCCATCAGCTCATATTTCTGCTCCTTTTCTTCACAGTTTGCTCTTTACTACAGAACTGAACTCACAACATGACACTCTCACACCAGATTCACATTCATCTCCTTATTTACCAAAGTACTGCTAGCTTCAGGGGCGTATTTAGTGGTTTGGGGGCCCAAGGCAAACCCAGTCAATGGGACCCTCCATGTCCTTGTACCTCCTCTTCCTCAGAGCTAGACTGGCCTTCCCTGGGTCCACTGTCTCTTTCCCAGAATCAAGGCATGACACAGTGCTAATCTTGTACATGCTAACTTAACACAACTAAATGCATTTCCTCAAGTTCTGTACTTTAGTTTGATTTAGAAAAAAGTGAATCCATCATTTAGTCCACTTTGTCCTGGATTTGAAATCTTTTATGGTCCATTGAAGCTTATTTGTCCCACAGTGAGGAATTTACAGAGTAACAGGAACAAACAAGAAAGGATGAAGTGAAAAACATTACAATAGGTAAATATTGAAAAAATAATTTAGTAAAGAAAAAATATGTAAATATCAAGCACAACATCAAACTGGAAAAAATCTACTGAAAGAGGTGATATTTACAGTTAGCATACTTTTTGGTCCTATTATTTTAAAGTGAATGTATTTTTATTTGACCCCCTGTCCAGTGAGTTATGTTTCCAAAAAAGAGATTTATACAATAATGTTTATCACCAACTCCAAAAGTTTGATGTAGAGAAAATGATCCTGTTTCCTGGGCTAGATAAAGTCCTTAAAATCCTAAAAGTCTGACATGTTTATCTCAGATCTCAGAGCAACATTGGTTTTATTTCACACTTGGTTGAAAATAAGAAAAAAATGGTAAAAAGTGTTTTTACCACTTTCTTCCTGAATCAAATGTTCAGATGTGTTGTAACATGGAATAGCCCATTGAATAAGAAGGGAGGGGGAGGAGCCAAAACCATCATTACAGATTAAGCCTTTGATGGATTTTGAAGCATGTGAAGGAAGATTTAGAAAAAAGAAACGCTTTCAGTTGAAGAGAACTTCATAAATCAGTTTTTAAGAGATGCTTTGGGGGCCCCTGGGAATCTTGGGGCCCCAGGCAACTGCCTGTGTTTGCCTCATTGTAGCTACGCCCCTGGCTAGCTTGATGCTAATGTATATGGAAC
The DNA here is from genome assembly GCF_033239565.1 of Halichoeres trimaculatus. Classification (NCBI taxonomy): domain Eukaryota; kingdom Metazoa; phylum Chordata; class Actinopteri; order Labriformes; family Labridae; genus Halichoeres; species Halichoeres trimaculatus. The sequence goes on along the minus strand of NW_027437181.1, from coordinate 700,790 downwards.
ATTGCATTGATATGCTAGTGGTTAGCAAACATCAGTACAACTTCGGCTTCAGAATAGAATTTCAACTTTCAAAGACAAGTTATAGGTGCAGGCTCATGGCTGACTTCATAACTTCAGTAAGGTTCCAAACAACTTAGAATACTGCTATAACCACTTTGAGGCACTAGATGGCCCACTTGAGTCAACAATACATTACAAAATAGTACATCAACGTCACATGTAGAGCCCGACCGATTAATCGACCGGGCCGATTAATCGGGCTATCGGTTATCTATTTAAGGTGTTTACAGTTTGACTTCTTTATTTATTATTGTGTTTACAGCTTGTTCTTATTTGTCATTGGTTTACACTAAAGTTCTTATGTTGACAGTTTTATAATTAAAGTTCCTTATTTTAATTTAAAAGTGTTCTGTCTCTGTCTTGGATCATAAGGGTATTATAATGATTTGTGATTATATACAATATATATCCTGCGTATATCAATGAATTTGTTATATATATCGGCCGATGTCCAATATATCGGATATCAGCTTTTTTTGCCCCCCCAGTATCGGTATCGGCATCAGTTCCAAAAATCCCATATCGGTCAGGCTGTAATTGAAATATTTCTTATTGATTCTCAACAGGACCCGGTTTTCGATTCCCATCCCTAATTAAAAACATCATTTAAGGCTTGAGTAAGGAGAAGGAATGATGTTTCTATATGATGCATATGTCAGACTGACATTTTCTCTTTTTACAGATAAACCTGAAGATCTGATCAGATATGGAAACACTAAAGCTCATTCATACTCAAAGTTCACTTTTCTTTCTGTCTGTTTGGCCTGATCTGGATCAGTAACATCCTCTCATGGCGGGTTGGAGTTGGTCCCACTGGCTACATTTTTCCAGCAGACACCTGTCGCTGCTCGGCTCACCTGCTCAGGTGGGCTAACGTCTGTTTCCTCCCAGTTTCACCCCCTGATGTTAAAATAACACGAACACAGCTGACAACGTGTCATGAGACCGAATAGTGACGATTCTTAGGCAGGAAATACTGGAGCTAAACCGGGCCAAACCCAGCAACCAACCAAACAGGTTTTAGTCCCAGCATATCTCTTTCAGACTCAGCTTTAGACCAAACACCTGCTGAAACCTGGAGAAACTCCCCACACACACACTCACCTGGAAAGGATTCACGTCCACAGGATCCGCGAAAGGGTTGCTGTCAAATCCCGACATCGTGGAGAAAGTTTATGAGTGTGAAATAAACACGACAGCTCTGTCAGCTCGGCTCCCAACGGCTGCTCCTCCTCTACGGCGCTGCTGTGACACTGAGCGTCTGCGCATGCGCCCGTCGTTAGGCAGCGTCACGAGGAGGAAGTCGTCCTGTAGTCTCTTGTAGTCCATTAAATTCACTATTTTTAGAAAAATGTGATTTGTTTTCTGGGTCCAGTTCTCGTGACTTTGAGCTACTTCCTGTCTCTGTCGGAATCAGATCGAGTTTGTTGTGGTTAACGAAGAAAATGAGACTTTTTAACTTTATTTTGGTCTTCAAAGGGGTCTGAGAGGCCTTTAGGTGTTATGGGAATTATGGGAACTGGAGGACTGAAAATACTCTAGTTATTTATGGGAAGGTTAAGCCATGGGATGTTTTTTTTTTTTTTGTTAAATCTTTTTTCTCACTCTTTTACTGAAATGCGATCAAGTGTTAACGCCAGATAAGTCATTAAACATTACTATATTAATATTTCACCATACTGCTCCTTTAACTTGTTTGTATTTTTAGAGACACATGGCTGAGCATCTCAAACTTTTGCTCGTGTGTTTCTTTAACTTTTATTTCCAGAATCGTGTTCATGATCAGACAAAGAGGTGAAATCTGTATCTTATTTCCTAATGTCACTTTAACTGCTGTTGTCATAATCCCCATTGATGCTGCTATAACTATTTTTATTATTATAACTATCACTACTATTATTGTTATTATTATTATTATTATTGTTATTATTATTATTATTATTATTATTATTATTATTATTATTATTATTATCACTATTATTGTCACTATTATTATTATTATTATTATTATTATTATTATTATTATTATTACTATTGTTTGTATTTATTTTGTATTTTGCTGTATATAACCTGTGTTTTTATTTATCTTCTTTCTACTCTTATTTATTCTGCACATCTTTTTTTGTACTGCGGTGTTACTTGCTGCTGGAATCTGAATTTCCTGAGGGAACCCTCCCAAAGGATTAATAAAGTTCCTATCTAATATAATCTAATCTAATCTAATATCTGTTTCTGACTCCCCAGGATCAAGGAAGTACAGTGAATTCCCTCCAAAAAGAAAAATAACAAACTGAATCTTTTGTTTCATTTCCTTTAGAAAGAGGCGACACATCCTTAAAGCAAAGAGCCGGCTCTGAGGTGATGATAAAGTAACAAAACACCAACAAATAATCCAATTAACTTTAAGACATGGCTGCAACCAAGAAATATAAGCAACAATATAAAACTATATTTCTTTTAAATACCTTTAATTTCTGATTAATGAGTTGCTCTTTTTTAAACTTCACATTCAGCAACTTGTAAAAAGTTTCAGAAACAGGTCACATGTGTTTTTCTTTGCTGCTTCTTTCTTGCCTTTGATTGATTACGCTGATGATTTAAAGATTTATGCTTCCTCTAAGTGCTTAGATATGACTTTTTTTTTCTAAAGAATGATTTGTAGCTGGTTTACACTTCATCCTGTAGATACTGTTCATTATGGAGCGTGTGGTTCATCACAAAGCTAAAGTCTTGAACTTATCGCTGATGCCTGCACTGAATGACTTAACTTGCTTTCTCTTTTTTATGTGATTTAATCCATTCAATAAATGCTGGAACTTCAGTTTTTTTTCTGTGTTCTTGTTTTGAGCTGCTCTTTAAATGTGTGTATCAGCAAACTGCAGGGGCTGAAGAGATAACTCATTGTGTAAACACTGACTGATGACTGTGTTATGTGATCCAGAATAAAGTGACCTATTTTTAAATTTTGTGTCTTATAAGAGAAATTATTAATGTCAGTGAGGTTTTCCTGCTTAGATCAAACTTTAAACTAAACATAAGTATCCAGAGTCGCTCTGTTTCTGTGAATAGGTCACTGCACTTGTGACTGTTACAAAACCACTTTAATATCAATTATATCCTTGAGGCAGAAAAGACTGAAAATAGAGTTAGCCTCTTCCTGTTTTAGTGAGCCTGCATAATTGAGGTGAACGGCGGTCACTGTGGTTATCATTACAGGATGATTGGAAATACTAAAACAGTTCGGGACAGTAGTTAAATTAGAGAAGAGTCATGAGCCGCCAATTCACAATATTTAGATGCTAATAGTGGCTAATATTAACCACAGTGAGCTAAAGCTGTGCCACAGCTGTGTGTGAAGGAGAAATGAGGTGGTTTGTTTCTTTAAAAGTGGTAAAAACAGACGTGAAGTTTGAGGCCTGTAGTATCTGGATTTGCATCAGAGTTTTTCAACATTTTGTTTTCCTTTCAGACCTCCAGGTTTTTATGGTTTATAATTTAAGCAAGTTGAAATGTCTCTGTATGAAAATCTAAAGCCTAAATACACCAGATGCGTCTGCAGTCCGACTAACACCAGCTGCGTGTTCAGTCTGAGTCTCTCTTTATCCGTGTTGAGCTGTAAAACCTCAAACCTGTTGACTCCTGCTGGTCTGGCTCCGCCCATTATGTCTGTTTGTCGCCGTAGTCAAGATAAATACAAACTGATTTTAACACAGTTTGTTTTATTTTGAAAGTCTCTGGGTGTTTTCAGGTTGTTTCTGGTCACCAGTTCCTGTCCTGCTTGATTTTTGTCCGTTTCTTGTGTTTTTTCGTCTCTTTTTCGTCATCTTTGTATTTGGGGTGGATCATTACTTTGTTTGGCTCATTTGTTGGTCGTGGACACCAAACTTTTTGTGTCTTCAGTGATATTTTTACTATTTTTTCTCCTGTGTTTGTCTGGAGATCCTACATGTAACCATGACTGCATTGTTTACATGTGAAATCAGCTGTTAGCAGCCTGTAGCATGTCAATGCTAACTGGTGCTAGGCCAGATGTTTCCCACAAGGTGAGGAGGAGGAGGTGAGGATGACGTGCTGGTTCTCAGGTGTGAGCTAAGAAGTGACGACATGGACCTGTCCTTCCATCCATCGTTATTGGGAACGTAAGATCTATCTCCAATAAGATGGACGAGCTAGCTGTGCTAACCCAGCAACAGAGGGAATACCAGAGGGCAGAGTAGCATCATGCTATTCACAGACATGGCTAACAGAGCTAACAGCAGACACCAAGGCCACATGTGAAGAGCTTCACCTGCTGTGAGCAGACAGGATCCAGGAGACAGAGACTGAACAGACTGCTGAAGAAGCTCAGTCCTGGACCCTGTGGAGGTGGAGGCTGGCTGACTGGACAATGATGGACAAGCTGTCAGCATCTATTTTACTATGGAGCTTTTTGCACTCTCTATACACTTACTTACTTTGGTTTTCTTGATTGCTGCTGTGACTTCAATTTCGTTGTACTTGTTACAATGACAATAAAGTTCTAGTCTATTCTACAGCTCGACAAACACAGTCAAAGGAGCGGAGACGGACCGCAGACGTATCTGGTGGATTTGAGGTTGAACCAATGAGGAAGTGACGACCTGTCCGCCTGCTTAACGAATAGCTGAAATAAACATGAGAAATAAAAACAACAGCCGTTCTGGTTTCATCTTCTTGCTTTGTTGCTATTGAGCAAACACTTCTGAGAGGAGGCGGAGTCAGGTATGGAGGCGGGGTTAGGGGCGGGGTCAGGTTGGGGGATGGAGGGTAACAACAGAGTTCAATGAAAGATTCGTCATTTATGCTGTACACATCCTGTACTGTACATTATATTTGTTGTATGGCTGTTAGCAGTGAATGCAGGGCTTTAATACACAAACACACACACACACACACACACACACACACACACACACACACACACACACACACACACACACACACACACACACACACACATTCTTTACAGAGCTGGGATCCCTGTGGCTGGAAACACACCAGCTGATTGGTCCCTTTGATGGCGGTGTTTCCCTTGAGAGGGGAAAGCAGCACAGAAACGTAAAACTCAAGGAGTGGTTTTCTCTTCTTTACACACACACACACACACACACACACACACACACGTAAATCATCCAATCGGTACATCTGTGTCCAAGAAACTCCAAAAAAGAAAAAGATAAATATCTTGAACTCCCCAGCAGAGGCTGGCGTGGGCGTGTTCAGGATTTAAACCTGTACATCAAACGCTACAGAGAGTTTCTGTGTCATAAAATTTATTAAATAAGGGAAATAAAGTTGTAACGGAGAGAAAACCACCGCTAACGCTGATTGTTATGAACTGTAAACTCATAAAGCAGCTAAAGTCGTGAGCGTAAGGTTCGCTGTAACATCCGTCACGCCTGGTTTCTCCGCCTTCACTGCGGCGCCCTGCCTTCGCTCTCCAGCTCCGTAACGTTCCCTGATGCTGAGCGGTCGTCCGCACGTCCCCACGTTCCCTTTTCTCTGTCCTCCTGCTCGCTGCGCCTCCTCTTGGCGTCGGGTAAGAAGCTGCCAAGGCACTGTGAGAGCATGGTGGCAGTTTAGTCCACAGAGGAGGAGCCACGTCCCTGATCCGCGTCCCTCCGTCATCAGCCCGTCAGGAACACGGTCCACGGCACTTAGAGAGACGTCTTCTCAGCAAAGAAAGGCTAAACATGAGAGCTTTGAGGAGAGGAGTCGACGCGCCTCCTCGTGAGAGCTTATATTCCTGACAGGGAGTGGAAAAGGAGTGCTTTGGTGTCCCGGCGTCCTTCATACCATGAACTCGTTGTTACCGTATAAGACCACCTGCTGGGGCACGTCTGAGGGGTCCCTGCTGTGGCCCTCGCCCTCTCTGGAGCGCCTCCTGGTGGAGTGCTTGGCCCCCCTCAGTTTCTGTTTGCCCCTCTCTGGGTTGTAGGTGCCTCTGCTGATGAAGTGCGGCACGTCGTCGCTCAGGACCTCCGGGTCCCCCGTGGGGCTCATTTCCATGCTGTCGGACCGGGACGACTGGGACGTGTTCAGGGGCGGAGCCTGGGCCGAACCTGAGGGAGACTTGTTGTGGAAACGGAAGCGCCGCCCGGTGGCGGATGATGTTGGCTGGAAGTGCGATGAGGAGGAGTAAGAGGAGACGCTGGAGCAGGAGTCCACAGAGTCCACCGAGTCGGGCTGTCTGCGGAGGGCGCGGCGCCGGGGGCTCTGGACGTCAGACCTGCGGGGCCAGGGGGAGGTCACCGCCGGACCTCTCTCTGCGAGGGGACGACAGACAACACGGCAGATTAAACACGACAGATTTAAGACTTCCTGACTGAGAGATGAGCAGAAACAAAGATCAACTACTCGGTAACAAATTCATCTGACAGGAAGTGTCAGAAATTTCACGCTTTTAACCAAAATTAAACTGAACGAGGTAAAAAAATCATCAAATCAGCTGATGCACGGTTTAAGTTTAAAGTCTGTAAAATGTAAAATGTAAAAAAATGACTTCCTGTTATAATTCAGTATTCCTCCCTCATGAATCTGCTCCTCTACGTTGATAACAGTGAGTAAACTTCCCGCTTCCTAAAAAGAGCTCAGGGTTTTTCCCTGACGTGCTGACCCACCAGAGAAGTCTGAAACCGTCCCCTCAGAGTCCACATTGAGGTTTTCGGAGCTGTCGGCGGTACCGATAGACGCCTCTGACTCCAGGGTCTCATCGTCTGAAGCCCGCGGCTCCAGAGCCAGCATCTCGAAGGTCAGCTCCTCCCTGCAGGAGGCAAACGTGTGTCAGTCAGAGAGCAGAGCACGCCATGAGACGCCGCTTCGTGCAGAGAAACAGCGAGCACTTACTTCTCCTTCTGCAGGCTCTCGATCTGCTCCGTCAGCACTCGCTCCTCCTGCTGCATGGCCGCCTGCTGGTGCTCAGAGATCTCTGGGAAAGAGTCGGCTCGCTCCTCGCCGTCGCTCTCTGTGATCACGGCGTCCGGTACGAACGGCAGCCGGGGACTGACGGGAGGCGAGGGCGTGTGGTAGCTCAGCCGCTGGACGTGACCTTTTCCCTGAAACACCAAACAGAGCAGGTGAAGACGCTTCACAGCAGGTAACACTTCACCTGTGCTTTGGTAAAGAGCAACCGACCAATCAGGAACAAGCTGCAGCCACAGAACGAAGTCCAAAACTACCGCAGAGCTACACCAGGAAAACTGAAACTTTATCAAGTGTTTTTAACTTTTTAAAACTTTTTTAAAATAAAAGTTGTCTTATTAGACTGAATCTGAGCCACATTTGATTTATCAGAAAAATGTCTGATTTCAAGTTATTTAAAGACAAAATGAGCTCTGAATTAATGTAACAAGTGTAAAAAAAAATCTGCCAAGAAAAAGAAAAAAATTGTAAAATTTTTTTATTGAAACTTGTTTTTTTTTAAAAATTTTGTTACAACATTCAGACCTCATTTGTCTTTTTTTTCTCTACTATTTATTGTGTCTTTTACCTTCCCGCTGTTTTCAATTATTCTTATTAACTTTTGTTTTAATTGATTGTGTTTTTATTCATTGTGTTTTTTTAATCTTGATTTTAAGCCTGTACAGCACTTTGGCCAACTGCGGTTGTTTTTACAATGTGCTATAGAAATAAAGCTTGACTTTTCCAGAAAGATTTTTCTGGACTGATACGTCGAATGTGTCTCATATCAGGTATAATGAGACAATTTTTGTTTTAAAAAAGTTCAAAACACTTGATAAAATTTCAGCTTTTTGCAGCGTAAATCTCCAAACACAGCTAGGGGCAGACAGAGCACAGTGACACATAAACTTTACCTTTTTTGGCTGCATTAAAATTTATTTTTTCTTTTTAATTCAAAACTTTTTAAGACTTTTTAATGCCACCTTTAATGAAATTTAGAGCTGAAAACACTATAAACATAGGCAGTGGGTGGGGAATCCTACTGTAGTTCAATCCAAATGAGTGTTGTCAAACCAACCCTCAATAAATTAGTGTTTACCCGTAGTTACAGACTGGCTAGCTAGCATGCAGAAAATTCATATCACAGGGATTAAAGCCAAAAAATAATAATTGGACTGAAAATTTTCTCTCTGAAAAAGAAAACAACAGAGTTTTTTTTTATAGTTTTTTTTTATTTTAATTTGAGAAATAAAAGGGACAATTTTCTCTTTTTTGAGCTGGGCTAACAGATATTAGCTTGACTCTTTTTGTTAAAATTGACCATCAGGCCAGTGAATTTTATTGCTATAGAGGGAAACAGATGTAACAGGTGTTCTATATAAATCTCTGAAAAAGTAAGAATATAAAAAAGTCAGTAAAGTTTGGGTGGTTTTTGGGGATTGTCCCCCAGGTAAAAGCTCTGACTGTATCCTACATGGGAAAAAAACATCACCTAGTCCTGCCTTGAAAAAATCATTTCATTTTGTCTTTAAACAAGTTGAAATCAGACATTTTTCTGGACTGATATGTTAAATGTGGCTCATATCAGGTATAATTAGACAGTTTTTATTTTGAAAAAGTTTAAATAACGTCATTTTTTTCAGTGTAAAGCTCTGATCACAGCCAGGGGCAGACAGAGCACAGTGACACACAAACTTTACCTTTTTGGCTGCATTCGGCTGCTTTAGGTTAGGAGCAAAAAAAAGAAACAAAGATCAGATTTTCCTCCTTAATTTATTATCTGTTTACCCATTTTCTACTGTGAGTCAGTTTGTTAAACAGCTGTGTGAAAGTACAGGAGCGTACACTGAAAAAAACTGAACTCTTTTCAAGTGTTTTTGTCTGATTTTCTGTAGAAAATGTTTTAGACTCAATCTGAGCCACATTCACCTGATCAGTCAGAAAAATGTTTCAGTTCAGGTTATCAAGAGACAAAATGAGCTCTGAATTGCTGTAGGGAAAAGTTACTTGTATTAAGATATTATTCTAGTTTAAAGCTAATTTTCCAGCATTTTCTTTCTTGTTAAATAACCTAAAATCAGACATTTTTCTGGACTGGTCAGATAAATGTGACTCATATCAAGTATAATAACACAATTTTAACTTCAAATAAGACAAAAACACTTCATAAGATTACAGTTTTTGTGCAGTGTAGAGATGATGAAGGGGAAATAATGGCTGATCACTTATTGTTGACCAAACTGTTCATGTCAGCATCGCTCAGATTTCTACACAGGGACACAAAAGCCGTGTTTCCACAGCAAACTGTGCCCTCTCGTGGTCGGTGGTGTGTAAGCTGGATGCTGAAAGCTGCAGCTGTTAAACAATAGCGTGACGCCGTAGCAGTGTGACACAGTTTACCCCGCTAATAAATCCAACGAAGAAGAAAAATGTGACACAGTAAACTAAGAGCAACGATGAAGACATGCAGCATTTCGTCCTCTCTGTGATTGGCATGTAGCTCTTTGATACAAAGAACAGTCACCCATACGAAAGGGTCCCAAAAAGTGGGACGGCTCGTCTCGGTTATTTGGGGATCTGTCCCGGGGTAAGTCAGTGGAAACGTCACAAAAAGCGTGCCATACTGAGACGAGCCAAACCGGTCTGCTTGGTGGAAACGCGGTTTAAGAGAGTGACTTGTGGTGATTGTTGCATCATATTTAACCAGCAGATTATATTCCCAGCCACAAAAGGAAATGTTTAGCCGCGTTTCCACCAAGCAGACCAGCTCGGTTTGTCTCGGTACAGCACGCTTTTTGCGGCGCGTTTTTCTCTTTGTTGGATTTATTAGCGGGGTAAATTGTGTCACACTGCTACGGCGTCGCGCTATTGTTTAACAGCTGCGGATTTCAGCATCCAGCTTAAGCTGCATTTCCACCAAGCAGTACGGGTCGGTTCAGTACGGTTTGGGACAGTTAAGTCTGATCCTGTTTGTGTTTCCACAGCAAACTGTGTCCTCTCATGGTGGGCGGCGTGTAAGCAGGATGCTGGAAGCCACAGCTGGTAAACAATAGCGCGACGCCGTAGCAGCTTACCCCGCGACTAAATCCAACAAAGAAGAAAACGCGACACAGTAAACAAAGAGCACGGATGGAAGACATGCAGCATTTCGTCCTCTCTGTGATTTTCATGAAACTCTCTGTTACAAAGTGCAATCAAGCTTCGTTTCAGAGAAGTCTGTGAGCCGCCAGGAGACATGCAGCCGCTGTCGGGGTAAGTGACGATTCTTTTGACCAATCAACCGTCTGCAGTGTGTTGCTCCACCTCCTGAGAGCGGATCGGTTCAGTCTGGCACCCATACGAAAGGGTCCCAAAAAAGTGGGACGGCTTGTCTCGGTTTTTAGGGATCCGTCCCGGGATGAGTCAGTGGAAACGCCGCTAAAAGCGCACCGTACCGAGACGAACCGACCCGGACTGCTTGGTGGAAACGCGGCTTTTGATTTTATTAACAAAAAAAAAAAATCACTGCTGATTTTTTTGTAGTCGGTAAAGGACGGATGACTGACACTGAGACTAAAACAGAAACAGTGTAAGTGCAGAGATGACTCGTGCTCTGGGGATGGACGGATGAGACTGAGCAGTGATCTCCACGACAACAACACCACCACTGGATGGAGGGTTAGGGATGCAGTTTGTGGTGTGTGTGTGTGTGTGTGTGTGTGTGTGTGTACCTACCATGGTGCGCACTATGCTCATAAACCTAACAGCTATTATTGCAGGTTTCTGAGTGAAGGAGAGGACAGGTTAGAGGGAGCAGCACGGAGGAGGAGGAGAGGAGGAGTTTTATCACCACAGTGACCTAACAGCTGCTGGGTTAGTCATACATGTCAGTCCCATCATGTGACCTCACCATGGACCGTCTGATGAGCGTCAGCCGGCACTTTGCTTTATTCTCAGCGAACTCCAGGCTGCTGATGTCCTTTAGTCGCACTTTGTATTTGTTCATCTGCTCACAGATGATGAGCTCCACACACCTGAGGAGGAGGAAGAGCATCAGCAGCTGTTAGCGTGGAGCTACTGAAACAACAACAACACCATGTGAGACTGGTTTCTGATATCACTGGCTGTTCATTACTTCCTGTTTCAGACGTAAAGGAAACAACGGTCTGAATCTGTTTCCAAACAGAGCCAGAGAAACAAATCAAACATTACATTTCACGGGTTACGCTGTGATGATAACAAACTAAATCAGCTTCACTTGACTCTGATATTTCCCTCACATTCTTCTGTTAGCAAACGCTCATCTCACTGCCTGAATCAATCTTAATAAATTAGATCCTAATAGCCTTAAAGAGTTCAGTTCCTCAGCCCACATGACTCAGATTAATCTGAATCAAACTTCCTCATCATGTGCAACCTCCAAAAAACGCCAGGATTCTTCGTATGAACATTGATCCCAGTGAAATAAGTATTGACAATTCAACTTTTTCCTCATTGTCTTTAAATCTGGAATATTCTTTGGTGCCCTCTGGTGAACCCTTTTCTTTACTTCTTTCCACAAATGTTCAGTTGGATTGAAGTCAGGTGATTGACTAGGCCGTTCTAACAGATTGATTTTCTTTTTCTGAAACCATTTGAGAGTCAACTTTGCCGTGTGCTTTGGATGGTTGTCCTGCTGGAAGGTCCAGCCACGTCTCATCTTCATCATCCTGGTGGATGGCAGCAGATTCAGATCAAGAATTTCCCCATACATGGCTCCATTCATTGCTCCGTCAGTTAGATGAAGTTTGCCAACACCATGAGATGAGAAACAACCCCATGCCATGATGCTTCCACCTCCAAACTTCACTGTTGGTGTCGTGTTTTTTGGCTGATGTGCAGAGCCATTTCTCCTCCAAACATGGTCTGTAGTATGACAGCCCAAAAGTTCAGTTTTGGTCTCATCTGACCAGACAACATTCTCCCAGTATTCTACAGGCTTGTCAAGATGCTGTTTAGCAAACTTTAAACCAGCTTCAACATGCCTTTTCTTGAGGAATGGAGTCTTGTGGGCTGAGCGTCCATAGAGGCCATGATGGTGGAGTGCATTGCCTATTGTTTTCTCTGTAACAATTGTACCTGCTGCCTCCAAGTCTTTCTGGAGCACTTTCAGGGTGGTCCTTGGCTGGTTGAGTCCTCTTCTGACTATCTTTCTGACTCCCTGGTCAGAAATCTTCAAGGAGCTCCTGTGCGTGGCCTGTTGATGGTAAGGTGGTGCTTCTTCCACTTGTGAATAATGGCCCCAACGGTGCTGACTGGAATATTCAGGTGCTTTGATATAAGTCTGTAACCAGGTCCATTCTGATGCTGAGCAACAATCAGGTTGTGAATGTCTTCAGAGAGCTCTTTGCCTTTACCCATCATGAGGTGTGAGCTATTTACCTGCTAGCTACAGATTTCAGGTGGTATGGTGCATTTCCTGTCCAAAGTATTCAGCCTTTCCATGGTGTGTTCAATACTTTTTTCCTGTGTTATCGTACTTAATTCACCATAATCATTATTTATGGACCTGAACGTTGAGATTTCTTTTCATGTGTGGATTATTTGAGTTAATACCAATGTCTGGGAGAAATCTGGTTTGAATTGAAGAAAAAAGTTGACACGTTCAGTACTTATTTTCCCCGCTGTATATCTAAACCCTTACGCGGTGGTCTTGCTGATGTCTTGGACGCTCTGCAGCGGATCGATGGTGTCCGGGCAGCGCAGGATACAGGGAGCAAAGACTATGGCCAGGGCGTTTGCTGACATGCGGTTTGTGTCCTCCTGTAAGGCGATCCTGAAAAGAGTCAGAGTTTGAGAGTTTTATCAGGAAGTGTTGTAATATCCTCACCTTACTCTGAGATCACCATCTGACTCCTCATTACCTGACCAGGTGGAATATGAGGCGCTCCAGCGTGTTGAGGTGAGTTCTGCTGAGCTGGTCGATGACGGAGTAAACTCCTCTGATCGCCTCTTTTTTATCCTGCAGAGCTGCAGAAACATTTCCACCACGTCGAGATGGTTAGAGATAAAAAATGAATATTTCACCGCTCTCTGTATCACACTGTCAGTTTGTGACCACCTACCCATGGCGCGGATAAACTCCTCGTAGAGTTCAAAGGTCATGAGGGGGTTGGGCAGCTCCCTCAGCCACTGCTTGAAGACGCTCCCGATGACGTGGATGTTGTAGTCGTCCAGGTTGGTGCTCTCCACGTCTGTTTGGTCACAGAACGACAAAGAGACAGCGTTAAGTGATCACATTAAAACTATCAGCTTCAGTCAGTGAAGAAGGGCCTTTAATCATGGTTTTATGGCCAGCAGGGGGCGACATCATCAGCAGCAAATAATAAAACATAAAGTTGGATTTTGTCTAACCAGGTAGAAAAAGTTTCCTACACCCAGACAAAGGTTTAACTTTGGTTTTTAAAGGTTAAAAGCAACACAATTAAAGATCCTGTGAGGAACTTTCGGCTTGTGATGATTTTAGCGCCCCCCTGTGGATAAAAATGCACATGTCACTCTTGCTGATTTTTCCCTCTCATGTGACAGAGGAGCTCTCTGAAGAAAACCCATCATGAAAATCTTTGTCCTGAGGTGTTACGGCCAATCCCAGCTCTCCGTTTACATCGCTGAAATGCTAACTTTGTTTTATTTTAGCTTTAATTTTTTTCTTTCAAAGTAATTGTCATTTAAATCTGTTATAATGTTTTTTTATTTTTCTAATCTTTCCTTTGTTTGGTGGTGGTTTTTTAAGTTTATATTTTTTTTTCTTTCCATTCCTCATTTCTCTGTAACTCTTCTTTTACTTCTTCTCTTTTATTTCTCTTACTGTTTGTTTCATTTTGAACAGCATTTTGTAACATTGCTTTTGAAAAGTGTTATATAAATAAAGTTTATTATTTGTACAATAATCAAGCCCTTGGTTGGGTTAGGTCAGGGGTCTGCATACCTTTGTTTTCAAAGGAGCCATTTTTCCTCAGCTCACCTGGGTTAAAGTCATTCAGGAGCCAAAAAAACGACTTTATCTTCACAGTTAAAACAATAAAGTGTATAAAATTCTAAACATACTTAAAATCTAGTGAATAACTATCCAAACCATAATTTTTTTTAATTTATGACATTGTACATTTGATGTCTTAGTTTTGTATTTTTTTATAACTTTGCAAAATAAATAAATAAATAAATAAATTTGGAAAATGTACAAGTTTTAAAAAAATTATTGAAAGTTAAAAATTGTAAAAAAAAAAATAAAAAATGAATGTGTGGAAGTTAAAAAAAAAGCCATAATCATGAAATCAATTTTTTTGGAACAAAATGAAATCTTTATTATTTCAAAAATTAAAAAAATAAATGAATAAAAAAAATAAAATTGCAAATATTTGAAAAATTATATATTTTTTTAAAAAATGTCAAAAAATTGGAATTCAGAAATTTAAAAAAATAAATCCTCAAAAATTAAAGGTCTAAAATTTTCAAAATTTTTAAAATTTTGAATTAAAAAAAAAGTCTGTTTGCTGTGAATGTGTAGCCCTGATCAGACATCAGTTTATCGTCACTTTATAAATATGTGTTCACTTTGGAAGAAGAAGAAACAGTCGCTCTGACTATTACGACCTCAGCGTTACTAAAGATGTTAAAGACAAATATAAACGAAACAATAACTACTAATGCTGATTTCTGGTTTGCTAAAGTCAGAAAAAGGTGTCTGTGTTAACTCCAGTCTGTTTCATGAACATCTTAAAAATCCTCACAGGAGCTTTAAAGCACCGTGTTGGTATTTTTCCAAATGAGGATCCAGCCTGGATCAAAATCAACAACAAATCAGGGTTTGTTAAATGTGTGGCTGCTGACAGCTAACAAACAGCTGCTAAAACAGCAGAAATAAAGACCAGAGTCTGGTTTCCAACGTTTGCCCAAACATGGTCACTTCTGGTCTCAGAAAAACAAAAAAGAGCCAAACAAAGCGCCAACAGTAAAACTTAAAAACCAAGCTAATGAGCCCAGGATGAGTTCTTGTTCTCACCTGTGTCCAGTCCCATCTTCAGCTCTTTTATTTTGTTGGTGGACCCAGACTTCCTGTATATCCCCTCTGTGTAGAGGCCGTGCATCTCTATGTAGTTGATGAGCTTCTCCACCACCAGCGGCACCGTGCGCTCGTCGTTGGTCAGACGAGAAACTTCCACCGCGAACTGTCTGGAGGAAAGTTCTGGATCAAACTGTAAAACATGTTTTCCTGTTAGACTCAGAAACCAGCTGCTGCACTCAGACCCACACTAACACAATCAATGTCATGGGATGTTACTGAGCAACATGGCCGCCTCACCTTCTTGCTGCACTTGGTGGTGGTCTTCTGGCAGCACTTCCTGTGGCAGGCGTAGCGGCACACTGGATAAACACAACCAGAGAAATCAAAGAGGTCACTTCCATTCTCCACAGACAGGCAGTGCCTCCTCATCATTCACAGATCGTCAGGACGGGAGACAAGCTGAAGGCTACTGCGCTGGCTGACGAGGAGGAAACATCCTGCGTGGACCCAGGGGACAGACTGTCTGCAGACGCAGCCTCAGACCCCATGAGTCCAGTTGAAAACAATCTGATTAGAGGAGGAGGAGGCGGGGCCAGCTCTCAGGCTGAAAACAGCTCAGCGTGACGAGAGGAAACCAAGAGCGTGCAGAGATACAGCACTTTGTTTTTGATGACGCAAGAACAAGTGAAAACATCTTTTAACTGTTGATTTAAAGTTAGATAAAGTGTATTTAGACTGCATTCATTTCAATGGGCTGTTCCTCAGCGGTACAGTGTTCGCTGCAGGGGACACTCAGACATGAAATCTTACAAAAAGAGTTATTTTTTAAAAGTTTTTACCCTTTATATGGCATGCTCTGTAAACTGTTAAGTCCATCAAGTATTATCCATGTGTTTTTGAAAAAAAAAAAAAGTGATAAAATATTTCAAAAATAACTCTTTTTTTTCATAACTGGCCAGTTTGGTACAGTGTTGCTTCAAAGCAACAAACACAGAAAAATGAAATGTGAAAAATACATATTTTTAAAAAGTTTTTTGGATTGTTTAACTGATCTATTTTAAGACAAAAAAACACTCAAAACTTTTTTTTTAACTGGCATCACTATGCAGACCATAGAGGGTTTAGTTTTAGCTCCATAAACACGTTAGGGCTGCTTCTAATCTTTATCTTAGTGAATTAATTTAACGATCATTGTATCTTTTTGCTGACTGATCATTTGGAATAAAATTGACATGAGTTTGAAGAGCTGACCGTGATTACTACATGATTTATACTATTGTACGGTGGCCCTAAAGTGCAAAACACAAAAACATAAAAACAAAAAATAGGTTTTCTGCAGATTTAAGTGAGTCAAATTTAAAACTTTTTAATGCCACCTTGAATGAAACTTAAGGCTGAAAACGCTATAAACACAGGCAGTGGTTGGAGGATGTTACTGTAGTTCAATCAAACCCTCAATAACTTTGCAATTGCCCGTAGCTAGACTGGCTAAGGCAGATAATTTATATCACAGGGATTAAAGCCAAAAAATAATAATTGGACTGAAAATTTTATTCCCTAAAAAAGAAAACAACAGAGTTTCTTTTTATTTTAGGAATACGACTGACAAGTTTCTCTTTTTTGAGCTAGGCTAACAGTTATTAGCTTGCCTCTTTTTAACAAATATGACCTACAGTCAAGAAAATTTTATTGCAACAGAGAAAAACATATGCAACAGATGTTCTTTATAAAACTTTTAAGAAGTTAAAATATCAAAAAGTCAAAACAGTTTGGGAGGTTTGGGGAAAAAGTCCTCCAGATAACACTTCTGACTGCAGCCTGCATGGGAAGAAAAAAACAAAAACCATTAACTTGTCCTGCCCCCCAAAAATTTAAGACCTCTGGGTAATGTATTTAAGACTAGCATACAACATTTTTAATGGATTTAAGACATTTTAAGACTTTTTAAGGATGTGCGGACACCCTGAATAAGAGAATATAGCTCAACATTGTCTGATAGAATAAACTGATCACTTTGTAAAGCCTTTTATTTTGAAATCAACAGGAAATGAGGCTTTTTCTTCCAGTCACAAAGAAAAAGACAGGAGCAGATCCTCAGCAATGACTCTAGTTGCTTGTGTCTGTTCCCTTTTCTATCGATGTGTTTTAAGTTTTTATTGCCAAGGTCATTTTTCAATTTTGCATTCTTCTTTTTTGTTACTTCCAACATTTTCTTTTTTTCTTTCTTCTGTTGTAAGTTGTCTTTTTATTTTCATCATCTCTTCTTTGTTGCTGTGTTCTCTTTTTTTATTGTCAAGTTGTGATTTCTCTTGTTGCGTATTGTTTTTTGTTCTTTCACTCTTTTTTTTCCCTCTTGTTGCATTTTGCACTTCAGGGCCACCATACAAATCGGCCAGAGTATAACTAAATGTTGATGATGAAGTGGGCTCAGTCGTAAAGCCTCCTTTGATGAGTTACAGTGTAAAAACATTTCCAGCAGAGTTTTCTTTCATCTTTTAAATCCCTGGGAAGTCCATCTCTGGTTTTTGGGATAAAAAGGATCATCTTTTTTTTCTTTGTGATCTTCTGACACGTTTGTTTGACATTTCACTGATAACTTTTTGATTTATGGGTAGAAAACAAACCAGTTTCAGGAGCTTAAACTGATTAAACAGCTGAGCCAATTCCCTCGACACGTTCCTGAAATTTCACATTTAGAGTAATTCGTTCTGATGTGTTAAACACACTCACGTTTACAGACACAGGCCCGGTCCATCATCCAGATGAGCGAGGAGCAGTATTCACAGTACGTGGGGATGCTGTACTGGGTCGACTTGAAGATGTGGCCGTTGTGTTCCTCCACCTGCAGGGGGCAGCAGAGCGCAGGTTCATAGAGAGGTCACATGTTCCTTCATTTCTGTCTGTTTCTTTAAATCCTGAAAGCTTTTCTATTCAGGTCACTGATTCATATTCATATTTTTTTTTAGAAAAAGCAGCCTAAAATAAAAGTGAAGAGGAGGGAACGTTTGAGGGAGAAAGAGTCGACTCACGATGTCTGTGTCCTTTTTCCTCCGTTTCTTGCGTTCAGGTTTTGGTGCCGGCTGCAGGAAGAGAAGAAGAAAAAACAAAGATTTTATTTCCAGGAATCACAAAATCCACTTTATCTTCACAATACAGACAAAAATACATTACAATACAAAAAATATTGAAAGTTAAAAATAAAAAAAAAAAACAAAACAAAACAAAAAAGAAAAAATGAATGTGGGGAAGTTCAAAAAAGCCATAATCATGAAATCAAATTTTTTTGGAACAAAATGAAATCTTTTATTATTTCAAAAATAAAAAAAAATAAATGAATAAAAAAGAATTAAATTGAAAATATTTGAAAAATTATAATTTAAAAAAAATGTCAAAAAATTGGAATTTAGAAACTTAAAAAAAAATCCCTAAAAATTCAAAGTCTAAAATTTTTAATTAAAAAAATGGTGTTTTGAAGTTTTGAAAAACTATTGAAAGTTAAGAATTGAAAAAAAAAGATTGTTTAGAAGTTAAAAAAAAAACCCAAATTATGAAATATTTTTTGGAACAAAATAAAATATTCTATTATTTTAGAAATTAGAAAAATAAAAAAATAAAAAATATAAATTTCAAATATTTGAAAAATTATCATTTTTACTTTAAAATATATTAAAAAAATGAAATTAGAAAGATTTGAAAAAAAAAAAAATTTTTCAAAAAAAGTCGGTTTGCTGTGAACGTGTAGAACTGATCTGACGTCAGTTTATCACCACTTTGTAAAAACGTGTTTGCTTTGGAAGAAGAAGAAACATTCGCTCTGACCACGACCACACATTACAAATCTATAAAGCAATATTAATATGAGGTAAACTCGAATGGATGAAGACTTTAAACGTCGTCTAACAGCTCAGGCCTCGTATTGTGACCTCAGGGTGTCGACGCGTGCGTCACCTTGCTGAGCGAGCTGTCCAGAGGCTTGTACTCCGTCATGAACTCGTCCAGGAAAACTTTGAAGGTGTTGACCCAGACTTTGACGGGAGACTCCCTCCAGTCCCTCTGCTCCTGTCTCATGGTTTTCTCCAGGATGTGCTCGAACAGAGCGTACAGGTCTTTGTAGCGGATGCTTTTACCGTCGTCCATCTGAGAGGAGGACATGGAGGTCAGAGAGGAGGAGGAGTTAATCTGTCTGCGCTGTAATGAACGCTCTCAGATTAAAGGATGACATAGAGTGGTATAGATAGAGAAACGTTTGATGGAGACGTACAGCGAGCGCCGTGGAGTACGAGTTGAAGATGTTCAGGCGGAATTCCTTCAGAGCCTTTTTGAAGACCACGTCCACCATGGTGTCCTTCTTACTGTCCTCTGTGTCCAGGTCGTTGATCTGAAACGAGACAGAAATCGTCTCAGGATGGAAACAGACTCCTGTGGCTCTTTATCGAGCAGTGAAACCGTCCCGTCGGGCCGTACCTTCTTCATCAGGAAGTCGTTCATGCTCCTGTAGTCGTTGGTGCAGGTCAGGATCTGCAGCGAGTCGTTCTGCCACTGAGCCGGCTCCAGAGCCACGCTGCTGATCTTCACGCTGCGCCGCCGCTTCACCTTCGGGGACGGCTCCTTGTTCTCCTTCAGGTCCCTGGACCCCCGGTCTAACGCCAGGTCAGGACTGCAGGGGGGCGACATGTTTTCCTGACCTGTGGGGGGGAGGGGGATCCAGTCAGGGACTCGTACAAGACCAGCAGAAACAGAAGCACCTCAACACCTGAAGGCACCGTGAGTTTAACACCTGATCATGAACAATCAGAGCTTTAAACGAGCAGATTTAGGGGTGTTGGTGTAGACTGGCAGTCTATTCTACAGGCCCCAGAGGAAAGTCTGGGTTCAGTTAAAGTCTGGGTTCAGGTTGAGTCTGGGCCACTAGAACGATTAACTTAAGAAAAATACAGTCATGGTGATATTTTTCCACTAATTTTGAATCTAGAGAAATATTTTAAAGGAAACCATGAAGAGGGAGGGTGTTGTTTTTTCCCCATATTTTATTTGCACTTTATCCTTCTTTTCTTTTCTTTTCTTTTCCTACTCTTTCTTTTTTGTTTTCCCCTTTTTATTGTCTTGGGGGTGGGGGAAAGGATGTGGGTTAAAAAGAAACACTGTAAAAATCCTCTCATTACTGATAATTTATCAGGACAGTGATTTCTGTTATCTTGTATTTAGTTTAATTGGAAATGAAAGTGTGTTCTCTACAAAAATGAATAAATAAATAAATAGATAAATGAATAAATAAAACCAAACGAAAAAATAAAAGAAAAGAAAACTAAATTAAATTAAGTTAAATTAAATTAAATTACATTACATTAAGTAAAATTAGATTAGATTGAATTAAATTGAATTAAATTAAATTAAAATAAATTAAATTGGGGGTGGGGAGAAAGGATCTGGGTTAAAAAGAAAAACTGTAAAAATCATCTCATCACTGATATTGTATCAGGATCGACATTTCTGTTGTCTTGTATTTCGTTTTATTGGGAATAAAAATGTTTTCCCCACAAAATAAATAAATACATGAATAAATGAATAAATAGATAAATACATAACAAAATCAAATAAAATAAAATAAAACAAAAAAAAACAAAAAAACAAAAAAACAAAACAAAAAATAAAATAAATCAAATTTAATTAAAAAAATAAAAATAAAAAAAATAAACAAAACAAAACAAAACAAAACAAAACAAAACAAAACAAATGAAAAATAAAAATAAATCAAATTAAATTAAAAATAAATAAATAAATAAATAAATAAATAAATAAATAGATAAATAAATAAAATAAAATAAAATAAAAAAAAAAAAAAATAAAATATAACAAATTAAATTAAAATAATCTCTACAACCACAAAAAAAAGTCTGGGTTCAGTTTAAGCCTGAACACATCGCTCCTCACTCCTGCTCTGTGGCCTGCTCCTTCTACTCGCCCATCCTCTGGATAAAGGATTAAAAAGCCAAACAAAGCCTAAAAAATGATCATATTTTGATTTTGATAACCTACCCTCTCCCAGCAGCGGTCCCGTGTCTCCGTATTCCCCGTCCATCGAATCGGCGCCACAGATCAGCTTCTCTCTGGATGTCTTCTTCTCCCCGTACTTCGTCTTTCCCCAGAAACGCATCTTACCTCGAACCCTGATCAGAAACACAGAAAACAGACGGAAAAAGTGGATCAGCTGTTACATTTGTGATCAAAATGTGAAGCTTAAACTGTCACTTATCATTTCTTTTTCCAAACAAAGACGGACTGAGGTGAAACAAACCTCCCGTCCTGCAGATTCTTGCGCATGGAGTCAGATTTGCCCAGATCTCCTGACGACATGGCTTTCTGGATTTTCTGCGTCTCCTCGGGGCTCACAGGCTGAAACATCAGGTCAGAAAATGTGTCAAAACATGGTCTAAGAGACTTCATGTGTCTACATCACTCTGAGGAGAAACCAGCAGATGGCAGCATCACAACACGGAGCTGCACTCAGGGAAAGGTTTGTTTTCCAGAGGAGGAAACTGCTCAGAGAAAAAGTCTGTTAAGAGACGAAGAAAGTGTTTTTTCTCAGGAGGTTTGAGCGGGGACCACTGCGTCCTGACAGGAGAGAAATGAGCGTGCAGACAGCGTTAATGAGGAGGTGATAATTAAGGAGAAGAGTCCCTGTTAGAGCTGTGAGCCAGAAAGAAAAGAAACTTTGTTAGTGCTTAACATTCCCAGGGTTAACACATTTCAACGTCCGTAGGGCATTAATATGATTTTATCGACTAACTGATCAATTTCTCCTGTGAATTTTCTCAGTAGTTTAACAGATTTTTGGGTCAAAACATTAACTTCAGTTTAAAAATGAATAAATATGAAATTAGTCACTGGATCTGAATATTTCTGGGTGTAAATAAAGAGAAATAAGTAAAAAAATGCACATCATGTGATGTTGATGTACTGTTTTATTAAATGCTATTGACTCAAGTAGGCCATCTAGTGTCTCAAAGTGGTTACTGCAGTATTCTAAGTTGTTGGAACCTTAACTTGTGAGTATTTTGACATTTGGAGATCTCAGTACTTTTTAACAAAGACTAACTGTGAAATTTTCTGTGATGAAAGATGAAATTTTAATCTAAAGAAGAAGTTTTACTGATGTATGCTAACCGCTAGCATATTAATGCAATTTCCCATTTACATTAGCATCAAGCTAACTCTATTTTGTTTTAATTGTTTTTGGTAAATAAGGAGATTTAAACCATTTTGGGAGTAATGAACATTTCTTTGTGAGCTCAGTTCTTCAGTAAAATTTCAAGTTGAAAATCCTGAATCAGAGTTTTCTTGAGAAGCGTTAGCTAACTGCTAAACTAAGCTAGCTGCGGCAGACTAGTCGACGTAAGGTCTGGCAGCTCTGGGATAATGTAAAGGATCAATATGGGAATTATTAGGCGCATAGGCTAACAATATCGGTGGATTGAAACATTTCAGCTTCCACTTTAGCTAACATTTCAGGATTCTTACTCAACAGGAACTGGTTTTTCGATCTGTCATATATTCATTAAGAAACGCGAAATCAAGAGTTTGACTTTTGGTGATGATTTCTGAAGGAATCAAGTGTTAAGTTTATGTTTGGTTTACGACCTTAACCAGGATTAACCTGCTCTCAAACTTCCTTTGAAATGTCTCCCCCTTGTGGAAAAGTTTGGAAAGAGTCTGAAGCTGAGATGGAGATGGGGTTAGACGCCTGAAGAAGAGAGGCCACACAGAGAGGCTCGCTGGCGGCCGAGTTTGGGCCGTTACCATGTCTGAGTCACTGAAACAGGACCCTCCCAGGCCCGCCTCCGAGGAGCTCTGTTTGGACAGCGGCAGCGTGTAGTGACGCGGGCTGCGGGGGCTGTCGCCATCATTGTCTTCTTCATCTGTATCGCCCCCCACGGAGAGCACGGGGGCGCGGGTCAGGAAGTCGGAGCGGGTCCGAGCCATTCTGGCTTTCTTTTTCTGGCCCGCTCTGCCCACCTGGAGTTTGTTAAAGTGATGACAGCACGGGGTTTAGAGGACGCCTGGAGGACTTCAGAGGACTGGTCCTTTGGTTTCAAGTTTACGATTAGAAAAATGATCAATCAACCCAAAAACAGACTGTGCTGAAGAAGAGGAGGGCGCCTCAGGACGCATCAAACTGGGCGTTTCTGATATTTCTTGACTGAATGCTCGATTTCTCATTTTTTGTTACTTAAAAAAACAAAAACATGATCTGAAAAAGGCCTCATTCAGAAATCAGAGGCAGATATTTCTAAAAACATTGAGTGCAGAGCCCCCTGCTGGTCATTACAGCAGTTACAGCTGCGTGAAAGTTGGTTTATAAACCTGCAGCAACGTCCACTTCTTTTCTCCAGTCTGACGCAAAAATGCACAAAAACACACAAACACACAAACACACACACATGCTTTTCATGATGTAAACAGGACTCAGTGAGGTGACTCACATCCCGAGGTTTTGCTCCTTTAGACGGCTTCGAGACCTGAACCAGTCCCTCTCTGGGAGCTGCTGCAGGAGCTTCTTTGGAGACAGCGTCACCGTCGAACCTGAGACGAAATGAAGACAGGAAATCAACACAACACACTGGATCAGTACGTCCTAAAAACTAAACTTTATCTTTTTTTTTTTTTTTTTAACAGATTTTTTATTGAGCCACATCCTGGCCGTAGGGGCCTTAGCACTTTTCCACTGCAAAAGTATCAGCTTCTTAGCTGTTATAAGACTGTAAGAGAGAAAAACATGTTGTGTGTTGTTAAGTTTCTTAGATTCCTCAGATATACCAAGAATAATATGGGAAGGATCCGGCTCAATCCGAACACCCAAAACACCAGACAATATTTTCAAGGCTTTTTATCCACTGGTCGTCTGGGATGGTTACGCCAAGCCTTCCCATTTAGATTTGAAAACATCAGAAGAAGGGAAGCAAATAGATGATATAGTGCTAAAGATATGAGATGATAATTTATTTTCATTAGGAGAGAGTTTAAGACAGTCATCTTTGACTGAATTTGGTTTCATTTTGAAATCTTTTGAATGTTCTCGTATATAATTCCTCACTTATAAATAACGTAAGAAATTATTTTTCCCAAGTTTATATTTCAAAAGCAAAGATGTTGTCTGTATATAAATCACCAGTACAATGTAAACTGATTCCACTCCATGTAGAATAGATCCCATCCAAAATGGATGAAGCAAAAGTGGGGTTTTTGTGGATCGGTAGGGCCAGAGATAAAGATTCAAGTTTAAGATTGGATTTGATTTGATTCCAAATACGTAGTGAACTGTGTATTATGGGATTGTTATTGTAAAGCACTTTACTAATTCCAAGCAGCTGCTCAGAAACACAAACACAGAGTCTGTTTCTGGTTTCACTCACTTGGCGAACGTGACTTTGTCCCTCGGGGAGAAGAAGATGTTTCCTGGTTTGTCCTTCATGTTGACGGCGTTGCCTTGGTTGCTCTGGAGCTTCCTGTTGCTGCTTCTTGCCCTCGTTGCTCCGTCTTTGGTCTCCAGAGTGAGTTTGGGGGCCCAGCCCTCAGCAGGGGGTCTGCGCCGCTCTCTGGGGGCGGACGCCGGGGGTGGAGGCAGCTGGGGCCGAGAGAGGCCGCTCCTGAGGTCTCCAGCAGGTGGAGCGTGAAGTGGAGGGGGGGAGGAGTCAGACTGCGTCCTGGCGTGAGGCGTGAGGCTCGCCGTCCTCTCTATCAGCAGGGACCGGGGTCTGACGGGTTTGGCGGGCGTCACGGCGTGGTGTGCGGCCTGTCGGCTCTGCTGGATCTTGGTCAGAGCGTCTCCGCGCTGCTTCTCGAACATGTCTCTCTCGTACTGGGCGAAGAAGAGCCGCTGGCGCTCCAGAGCCTCCTTCTGCTGCCTGATCTGCTCCATCATCTCCTTCTCGTTCTGCTGCCGCTGGCTCCTCTGGCGCTCCTCCTTCTCCTCGTTCAGCCTCACCAGCTTCTCCAAGACGGCGGCGTCGGCCTGGGGGGCGGGGACAGGACTCTGGGGGACGGGACTCTGGGGGGCTGGGACGGGACTCTTGGGGGCGGGGTCTGGGTCTGGTCTCAGTGGTGAGGGTGTTAACTCTCCTGTCTGAGCTGCTGAGTCTCGAACCTGGACGGGAGGACGGATGATGGCGCCCAGCTCCTCGCTGAGCGGCGTTTCCTTCTGCATGCTGATGACCACGACCACCGGGCGGCGCGTCGAGTCCCTCTTCTCTTTGACGGACTTGGCGACCACGGTGCTGGTGGTCGTGGAGATGGCTGTGTCCGTCGTTTGCTGAGGCTCGTCTTCACACTTAGCGGCGACGGCGCCGCTCTCGCTCGCAGGGACATAAAAGGTCTGGAGGTAGTTCTCGGTTCTGGGCGGATGTGTGGGCGCGGGGGGAGGAGTCCGATCGACCGCGCTCGGCGTTTTGAAGCTGGATTCATCCACAGCTTTAGGAGGATCAGCTGGTTTTGGGCTCGTTGGCACCTCCTCCACGTGAGGCTCTGGTTCTGGTTCTGGTTCTGGTTCTGCCTCGTCAGCGTCAGGAGGAGGAGGAGGAGAAAGGGCGTCCTCGCTGTCCGTCACCTCCTCCACGGCCTTCGGCGCCTCGTCCTCCATGCTGAGCAGCTCGAAGCTGCCTTTGGAGCTCTGGCTGTCCGGCGTGCCCTGCGGCGAGCGCAGCGGCGGGCTGATCGACGGCATCAGCTCCACGGACCAGCGCCGCTCGTCGGACGGCGACGTGGCTCCCCCGCTGGTGGCTCGCACCTTGAGGAGCTCCAGGCTGAACTTGGCCTGCTCCAGCTCCCTCATGCGCCGGCTCTCCCTCTTGGCGCGGGTCGTCTTCTGGCTGGGCTCGTCCACCGTCCTGGATCGCTCACGCACGACCACGGCGGGGGCGGGGACTGCTTCAGCCTCCACTTTAGTTAAGCTCTCCTTGGACCCAGCGCGCTCCTCCTTATGCTCCTCCTCGTGCTCCTCCTGGCTGCCGAGGATGTGAAGGCTCCTGTCCCGCTGCTGGTAGGACGGCTCCTCCCACACGCCGAGGCCCATGATCCTCTCTGACGGCGGCTCCTCTTCTTCAGGGGAGAGGCTGGCCCGTCCATTCTGCAGCTTCTCCTGCTCCTCCTCCTCCTCCTTCAGCCTCTGCTCCTTCAGCCTCTGCTCCTTCAGCCTCTGCTCCTTCAGCGTCTTGAACCTGTTGGAGAAAAGATGACGGCGGTCACTAACTGCAGCTCCTCTCTGATAAACCTCCGATGTGGCGACAGCGTCTGGCGCTCAGATTTATTTCTGCACGGTGATCGTCTGCCTGCAGAGCTGCTTTGGATTGGACTGCTTGCGTCATGAAACGCTCTGGTCTATAAGTACTCTGAACGGCACAGCAGGAGCTGAGAGCACAGATTAATCAGCTTTTTCACAGCCAGGGAAATCATTCACCTCAGCGAGCTGTTCAGGCTTTAAAGCTCTGACAAAAAGAGTTTCTTTGTTGAAACATGCGTCTGACAGCTGGACTCACCTCTGCCTGGACAGGTAACCTCTGCCTGCAGCCTGGATCTGGACCACGGCGCCGTGCAGACGCAGGTAGGCCTCTCTGGCTCGGTGACAGCGCCAGGCCGTCTGGATGACGAGCGCGGCGGCGCAGCGCCGGGACAGCCACAGCCTCCACGCTCTCTGCAGCACCTGAGCCGCCTGCCGCCACAGCCTGAACCTCTGACGGGCCTGATAACCCCGCCAGTGAGTCTGCAGACACAACGCTGCCCCCTCCTGGACAGAGGGATCATAATCCTCCTCCTCCTCCTCCTCCGTCTCTGTCTCCTCCTCTTCAACCTCCTCCTCCTCATCCTCCTCGGCCTCCACTCCTTCCTCTATGGACTGGTACGAACGCCACCATTTCTGTGAGGGAAACAGAAATATATGACTTTCAGAAAGAAGTCTGTTTTATTTTTACTGACTTCAGAAAATTCATCAGAAGTTGAAGTTTCTGTTTTCAAAGCAGAATTTTATATTTCTTTTGTTTTTTGAGATTTAAATTCATAGACATCCCTATGAAACCAGGTGAGGATCTTAAGTTAAAATGAAAAATCTTTGATCTCTGGAAAAAAAAAAAAAATCAATCCTTCATTAAAGATCATTACTCACTTAGGAAACGAATACCTATAAACAGTAAAAAGTATAAAGTATAAAGTATAAACAGTAAAAAGAAACCTCAAACAAACCTCAAATTTAACCTTGAAGCGCTGTGGGATCCATCCAGAACTGGTAACATTTTCGAGGATAAAAACTCCATTACCCATGAGTACTAGCACCCACTCCAAAAGACATGCAACTCTTTTTAACTCTTGGTCAAGACAACTTTTCCCAGGATGCATAGCAACAAGGTGAGGTATTTTGTTTGTAGTTTATCGTCCTGAAGCTGAGCAGACTCTCTGTCAGTGTTCCTCACAGCCCGGTGCTCTGAGACGTGTCTGTAACGTGTAACGTTAGTGAATCCTGGTTCTGTCCTACCAGAGCTCATCTACCAACTCCAACCTCACCAAGCAGAGCTAACGTAACCTGGCTCTTCATTTTATTGATAGACTCTCAAGTTTGAACAGACCACTGCAGAATAACTGCTGACTGTGGGTTGGAGACAACATTAGCACAAACACATTAACCTGGGTTTAGCCTTTAGCTCATGGTTTAGCCTTTAGCTCCTGTTTTAGCCTTTTCTGGTGTTTTAGCCTTTAGTTTCTGTTTTAGCCTTTAGCTGGTGTTTTAGCCTTTAGCTCGTCTTTTAGCCTTTAGCTGGTGTTTTAGCCTTTAGCTCATGGTTTAGTCTTTAGCTCGTGTTTTAGCATTTAGCTCATGTTTTAGCCCTTAGCTCATGTTTTAGCCTTTAGATCCTGTCTTAGCCTTTAGCTAGTGTTTCAGCCTTTAGCTAGTGTTTCAGCCTTTAGCTCATGCTTTAGCCTTTAGATTGTGTTTTAGCCTTTAGCTCTTGTTTTAGCCTTTAAGCCTTTAGCTAGAGTTTTAGCCTTTTACTTCCTGTTTTAGTCTATACCTTGTGTTTTAGCCTTTAGCCCCTGATTAAGCTTTTAGCTCATGTTTTAGCTTTCATTTTATTTAGCTTATTTTTTAGCTTTAAACTTGCTTGCTTTAGCCTTAAGCTTGTGCTCTAGCCTTTAGCTTGTATTTAGCCTATGCTCAGCTTATGTTTTAGCTTAATGCTTGTTTTTTAGCCTTTAGCATGTGCTTAGCTTGTGTTTTAGCCGTTTCTTCTCTTTTAGCCAGTAGCCTGAGTTTTATCTTGTATTTTAGCCTTTAGCTTGTGCTCTATAACTCTCCATTTCAGCTTTCTTCTGCTCTGACTTTCTTTTCCTCTCCGACAATCCATCTCCAGTTTCCACCACTACTACAAAACAAATCCAAAACATCTTTTTCTTGAGGAAGAAGAAGTCAGATCTTCTCACAGCTAAACTTTCTCTGCTGGTGTGGTTTCATAAAAGTAACTTTCAGTCTGCGTGCCGTAAAAAGATTAACTCCTGGGTGTGCCCCACCTGACCACAGAAACTGAGAAAAATAATAATAATTAAAAAAAACCAAACAATTTTGTTGCTAATTATCTCAATTTAAATCGTGGCTTTTATGAACAGGCTCATATGTCAAAGTGAGACTACAGAAAGATCATTTAAAGTCCTCTCTGGGCCTTAAACACAAAAACAGGCTTCGTCCATCAGCTGAACAGCTGATTGTTATCAATCTACTGGATGATGTCAAACAGAGATAAAGACTGAAGAAGAGTCTGACTAAAACCTGTGAGTCAGTGTCCAATCCTCATTTTCATTTTTCTCTGTTTTGAACAGACGCAGTTTTGTGAGGACAGACTCGCAGTGATATTGATTATTGATGAAGTGCTGGTGTTAAAGTCCACTCCTCCCACTCTAAAAAGTTAGCACCCAGAGCTGAAAAGAAAAACCTATGAAGCACATTTAAAACAAAAATAATCACTTTTTAAGACATTTAGATCTAAAAAAACAAAAACCTTTGCCAACACCGCCCCAACTCTCTGGAGCTCCCTCCCTCCGATCATCCAAAACTCTGACTCACGTCTGTCCTTTATAAACAACTTTTATAAACTTCGTCAAACAGAAAAACCTTTAATAAATCTCATCAGTTACTCTGTTAGAAATTAAAGCCAGTGAAGATCGGAGCAGCTGAAATCCTCTGTTACTCTACCTGGATGCAGACCGCCGCCTCCCTCATCCTCACAAACTGCCTCCTCTCCAGCTGGGCTCTGAAGCGCCGCTGCAGCGTGACGATGCGTCTGAGGACTTCTCTGTGCAGCAAGGCCTGCAGCCGCTGGCGCTCAGCTTCCCGCAGGAACACCTGAGGGGAGGGGCCAAGAGGGGTCAGCTGACTTAATGAAGAGGAGGGCTGACCACTCACACAGATACACACACCCACACACACGTTTACACACCCAGCTACACATACAGTCACAGGTATGTAAGGTATGATCTTCTAATTATATAGACAGCATCCTGAACACATGGACCCCTCCATCACACACACACACACACACACACACAATGAGGGGCAGAGACTTCATTACATCCTTTCCCCTCAGAGGGAGGAATCTGTCAGATAATGTCAGGTTAGGTCCAACACCTGCCTTTCCTCACGTCTGTGGCTCCAGTTAAAGTTTATTAAGTTCAAAAGTTCAATAAAGAGGAACTTCAGTCCTCCTCAGTGATTTCAGTAAGTACATACAACACATGACCACAGTATGATCTCACAGTAACTTCCCAAACACGGCTCTGCCTGAAAATGAGGTTTGAAATGAGATCACTGTGACGTCATGTGACTTACTGAATCCTCATAAACCTGTACATGCTCATGTTTCCAGTTTTGACCTGTCATGGTGAACAGATAATGTGAACAGTGATTGATTAATGAGGACTAGAGGGGAAGAAAGTTACATACCATGGTTTTTCCCACTTGGTACCCATCAGGCTGCTGGTTCAGCTGGTCCAGACTCTTCTGGATGCTCTCTCTGGTGGCCCTGGTGCCCGAAGGGAGCAGCACCTTGAAGTGATGAACAAAGTCCTGCAAAGAGAAGAAAAGAGAGACAGAAAAGAGAGACAGAAGAGAGAGACAGAAGAGAGAGACAGAAGAGAGAGACAAAAGAGGGAGGTGTTGATGAGGAGGGAAAAAAGATGCTTCTCTCAGCCGCAAACCATGTGGTGGTTCCCAAAGCTCCTGATGTTTTACTGTCTATTACACTGTTCTGTGTCATATCATACTTTACCCTGGTGTACCGTACCATACTGTACCATACCATACTGTGCCGCACCATACCATATCATTGTACATTACAATGTTCTGTGTCATATCACACTTTACCCTAGTGTACCGCACCATACCGTACCAAATCATTGTCTATTGCACTGTTTTGTGTCATATCACACTTCATCTTGGTGTACCGTACCGTACTGTACCATACCATATTGTGCCGCACTGTACCAAATCATTGTATATAACACTGTTCTGTGTCATATCACACGTTACTCTGGTGTACCGTACCATACAGTACAGTACCATACTGTACTGTGCCGCACCGTACCAAATTATTGTATATTACACTGTTCTGACTCGTATCACACGGTACCTTGCTGTACCTTGCTGTACCGTACCGCACCGTACCATACTGTGCCCAACCGTACTAAATCATTGTATTTAACACAGTTCTGTGTTACATCACACGTTACCCTGGTGTACTGTACCGTACCGTACTAAATTAAACTGTACCATGACGTATTGTATTGTCCTGTACGTAACAACAATAGACTGTAAAAAAATGGTGGACGTTATCTGGCTCAGCTCAAAGTGAAGTCACCCCAAAAACTGCTCCCCCTGGTGGCTGGCTGCAGTAGAGGTAAAAAAAAATCCATCTCCCCAGTCATTCCAGATGGGCTGTGGTCAAACTTTAAAAAATTGATACACCTGGTAGAAATGTTTCTCACATCTGCACATCAACAAGGCTTTACGTCATATTGAACGATGATTGACAGCTGCTGTTCTTGAGTATTTTTTCAGGGATAGTAAAATATGTCAGAGATAGAGCCAAAAAGAGATTAGACTCTCCAAAGAAAAAAAAAAAAAATTATTGTTCTCACCCAGCTCCACTCAGATTCTCTCATAGCCCCTACTGCACAGACTCTGGCTGCCAATGGGGGCGCCACACTGTACATTGTACATTGTACTGTCACATCACATTGACTCCATGTCCTAACATATCATATCATAACACACTGTACTGTACTGTATTGTGTTGTACCGTACTGTTTTGTGATGTACCGTACTGTCATATCAAAATATTTAACTATTTGTCATTATTTTAACCCTTAAATGCATTTTTAATTAATGTCACTGTTTTTATTTTGAGAAACAAACATGAATCAGTTATTTTACAGAGAATAAATATTGGAGGGCTGGGGAAAATTACCTACATTATATTGGTGATAAAGTTGATTCTGATGCATTGCAAGTTTTTTTTTTTTGGTCAGTGTCAGATTCTTAATTTATTACCCTTTCAGGTAACTAGAGGACAAAAACATCTCATCTTTTTCCATAAACCACAATTTTTGATTGCACAGTCATTTTATAATATCATCCTGCATTTTATAATTTCAGGGTTTATTTTGGAGGAAAATAGTTAAAGTTTTCATTTTCAATGTTTACAATGAGATAGGACCGTTATCCTATTGTAGGTCTATGCATGTGTTTAGACATCATTCAAGCAAAACACCACCGTGCATGGAGAGTGCAGCACCTCAGTTAAAGGGACAGCGCGCACACCATCTCCAACCCAAAGAAAAATAAAAGCCAAGAAGAGGACATCAGGACAAAAGCCTCTTCCACCATCACTACTAAACAAATTCAAGAAATCTCTTTTTGAAGAGGAAAAAGTCGGATCTCACTCCTCACACTGAACTCTGACCACCATGAGAAGCTGACGCAGCCTCCCGTAGCATCAAACCAGCTGTCAGGGCTCACACGGTTTCCAGGTAGCAGTCCATACAGTCTGTATTTTCAGACATCGTCATGGTCCAAATATGCTGAACTCCCACTCCTCAAACTGAGGCCTGTTGTCTGACCCCCGTCCTCGCAGCGAGCACCTTCCCTGGGCTGCAGGGGGTGGACAGGACACAGACGCTGTGTTTATACCATCACAGGCACGGGGAGAGTTTCAGAGACTCAGACAAAGGAGAGGCTCTGTCCTGATGCTCAGCTGAGTCCTCCTCAGTGATACCATGGCCCAGATATTTCTCATTAGCTCTGAGTGCTGCTCTAAATCTGTTTGGAGGAATATTTGGAAAATGACGGCGTGTGATGCTGAGAGCAGCTGGATGAGATCACTGAAGACGGTTTTTATGAGGCTTCACTCAGTCCTGGAGAGATTAAAACGAGACAACAACGTCCAACAAATATAATTAAACCACATTTTTATGTTTTCTTTGGGTTTTAATGACTGTAATGACTGATTTGAGAGGCGGGGTCTCAGCGTGATGATGTCAGCGTCTCAGTAACTCGAACCCCATCAAACCTCCACGGCTCCAGGAGATACGACCACGCTGGAAAATGTGTTTTTAAGGAGAATGACTCATTGTAACTTCATCTGTGCCTCAGTGTGACATGAAAAGCACGAGTGAAAACTCAGAAACCACCAAATGGAAACTCCAGCGAGGAGAAAGCGGCGTGGGAGTGAGCATCTCCTCAGATCCAATCAGCTCCAAACCCGATCTGTGTCAGTAGTCGGTCTGTGTTTCTCTCAGCGCTCGGCCAGCACAAGCTCCAACATGTTAATATCATCAGCCTCTGACTCCTTTCAACACTTGGCTCAAAGGGTGTTTTCTTTCTGGATAACCTGATACTTTAATTCATAAAAGGAGAAAGAGAGAAGCAGGTCTGCGTTAACTTTTCAGGAAACTCATGTCACGGTCAGACGAGTTCCTGATTCAACTCATGAAGGTTATTTCAGGAGTCATGGCTGGTACGGCTCTGTTAGACGATGTTTCTGTCCCTCTGGAGTTCATCTACTGTGTCTGATTAAAGCATTTTAAGGGAACAACTGAGACCACCGAGTCTAAAAAAGTAACTTTCCCCATAAACAGAAAAAAATGATACAGTAATCCAAAAAGGAGGAGAAAAACTGAGCTTTCTTTTTTGTAAATATTTCTATATTTTCTGCAGTTTGTGCTTTGACCATCAAGGAGCCTCATTGTAATGTTTAAGTGAAGCTATCATTATTACACTAAAAGGAAAAATTTCTGAAAATGCTTCAAAGTCAGAATTTCATTTGGCCGACGCTTTTGTCCACAGGTAACAATTCAGACAAACAGCTTTTAGTCAATCAACCATTTTCCAAAATAAAGCTTTTGAACAAGAAATAAAGCTTATTTCCAGGAAACTCCTCAGCCATCATTCATAAGGTCTTATACCTTAAGATAAAAATGAAGAAACTCATTCTCAGTTGGGATACATCAACCGCTCGGTGGTTCCCTTAGTCCACAACAGTCAGAATTTTTAATGTACTGAAAGGTGCTGTATCATGACTTATCATACCATAATGAACCAGACTGTACCATGTCATACCATATCTTATTGTGTGACATCATACTGTACCGTACCTTATATCATACTGTACCGTACCATGTCATACCATATTTTATTTTGTAATATTCTAGTCTTCCATACATTTTATCATACTGTACCGTACCAAACCACAGCATACCATATGTTATTGCATGATATCCTACTGTGTCGTACCTTTTATCATACTTTACCGTACCGTACCATGGCTTACTTTATCTTATTGTATGATATCCTATAATACCGTACCTTTCATCATACTGTACCGTACCGTACCATACCACATTGTACCATACCTTTAAGTATGACATCCTGTTGTACCGCACCTTATATCATACTGTACCATACCATGTTATACCATACTGTGTTGTATAATATCTAACTGTGTCATACATTTCATTTTATCATACTGTAACATACCGTATCACTGCATACTATATGTTATTGCACAATATCCTACTGCGTCTAACTTTATCATACTTAACCGTACTGTACCATGGCTTACTGTATCTTATTGTATGACATTCCATTGTACTGTTCCTTTTATCTTACTGTACTGTACCATACCGTACTATACCGTACCACATCGTACCATACCTTTAAGTATGACATCCTGTTGTACCGTACCTTATATCATACTGTACCATACCATGTCATACCATATCTTATTGCATAATATCCTACTGTGTCATACATTTTATCATACTGTACGGTACCGTACCATGTCATACCATATCCTACAGCATGATTTTCTACTGTGTCGTACCTTTTATCATACTTTACTGTACTGTACCATGACTTACTGTATTTTATTATATGATATCCTATTGTACCATACCATGTCATAGCATATTTCATTGTTTGACATCCTATTGTACCGTACCTTATATCAGACTGTACCGTACCATGTCATACAATATCTTTCTATTTGTGACTATGTTGTATTGTACTGTAACCTGCTGCAATGTATTGTATTGTGTCATGCCGTCAATATATTATTATCCTATCGTATCATACCAGACAAGTAGAAGACGAAGATTTACTTTAGTAATCCCCTTGGGGAACTTCTGCATCATGTCGTATCCTACCATATCTTGAAAACCGTGTTTCTTTAAGAACATTGGAAATACTTTTTCCAGCTATAAATAACAGTCTTCCTGTTTTAAAGTTGAAACGTTTATTAAAACTAAAGAGGGATTAAACTGTTTGGATCGCATCTGAGTTTCCAAAAAGTGAGGGATTTTTTAGATAGAGATTTAGACAGTAACCTGAAAAAGAAAGTTTCATTGGACAGAAATGTATATTCTACGCCTGTAGTGTGGTATGAGTGATCAAGGTGCTTTAATGTTTGCAGGAAATGTCAAACTTTTTTTTTATTTTTATGCTGAATAAATAAAAAAGAGGAATAAAGATGTGACATTTGTAATAAAGAGGGTTTTTTAAAAAGTGAGAGTGTGTTACCTTGAAGCTGTACTTGATGTTGTAACCCGACTGCCGGATGCGCACAGTCTCCAGCATGCCCGTGTAACGCAGCTGCCTCAGCACCAGGTTATCATTAAACCTTAAAGGCAGCTGAGAGGGAGAGGAGGGAGAGCAGGGAGAGGAGGGAGAGGAGGGAGGAACAGGGGAGGAGGTCACAGAGAGATGAGGGGGATGAGAAACAGCTTCAAACAGGATTTAAAGAAGCTTCAAAAACCAGGGGTCAGTGAACGCAGCGTACCTTCTCAGCATTGGAACGGATGCACTTGACGAAATAAGGCTCAGACTGACCCAGAGTCTCCATCAGCTTATTGAGGGACGCCTGGGGGGACAGAAACACAGGAGTTAGAGCAGAGCAGGCTCCCCCTGCTGGACGCTGAGGATACTGCAGGTAAGGTCTGTGTTTCCTCTGCAGTTATTGACAAACCAAAGGATCTGACGTCACTTTTTTAAGCTCTGAGTGAAACTCTGCAGCTGGATCAAAGTCCCAGCTTCAGATCATAAAACAAGCAACATGTCTCCAACAACCTGAGCGCAGTGTTTCCATCTGCCCTCGCTGTGTGTGTGTAAACATGTGCACATGTGTGTCAGCATGTGTGTCAGCATGTGTGTGTGGGAGGAATTCAGGCTCCTCCCCCTCCGCTGCAGATTAAAGCAATCAGCGCAGCACAGGATGTGGGAAGTGAAGTCATCCACACACTGGAGCCCGGGCGGCCCGCCAGAGGGGCCTCGGCCTGGTCCACACCTCCCACAGCCACAGGGTGCACTCCCAAAAATCAGACTCATTCTGGGTCAGATTAGGAGTTTTATTCAGCTGTTAACGAGAGCTGATTGTAACTGATGTTACTGAGCGTCACCCAGAGGAAGAGTCAGAGTCAGGGAAACTTTTAAAGATGGGTTTTTCTCAGATTTGCAGACATGATGTCACACTTTGAAGACGCTGGATGGACCTTATTTTGATTTTTTTCACAGCTTTTTTACAGTGAGAGCTCTGTCCGACCTGGAACTGTGCGCTGATGCTGGGCGGTTTCTTCTTCTTGTGCAGATGAAGCAGCGACTTGGTGATGCGGTCGTGCAGAGTCAGGCTGCTGAGGTACTTCAGGGATTTTACATTCAGCAAATGCTGCAGGAGAAAAGTCAAAATCAGTGGATTATACTCAGAATTAATCAGAAAAGTTGATATTTCTCCATTCACGGCCTCACCTTAGGAAGAGCTGGCTTCGACTTGTAGTTTTTGTTCCTCCTGTTGAAACACAGAAACTAAAATCAGGCTGACAGTTTCACAGGCTCAGAGGGTCATGTTTCTGTCCATTAACCCTGAATTTATTCTTCCCTCCGGGGAAAATTCCCTCGTCACTTTCTCTCCTCCACACAGAGGTCAGAGGTCAGGGTCGACCACAGATCAGCTGCTCTGGAGTTTGGAGGAATGTGGTGATCATTACAGGACGCTGCAGCAGCCAGATGTTTGCTGACACAGGTTTCAGATAAAGGAGGTCTCAGGATCCAGAGAAGATGGCTCACTACGTCTATCTTTCCTAACATCAGGGTGCATAGGTTCTATAGCAGATTTAGCAGATTTATAGCGGAGTGAGCATCTGTCAAAAATGTGATCTTTGGGGTGAAGACGGGGCTGCTGGCGCGTACACACGGAGAGAGCTGAAGCGAGCGTCCTGAGGGGTAAGGAGGAAACACACGCTAATATGAGTGATGGCACCAAAGATACGGTTCTTAAGCCGCCTGCCACAGTCCCAGTGTGGGAATATTTAGTTTTTATCAGAATGAACAAAGTGTGAGCTCATGAACACCAACCAGCTGATATGTCGCATTTGTTTGAAAATAGTGGCGACGAAGAAGAAGAAGAAGGGGAGGTGCAGCGGAGCCTTGTTCTTTTACAATCCGCTCTTACTGAGGCTTTTGGTCTGCAAAGCAAATAGAAATAAAAGCACCAAACGGTGGCGCTCAAAGACAGATACATTACCAAAGAAATGCAGCCCTTCAATACGGTTAAAGCCAGAAATGTTAAAAATGTTTGACAGACAGTACGGATTGACTGGGAAAAAGGACATGTTACAAACAATTCAGGAACTGTATAAACTCACTTTGATTTAGGCTATAGTTTTTATCATTGACATGTATTTTTTTCTAAAAGAGAGTCCATTTCATTTTCTTTGTATTTTTTCTCTTTCTTGTTTGTTAAATTTATTATATTTTTTGTTTGATTTATTTTATTTCAAAGATCCTGACCTTTTAATTACAGTTAAATACTCTTAAGAAATTAAAGTTTCTTGCTTTTGATATGGTGTACTCACTATCATAATTACATCAATGAAAAAATGGAAAAAATCAAAATAATATTGACAATAATATTGTTTATCGTCAATAATATTTTGGAAAATTATCGTCTAGCAAAATTTGTTATCGTGACAGGGTTAGCTGTACTCCTTCCCTGAGCGGGACGATCGTCAGTTCAACGATGGCTAAAACCAGCGGTTGAATAATCAGGTTTGAAATCACATAATACACACGGTTGTCTGTCAACTAGAATGGCTGGTATAGAAATGAATGAAACCTCATACATGGCCCTCATCACCCCCGAGTTGACAATCAAAGATGGCTGCCCCCCGTTCTGAACAGTTATCAAGCTCCTGTCATAATCAGTTCAAAAGCACTTCTGACAAATGTTTGTGACTCTAAATCAGCCGTAAACATAGTATTGTTCAACTTATATCTGTAGAAATGCTGTCACAGTGTTGTTTACATCCCTCGTGTGGTATTTGTGAGCTAAACGCAGGGCGTGCTAACAACAGCTAACACAGCAGCCCTGGTATGTCGGCACAGTTAGCGGACGTGTAGAGGGTGTCCGTGAATCTGCTCGATTAGTCTCCCCGACGGGCACAAGATGACGTAACGGTCGCTCTGAACTGAATTGTAAATCTGCTTTTTGTGAATTGAAATTAAATTTGTGTTTTTTGAATTTAAAGTATAAAAAGAGTTGAATTTTCATAGGTAAAACACAACTTCAAATTAAAAAAAAAAAAATAATAAATTCAATTTCAAAACATTAAATTTAATTTCACATCATGCTTCTTCAAATTCAATATTTTAATTCAAATTCAGTTTCTGATGGAACAAATTTAACCTCATACATTTTCTACTAAAAAAAGACAAAAGCACTTGATAAGATTCCAGTTTTTTTTTCAGTGTATCCTCTGTAGCTAACAATGAATTAACATTGAATACTTTTTGTTTATATCAAACAGTTAAAGCTCTTTCTGTGCTCTTATTTCGAGCAGCCTGAATTAAAATCCTTCAGTTTTAATCAGTTTATAACTTCTGTCTGATGATGAATCCAGAGCGGTTACAGCCTGCTCGTTATGTTTAGATCATCAAACTTTTGCTGGTTAAAGTGGACAACTGATTGACCCGCCTCCTAACCTCACCCTAACACACATGTACTGAGTCTGCCTCCATGTTTCAGTCTGTGAGTGTGTGTGTGTGTGTGTGTGTTACTGACATGAGGATGTCGTGTGCTCGCTCCAGCAGTTTGCTGTTGGCAGAGTTCACGAAGACGCCGTCTTCTTCTGTGTTGGAGCCGCTGGACGACAAACGACTCTGTCGACTCACTCGACCGTTCCAGCCGAGGCCCGGAGAACTACTGCGGACCAAACACACACACACACACACACACACACACACACACACACACACACACACACACACACACACACACACACACACACACACACACACACACATGGATAAAAGGTCTTAAAGATCTTAAAGAAACTAATGAAGCCTCAAAAACGTAAAACTTTTGAACAATGCCTAAAATAGCCTCAATAATCCAAATATAAATATGTTTATTAAAAGTTTCCTGATCCTGTTTTTCCCTCAGATGTTAAACTCTTGCGTCAGATCCTCACACAGAGCTGTTGGTCTCATCAAACCTCCTGAAGCTGAAGCAGCAGAGCGTGCCGTGTTTCTGTGTCCGTACAGAGGGAAGGATGTGACCAGCAGAGGCTCTGCTCTCCACCTTTTCCCCTCGCGGAGAGGAAACCCCTCAGCCTCAGTCTGACACAGTCTGACTCAGTCTGACTC
Source organism: Halichoeres trimaculatus (assembly GCF_033239565.1). Classification (NCBI taxonomy): domain Eukaryota; kingdom Metazoa; phylum Chordata; class Actinopteri; order Labriformes; family Labridae; genus Halichoeres; species Halichoeres trimaculatus. The sequence goes on along the minus strand of NW_027437181.1, from coordinate 661,569 downwards.
AATCTGACACAGTTTCCTGAAGCCGTGGAGGCTTAAACCTCAGGCCGCGAGGTGAAACCAAACCACCTGCTCAGAGCACCAGCAAAAACAGGGCGGTCAGGTCCTGGAGGAAACCAGGAACCATCCTGGACCGAGTCCAGAGGAGAGACGGACAGACAGACAGAGGAGGAGGAGGAAGTCTGCTATGGGAGCAAATAAGGGACAAAACTATCTAAGTGTTAAATACTGAAATAAAACACCACTGAATCTGAGTTATTTTGCTATGAAAACCATGTATCTGAATTTATTTGTCCTAAATTCATTTATTTAAAAATTTAGATCCAAAAATTCCCTTATTAAAAATTCTGATTGAAAAGTTTAACTTTCGTAACATGACAACAAAAAGTTGCTCAAAATAAATTTGTCAAATTCACGTTTATACTCTATATTTTATTGTCATTATTCTTTTTTTTTTTTTAACTTTAAATGTATATATTTTTATTCTACTCTGTACAAAGTTCTTTATTTAATATTGTTATTATTATTAAATTTTCTACTACTTAAGCTCTATTTTTTTTACTTTTTGTAATATTTAGTGTTTCTCTTTGGGTCTTTATTCACAACATTTGTACTGAAAGTGTGCAGTTTAAACCGCAGTCAAATTCCTTGTATTCTTAAAAATACTTGGCAAAAAAAGGTGATTCTGGTTCTGATTCTGGTTCTGATTCTGGTTCTGATATTTTCTCTCCTGCCCTGGTAGCCCGGATGTTGCAATCTGAATTTTCCAACTAGAATTTTCAGATCTGACTTTTACAAACTGAATTTGAGCAACCATATCTTATTTTTTTGGACCTGAATTTTAAATACTCTGCGAAAAACTGAAATCTTATCGAGTGTTTTTGTCTAAATATCAGTAGAAAATGTCTTTTTAGACTAAATCTGAGCCTCATTTACCTGACCGGTCCAGAAAAATGTCTGATTTCAAGTTATTTAAAGAGCGAAGTCTGAATTACTTTAACAATAAAAAAATAAATCTGACAATGGGACGAGAGAAAAATAACTTGTATTAAGAAATTATTCTAGTTTTAAGATAAAAAATTCCAGCAAATTTCTCTCTTTAAATAACTTGAAAAAAAAGACATTTTTTTACTTGAAAAAAGACAAAAACTCTTGATAAGATTTCATTTTTTTTGCTGTTAGCACTCAGATAATTGTGTCCCTTTTTTGTTTCCATACTCTCTCTGAGTTATTTTGCTATGAAAACCATGTTTCTGAATTTATTTGTCCTAAATTCATTTATTCAAAAATTAAGATCCAAAAAATTCACTTATTAAAAATTCTGATTGAAAAGTTTAACTTTTGTAACATGACAACAAAAAGTTGCTCAAAATAAATTTGTCAAATTCACGTTAATACGCTACATATTTTATTATTATTATCATTTTTATTATTTTTAACTTTAACTTTTTATAACTTGTAAAAAGACTTTTTTTTTCACTTGAAATAAGACGAAAACACTCGATAAGATTTCAGTTTTTTTGCTGTTAGCACTCAGATAATTTTGTCCCTTTTTGTTTCCGTACTCTCTCTCTGTCTTTATCTCAATCAGCGTCAGTCTCTGTGTTCCTGAACAGTCCGTCTGAAGCTGATCCTGGTGTAAAAACTCAGGTCCCTGCTCACAGCCTCAGTCAGGATCTGGTGCTGGACTGGAACCAGAGACCAGGTGTTAAAACCCCTCAGAGGGGTCCTGGTCTTTCTGAGTCCTCCTTTCTGAGGAGGCCATTAAAAGAGTCAGAGACTGTCAGAGTCTGATCCACCATCCTGACCTCAGTCTGCTCTACATCTGCACAGTCCCACAGGAAAAGCCCACAGACATGACTCTCACTGCAACCTGACGTACATACAGAGTTATAAATTACAGCAGAGGAGGTGAAGGAGGTGAAGGAGGTGAAGGAGGTGATCGAGCAACCCGTGGATCCTAACACTCGGCACAATGAGCTTTCTGTGGAGACTCTCTGTGGAGACTGTTCACCTCCACACAGAGTCCCATAAACCTCAGCGCTGTCCAAAACCGCGTCCAGCCGACACGCTCCCTGCAGAGACTCCTTATTTATCACCCCCAGACGTCCCCGCTGAAGCATAGCTCTGCCTTTACATCACACAGGAAGCAGCTGCTCAGGGTGAGCGCCGTCCTGGTCTGAGAGGACGAGTGTGAACCACAGAGCAGGTCAGAGACAGAGACAGAGACAGGTAGGAGGGCAAAGGTCAACAATCACTTTGAGGAAGGATTTATACAGCTCCACTCTGAGCTCCACTCTGAGCTCCACTCTGAGCTCCACTCTGAGCTCCACTCTGAGCTCCACTCTGAGCTCCACACTGAGCTCCACACTGAGCTCCACACTGAGCTCCACACTGAGCTCCACTCTGAGCTCCACTCTGAGCTCCACTCTGACGACAGATGAACTGGTTCATCAATATCTGATGGTGATGATGATAAAACTCAACTTCCCAATGGGTAAAACTGTTTTCTTTGCCACTGTGGACTTACTGAGAAGAAAACAATCAAAACAGGATTTTTTTTACCCCGTGAAAATACAGATCTGAATTTGGCTAAAAAAAGATCTGATTTTAAAAAAAATCCATAACACTATAACATATAACAACAATCCAAAACACTGCAGACTGAATTTTTGTCTGGTATCATCCTTCTCTAAAAAAAGGAGACATGACATGGAAATAAAATCCTTACATGGAATAAAACCCTAACATGTTTATAAAAGCTTTACATGGAAATAAAACCATGACGTGGAATAAAACCCTAATGTGGAATAAAACCCTTACATGGAATAAGACCCTGAAGTGGAACAAAACCCTAAGGTGGAATAAAACCTTAACGTGGAATAAAAACCTAAGGTGGAATAAAACCCTAACGTGGAATAAAACCCTAATGTGGAATAAAAACCTAAGGTGGAATAAAACCCTAACGTGGAATAAAACCCTAATGTGGAATAAAAACCTAAGGTGGAATAAAACCCTAACGTGGAATACAATCAAAATGTGGAATAAAACCAGGACGTAGAAATAAAACCCTAACATGGAGTAAAACCCTAAGGTGGAATAAAACACTTGTAATAAAGCCCTAATGTGAAATAAAACCCTAACGTGGAAAAAACTCTGACGTGAAATAAAACCTCATGTGGAATAAAACCCTGAGGTGGAACAAAACCCTAACATGGAAATAAAAGCCTTATGTGGAATAAAACCAGAATGTGAAAATAAAACCCTAAAGTGGAATAAAACCCTTAAGTGGAAATATAACCCTAACATGGAATAAAACCAGGACATGGAAATAAAACACTTAAAAGGGATTTAAAACTGTAACATGGAATAAAACCCTAACATGGAAATAAAACCCTAATATGGAGTGAAACCCTAACGTGGAAATAAAAAGACCTTCCAACAGGATCAGATAACCAGGCAGCTTCGTTAATCTAAGTCAGGATCTAACAAACTCAAACTTCCTGGTTTCTGTGCTGACTTTCTCTCCAGGTTTCTGGCGACAGGCCGCCGTGTGTGAACTCTTACCGTGGAGACTTCTCGTTGATGGTGTTGCTCCCCTGGAGGTCTGACAGCGGCGTCCGTGGACTCCTCCTGGTCACACCTGGTCACGGACAGACAGGACGGCGTCACGTGGAGGAACAGACACACAAACGCTCTCACACACGTCCACACACACTGGACACGACGAGGACAAACAGTCACACCTTTCAGAGCCAGCTCCCAGACCAAGCACACCTGGACGCCACGGACGCTGAGTGTTACTGCAGTGAGTGTTTGTGCCTTTGGGTCAGAGCGGTGATCGACTGATGGATGGTGAGTTACTGTTAGTGCGGATCGATGGAGGGTGATACTGAAGCGTTGATCAGCTCAGTGTGGGCGGAGCTTTAATCATGATCTAAAGTTTCCAAAAAACCATCGAGCATTCAGCCCCTAGAGGACGGCGGCAGCGGAGCCGGCGCACATGTAGGGCGATTAAATCACAAACTTTGATTCTTCTCGATATAAAACCCTCTGACTGGAAAGATTTACTGATTTCACTCAGATCAATTTCCTCTTTTTGTGTCCTGATGAATCTCTCTTCATTTATTTACAAAGACACTACTCAATTTTTTTATTCAGATTAAATGCATTTGCAAAATATATGACATTTCAAGGAGTTGCATAATTTTTCAATAATCAAAAAAATTCATAAATTTGCAAAAAAAATAAATAAAAAAAGAGAGTAACAACATGTGCTACATTTCCTTTTAAAAAAAAATTTTTTTTACAATTTTTAAAAATTTGCACAAGGTAGTGAATTTGCAAAGGTAAGTTTAAAATTGTGATTTCAAAAATTTGCTTAATTTTTTTTAAAAAAAATGTACAATTTTAAAATTTTGCAATTAAAAAAAAGATACTTGAATAATTTGCCAAAATTTTAGAAATTTGCAAAATATGACATTTCAAGAAGTTGCAAAATTTTCCAATAATAATGACATTTCATAAATTTGCAAAAATAAAAAGAAATAAGAAAAGAGAGTTACAAAATGTGCTTTACAATTTTCAGAAATTTGTACAAATTAATAAATTTGCAAAAGTAAGTTTAAAATTGTGATATCAAAAATTGGCTTAATTTTCTAAAAAATATACAATTTCAAAATTTTGCAATTAAAAAAAAGATACTTAAATAATTAGCAAAAATTTCAGAAATTTGCAAAATATGACAATTCAAGAAGTTGCAAAATTTTTCAATAATAATGACATTTCATAAATTTGCAAAAAAATAAAAAAAATAAAAAAGAGTTACAAAATGTGCTTAACAATTTTTAAAAATTTGTACAAATTAATACATTTGCAAAAGTAAGTTTAAAATTGTAATTTCAAAAATTGGCTTAATTTAGAAAAAAAATGTACAATTTCAAAATTTTACTATTTCAAAAATATGATACTTGAATAATTTGTTAAATTTCAGAAATTTGCAAAATCTTTTAAAAAATTTGATTTTTTATTTCTAAATTTTAAAAATGGCAAAAATTGAAATTAGAGACATTTGCATTGTTTTTTTAAACTGCAAAAATAAAAAAAATAAAAGTTGAAAGCTTTATTGACAGATCTGATGCATATTCAGTTAAAAAATGTTAACCAATGATTTTATTTAGTATCAGTGCGTTTTAAATCACAAACTTTGATTCTTCTGATCTTTGTTACGTTCTGGATCAGTCTCCAGAATCAGTGTGTGTGTTTACAGGAAGCAGTGAAACGACCTCCAGCCAATCAGAGCAGCTACAGCGTGTTAGCCTACTCTACAGGGATGTGAGTCAGCACGTCATATGAACCGTGTACCGTTTCCAGGTTCATCGCTCTGAGCGCGGTCTCTGTCATCAGGAGCTGCAGGCGGCACAAAACAAACACAAACACATCTGAGCGTCATCAACCACGGACAGGAAGAGGTCGTCTGAAAGCTGTGTGTGTGTGTGTGTGAGCTCGTTAGTGATAACTGTTTATTAATCTGTGTCCATCAGTGTGACCTCCCCCCACCCTGCCCTCCACCCCCACCACCTTCAGCTGATGTGCCGTTAGTGAACACGTTAGTGAACACGTCAGTGAACACGTCAGTGAACACATTAGTGAACACGTGAGTGAACACGTTAGTGAACACATTAGTGAACACGTTAGTGAACACGTTAGTGAACACGTTAGTGAACACGCTAGTGAACACGTCAGTGAACACGTTAGTGAACACGTTAGTGAACGTGGTTACAGATGAGCAGGAATCTCCAACTCTGAGGTGAAGAAGAAGAAACTGATCCGTGCGTCCTGTTTTCCCAGCACCAGTTAACCCAATCACTCGTGCTCTCCTAGCTCCACGCTGGTGTTAGTGACAGAAGCTGAGCATGCTGGGAGCAACGTGCAGGATGAGGCTAGGAGCAGGAGCATGCAGGAGGGAGAGGAGGAGGACGGAGGAGGGCGGAGGAGGACGGAGGAGGACCGAGACCGACAAACATCCAGACTCACTGCAGAAACTCAAAGCTGCAAGTTTAAACTGAGGAGCAGCGATAAAAATGTTTGTTTGTGTCACCGACTGTTTCTCAGACAGATTTAACCTTTGGCTTCTGTTTTAATCTTTTTAATCTTTTATTATTTTTATTTTACAGATGTTTCCTCACATTTCTTTACCTCTCTCTTACAGCTTCTATTTTATTTATTTTTACTGTTTGTTTTTATCATGGAGAGCACTTTGCAACATTGTTTTTGAAAAGTGCTACATAAATAAATTTTATAGCTATCATCATTATCCAGAAAAATCTTGATCTGTCGTACGAGTTTTTTTCTCCTCTTGTTTAAACCAACATAGTTTACAACTGCTCCAAAACGTAGCCGCTAGACTCCGACTGGAACCAAAGACTAAACCACTGATGTTTCATCTTTTCTTCACTTGTTTACGGTGAATTTTAAACTTGATTTAAAGATTTCGTCATTGACAGTACAGTAGTCTTCATACAAACCGCCTGTTTTTCTCTGTTCCAAGAATAAATGAAGAAAATGGACATTTTTCCTTTTGATATTCAGCCCTCTGACTGGAAAAATTTACACATTTCACTCAGATCAATTTCCACTTTTCATCTCTTGAATAAATCTCTCTTCATTCATTCACAGACTCCTCAATATTTGATTTAGATTTTAAACATTTGCAAAATTTATGGCATTAAAAAAGCTGCAAAATTTTTTGATTGTAATGAAATTTCATAAATTCTCAATGCCATTTCATCATGTTTTTTTTAAAAATTATGAAGTTTAATTTAATTTGAACCTTTTTGGAAATGTGAAAAAGATTCATGAATCAACAGTTTGGTTAATTTTTTTTTTTTTTTTTTTGGGGGGGGGGGGGGGGGGGGGGGGGAAATAAAAAAAGATGATAACAAACTGTGCTAAATTTCCAATTTTTTTTTTTATTTGTCAAAATTAATAAATTTACAGAAGTAAGTTTGAAATTGTAAATTCAAAAATTGGCTGAATTTTCAAAAAATGTAGGATTTTAAAATTTTTCTGTTTTTTTTTTTTTAAAAAAGAAATTTAAATAATTTGCTAAAAATTCAAAACTTTGCAAAATCTTCAAAATTTTTGATTTTTATTTCTAAATTTTAAAAAATGTCCAAAAATTAAAATTCCAAAAATATGCAAAAAAATTATAAAAATTGCAAAAAATCTCCAGATTAATTAAATTTGATATTATTGATTCAAGTCTAAATTTGTTTGGGTTTTTTCTTTTAATTTCATTCCCCTCACATATTTATTTTCTTTCCTTTTTTATTTTGCAAATCTCTCTGTGAGCCTGTTTGAAAAGTGATGGAAAGTGAAATAAAGCTCATTCTTATTTTATCACCTCCAACAGTGGTCATTTTACCAACAAGTTAGCTTCAGTTTTTTTTTTTAGCTTGTTTTCAGTCTTATCGCTGTGTTGTGATGTTAATTTTCATGATAATATGACTATAAAGAGTAAAAATATGATATTTATGTTGTGTTCAGGGCAAAACTGACCATAAACTTGGATAAAGACCAAAAATTATCGACCTTAGCTTTTGTTTCCTGGAGGTGAAGAACAAGAAAGTTGAGCCAAGTGACTGAAAACCAAACATCTACGTTTGCTGTCCGCATCACTTCCTGTTGGGGATGGACCCTCTTTTCCTACAGTCAGTGTTTCTCTTACTCTAAGGATTATAATCTCTCAGTTTGACTTGTGCTAGCGTGCAGTGAACCAGCTGATGTTGGTCGGCCCCGCCCCCTCGCCCCCTCGCCCCCCGCTGTGTGACATGCAGACAGGAGCAGCTACGGTCGGAGTGGCAGCCTTACTGTACTTCTCCTCTTTGCATCTCTGCAGGATCTCTAAGCTTCTCTGATGCACAGGATGCTGCAGAAAGCTAAAACTATCCACACTTTTCAAAACTGCACAGGGAGCAGCGTCATCATGCCCTTGGAGAAGCAAAACAGAAAGAGAAAAGAGAGAAAGACAAAAGGGAGGGAAAGAGACAGAGAAAGGAGAGATTACACAGCGAAGGAAAAAGATGAAGAGATGCAGTCGTCTACTGGAGAGAAACCTGCGCAAGACATGTGGAAAGAAGACGATTGACATTCAAACTGCAGAGACGTGTGTCCCCAAAGCATGTCCACTCTGTGTCCTCGATTTAAACCTCGCTCAGAGTCATCCATGACCTCATGAAAAATACACTCAGAGCCAAAAACTCACAGAGCGTCTAACATCATACGGAGCAAAGCCAGAGGAAGTCTACGGACAGAGGCGTTCATGAGGAAGCTACAGCTGGAAGAGACAAAGATTCAGAGCTGGAGGAAAGTTTTATAAACACAGGGCAGCACTACGAGCAGGTCACAAACACAGAGTGGGACGCTGAGCATGGAGGAGACAGAGCTATGATGAACAGACACGACGAGAACTCTGAGCTCAGCAGGAAAACTAAACACTGTTAGTAATATTTGGATGACTGGCTTCAGGAAGCTCTGTGAGCTGATCTGTAGGCTGCAGATCTATAACCTCTGTGTAATCTACAGGAGGATCCTCTGGAGGAAGGAGGACTCACCACTCCTCCTCTGCGTGTGCCTCCTCCCCGCCTCCCTGAAAGCCACCAGGGCCCTGAAGTAGGCTCGAAGGACGGCCCAGCGGAAGGTGGCGGAGGGGTCGATGCCGATCAGGCCGCAGATGAAGGCGTTCTTGCTGCTCTTCAGGAGCGCCACGATGTCCGGCCGCATGTGGTCGGTGTTCTTCTCCCTGAAGTCCTGAGTTCGTCACGACACCATGAAAACAGACGTTAGTACTGAATCATTTTATAAAATCTGCATCAACTTTCCACTCAGACGCTGCCAAACTGGTTTTAAAAGTTTAAGATCTGCTGTTTTAGTTTCTATTAAACTGAGTTTAATTCTACTTTAACTTATTTAACTCCAATAGTTTATTACATAAGTCAATTTTAACAATCCCTGTACTGTATCTTCTAATTTTATCATATGGCGTTTTAAATATATTTCTACTTCTGTAATAATTTTTCTTAATTATTTAACCAATATCTTTCACTAACTTGTTTTTTATCTGATGAAATTACTTTATTTTTGTTGGTATAAGCTTCTTTTTTTATTTGAACATTTTATTTGACCTCCACTGTATTTTCATAAACCCCTCATTTCATTCATTTATCAAAATTAATTGTTTCCATGTTCAGCACTTTGCAAAAACGTCTGATTGATAGTTTTGCTTAGATATATATGTTAAGTTAAAAAAAAAATATATATATATATATCATGTAGTAATCTACGGTGGCCTGTGGGGGCCAGACGGTTTAAAGAAAAGCTATTATATGAATGCAAAAGGAAAAACACCAATGCAAAAGCAACAACTTTTGCAAATCAGCTGACACCTACCGGTCACTATTAATAAAAAAAGAAATGCATATCATAGAAATTGTCAATGCCTCTTTTTATATTTTTAAAAAATTACGAAGTTTTAAGTCATTTAAACTTTTTGGAAATGTGAAAGAAGTGAAAGTGATGATTCAACGATTTGGTTTCATTTTGTTTACCAACTCTCTGTTTGTTTTATATTTTCTTTTCTCACATTATTTAAACCAAAAGTTTAATTTTTTCCCTTTTTTCTCCACAGAAAGTATTGACTGGTATTGAAATCCCGATGTTGTTCTAAATATTATGGACATTTTTTACATTTTCTCTTTTTTTTTTTTGACAATTTCACAATTTAAAAAAAATGTTTTTTCAAATTTTTTGTTGTCTTTTTTCTTCAATTTTTTGAAAGTTACAATTTTTTTTTAATTTTTCCATTTTTTCTAAATTTTAAACATTTTAATTTGTAAAAATTTTTCAAATTTTCAAAATTTTTAAACTTGAAACTTTGCTATTGTTTTGTACATTTATAAGAAGTAAAAACTAAGACATCACATGTACAATTTCATAAATTTAAAACAACTTCTGGTTTTGACAATTATCCACTAAATTTTACCTATTTATAGAATTTTATATACTAAATCCTCTTTAGAAGGTAAAGTATATTTTGTGTCTCCTGAATGACTTTAATTTCGTTTTTTTTTTCCAACTTTCTGTTTGTTTAATATTTTCATTCAAAAAGTTTCATTTTGATTCAAAATCAATAAATCGTGTTTTTCTTTTTGAGGATCTTTAAAACTTTGTATATCCCTGAAATCTGGGCCATGTGATTGTTTGTTATGAACTTTCCTGACGAATCTTTGGAAAAATCTGCAAACATGTCCTGATCAGGGAAATAGAGTTAAACATGTTAAAGCCTGAATGTGAAAAACAAAACCAGAAAAATAGTTCATCAGCGACAAACACAAATGTGTAAACTTTGACAAACTTTTTGTAAAGATGTGTAAAAAAAAATATATAAACTGTTGTTTTAGAGACTCTGGCTGTTTCAGTTTGAGGCAGAGAGCGAAGCCGTGTCGACGCTTTAATCTGAACCCGTTGCTGCTCCTGCTGGACGTGACGTAACGTTTGGAAAAGCTCCAAAAGTTTCCTGTGGGTGAATCTGTTCAACCTAAATCTTATGTAAGTCCTGAAAAATATGCCCCAGCTCTTTTGATTTTTATTTCAGATCAGAACAGACGGGATTAAAACAGACGGAGGTCTCACATGGTCAGATTAAAACGGCCCTGTGCTGCCTGTGGGCGACCAGCGGGATTACTCTGCTTCCTAAAAACGTACGATCAGGACGAGGGCGATGATCTCACAGAAACAGAAAAAGGCTCAGAGCTCCATCTGATGCTGATTTATACAAATCTGTGACATGAACCAAACATCCTGCTGAAATAAACCAAACCTCTGTGTGTGTGTGTGTGTGTAAGTGTGTGTGAGGGGGTGATTGGACCGACCTTGACGCCGTACTTGACTTTCCCAGCGTAGTGTTTGATGATGAAGGCGGGCTCCATGACGGCAGGAAACTCGATGTAGCTGTTCCCCTCGTGCTGACGCTTGAACTTGTCCAGCAGGGTCTGGTTGGTGGCCTGAGGGAAGCTGAGGACGGAGGTTTTGGATTAAAACATTGTTTAAAAAAGTCTGTTTCTAATCGTTTAATGCACTTTTGATGAACTTGTTGAAGGCTGTGGTAGAAACAGAGGAAATGTTTGACAGGTTAGTGATCCAATCATCTACAAATGAAGTGAAAACATGAGTTTTTCCACCAGAACATAAACAACGGCCTGATACAGTCTGATACAGTCTGATAGGTGGGCTGCTCTGACGGTTTCTCCTCAGTCAGAGTCGATGGTTTTACGCTCAGATGTTCGTCTCGCTGAGGAGAAAACCATCAGCTCACAGGAGGAGGCCGAGGGGCTTTCTGGGAGGAAACCTGAGCTCTGAGAGCAGCAGAGACGGAGATTCAGAGACTTTCTGAGGAGGAGGATGAAGTCAGGATGAAGAGGACCGGGACGTCAGGAGGAAATACTGCTGGCAGAAATACAAGGGGTCCATGACTGCAGATTAAATTATGGAGATTAGATTACCTTTAAGCATTATATAAGCAAACCTACAGGGAGGTTTGATGAATTTACTGTTTGGATGGAGCAAATGAACCAACAACCTGCAGAAACACAGTCTCACGTTTCCCCTCGGAGCCTGCGCCGGCTCTTTGTTGGAAAGTTACTGAAGTTTTCTGCTTCTTAAAGGTCAAATTCAGAGAGAAACGTTTCACTTTCTGCATCAAAGTGTTGGATTATTGATGTCAGAGTCTGAGGTTTAAAACTCTGTTCATTTTCAGTCCATTTCTCAGTGAAGCTGTGGCGAGCTAACGCTGGTCTCACGTCACCGTGACGATAAAACCACATTTTACCGCTCAGCTTCCACGTAACCGACCCCGTCATAGGCACACCACAGTCTAGGGCCAGGACAGGAAACCTGGGACAGAGCTTGTGAGGCGTTTTCTTTCAGGTGTAACTTTCTGTTTTTGTCATCTCAGTGTAGTGTCCTCGGTCATTGGAGTTTAAAGTCTTTTCATTTCCTTTTTGCACTTCTCCTCTTAAAAAAGTACAGTTTAAGATGAATTCAGTGTTGTGTGCACCAGCCTGATAAAATGTTTGTGAAGTTTTTTTTGCAGAAAAAAAAAAAGGTTGATTTTTTACTACTGTTGTTCAAATTTTTACCACAAAAATGATTGATAGGTTTTTAAATTCCGATATTTTTCTAGATATTATAGAAATTTTTTACTTTTTTTTTTTACAAATACGCAACGTAAAAAAAAAATCTTTCTCAAATATTTGAAATTATTATTTTTTTTAATTTTTGAAAGTAACTAATGTTTTGATTTTTTTTTAATTTCAACATTTTTTATTTTTTTAATCTAAATTTTAAGACATTTTAATTAAATTTTTTATTCTAAATTTTAAGAAATTTTAATTTAGAAAAATATTTTTCCAAATTTTAAGACATTTTAATTTAAAAAAAAGTATTTTTTTAAATTTTAAGACATTTTAATTATTTTTTTTTTTCTAAATTTTAAGACATTTGAATTAAAAAAATATTTTTTTTCCTAAATTTTAAGACAATTTAATTTTTTAATAAACATTTTTCTTAATTTTAAGACATTTTAATTTTTTTTTACATTTTTTACAAATTTTAAACTTGCAAACTTTTTAAATCTAAAACATTTTGCAAATTTTTGTCAATTTGTTAAAATTAAAAACTAAGACTTCACTTGTACAATTTCATAAATTTAAAATTACGTCTGGTTCTGATAATTTTTCTCCAGATTTTAACCATGTATTGAATGTTTAACACTATATAGTCTTTATTGTGAAGATAAAGTGGATTTTGTGGCTTCTAAACGACTTTAAACCAGGTGAGCTGAGGAAAAAATGGCTCCAATGGGAGTAAAGGTTGCAGAGCCCTGGTTATGACCCTTGAGCCAGGTTGTGACATTTAGATGCTGCCTCCTTCTGCTCATATCAGAGTAAAACTTGAAGCTTTTCCTTATTTCTGTTCTCTGAGGAGATCCATCATATCTGGTGTCAGAGTGGATCTGTGGTGGTGTATCAGGCTGTGTCTGGCAGCTGATAGTCGTTACCTAAGAGCTGAGTTATGTTTATTCATCGTTTGCTTTCACAGTCAGAGCCGGTCCCACCTCGACGTCCTCCTCCTCAGCTCTGATCCAGCACACAGGGGAGAGAAAACCCTGACCTGGTCCAGGGACTGAGAGACTCACTTGCACTCCTCATCCAGGAGGTGAAAGAGCGCCGTGGGCTTCTTGCTGATCAGCGTGATGCAGCCCGTGTTGTCGATGTAGTCGATGTTTCTCCAGCTGATGCCCTCTGACCTGTACTCCTCCTGCAGACACACGAAGCAGACACACGAAGCAGACAGAGAGAGGTCAGCGTCAGGGTTAAACTCATCTCACCTTCATCTCAGAGCGCCCTGCACTTTTTAAAAAGTGTCTGCAGAGCTCTGAGGAGCGTTCAGAGTGTTGAGCTCTCGCTTCCTCGTACATGTTGTTGTTTTCCTGTCCGTTCCTGGGAAAAGGACTCAACCAATAAAGACTTTAATCCAGAGGAGGTTTAATAAGAGTCTCTGAGGATCTCCTCCTGCCCTGGTCTCATCTCTGACAAACCCCAGAGTCACAGACAGACTCAGCTCACAGGTAAACACACTGACAGGAAGATGATCTCGTCCCCGTAGCAACACCTGCCCAGGTCAGCTGGCTCTGACTGATCTGGATCAGAGATTATAAAACAGCGTGAGCGTCAGGTGGACGCTGACTCAGCTCCCTGCAGATCCCTGAGCTGGGCTTTGTGGGGGTGTTGAGTTACATCGCTCAGGATCCTGTCCCGCCCCCTCCACATGCTGTAACCATCGTCCAATGAGAGCAGTGATTCACTCATCCTGACTCAGAGCGAGAAACTGAACCTGTCAGAGAGTCCTGCTGCTTTTTACTCTCCTGAGTTTTCATGTTTGTTTTGCTTTGTGCTGCGAGTGTTTCATTTATTCAGCTGATGATAAACTGCAGCTCATCGCTAAATACGTCCCACAACAATTGAGCGTTCTGCACATGCTTCCTGTAGCAGGTATCAAGCTAACACGATAGCTTTTAAAAAAGTTTTGGCTCAGCAACTGAAATATGTAAACTTGTGGATTGCACTTTTTAAATGGACTTTAAAACTTTTATTTATTTATTTATTTATTCATTTATTTATTTATTTAATTGCCGCCTTTGCTCTTGAAAACTACATTCTAGTAAAAAAAGTAAAAAAAAAAGTAAAAAAAATTAAAACAAAAATGATATAAAAATAAAAATTGCATTCCATCAAAAAAGTTATAAATAAATAAATAAATAAATAAATAAATAAATAAATAAATAAATAGAATAAAACAAATAAATAAATAAAAAAATAAAAAAAATTGCATTCTATCAAAAATGTTTAAAAAATAATAATGATAAATAAATAAAAATATAAAACTGAAAAACTGCATTCTGTCAAAAAAAGTAAAAAAAAACAATAATAATAATAAAAAATGAAAATATATAAAAATAAAAAAAATGCATTCTATTACATTTGGATGCTGGTTTAAATTTGATTAATTCTTCAGCCCTAGTTTGTTGGCAAGATTATTCTACATTATTAAATAAATAAATAAATTAATTAATTAATAAATACCCTGCTCCTAATCTGCAGCTGAATAACTTGTTGCACTGTTGTCGCACTAACTAGTTTTTCCTACTGTCTTAATTTTTGCTTGTGTCGTACTTTGCTTTGGACAAAAGCGTCTGATAAATGAAACTGAAGAACTGTAGAACAAGCACCTTCACTCCTCTCTGCAGGTGCTTGATTAGATCCAGGTAGTAGAGCTTTATAGTTTGATGTCAGTGGCTAATAAAGGAGCTACAGCCCCGGCTAGTGGCTGGTGGCTGTACTACAGCTACGACACAACAGATAACCAGCGTTTCATGGCTCCAATAACAAAACAGTAACTGTGAGTCAGGACAACAATATCTGATTACTACTACAAATTAACATTTTACTTTGAAAATCCATCCTCTAACTTCCTTTCAATCCTAAAACTCTTGTCTCCGCTCTCCATCATTTCAAAGCTCCCAGCCTGAAAAAGCCAAACACCATCAGGCGAACCAGCACTTCCTGGTTTGGACTTTCTGTCAGCGTCTGCGCCCGGTGGTCGACCAGCTGAGTGATCTCCTGATTATCCCCTCGTTTCACTGGATAAATATTTTCATAACAACCTCTCATTCATTTTGTCTTCCTCTCTCAGTGGCCTGATCACGGGCTGAGGGTTTGTTCACACAGGTCTGAAACGGATCAGCAGAACCAGAGAAACCGAGTCCTGAAACCACCACCAGTTACCCCACAGTTTATCCCCGACCTGCTCCGACAAACGGCGTAAACAAAAACCTGCAACAAGCCGTGTTTGAAACCTGGACTCTGAGCTTTCATTGCTCCAATCTGCAGCACAGCAGCTCATTTTCCTGAAAGCCTTAAAACAAAGCAGTCTCTGAAGCCTCCTCCTATGACACACACACACGTGTGATAAATCCCCTGACATGTTAATGACCTGGAGCTGAACACGTCTGAGCAGGATCCAGCAGCGCCCCCTGGTGTCAGGGCGGGCTGCTGAGTCAGATAATCCCACTGTAAACATGACGTTTGCTTTCTGCTGACCCTCACACATCCTGACGTTCAGAGCGTCAGACGGTGATCAGCTGGTGGAGAGAACATACGTCCTGAGCCGAGCGGTCACACGGTCCACAGCTCCTCCACTAAACCCCTTACGTAACCAGAGGAAGGAGAACTCCTGCACTGAGCTCACTGAGCTGTGTGTGCACGGTGACGTGACGGGGGATTTCTCCGCTGTCAGTCAGAGCCTGGAGGATGTGAACACGCTGTAAACAGAGGGTTAGTCAAGGTCTCACCTGCTCCAGCTTGAAGGTGTGCTGGTTGAAGTAGTGCTGCAGACGCTCGTTGGCGAAGTTGATGCAGAATTGTTCAAAGCTGTTGTTCTCGTAATCCTCAAAACCAAAGATGTCGAGCACGCCGATGGACAAGATCTGACGCAGACAAACACACAAACACAGCTTAGAGTAAACTTTAAATCTCAGTGAAGTTCTGGATACGTAAAGTAGAGTTTCCCAGGTCTGAACAAAATGACTAAACAGAACAGTAGAGTTCAGTAGTTCCAAACAATAGTTTCAGTGGATTACTCGGGGTCAGCTCCGTGTGTTTCTGAGGACCCACCTTGGTGGTCTCCACCAGGTCTTTGACGTTGAGCAGAGCGTGGTTGATCCTGAAGACGATCCAGTCGAACAGGGCGCTGTACAGAGACTTGGCCATGGAGTCACGGACCGTGTTGGCCTGGAGGACCACAGATAGAGAAACTCTCTGAGCTTAAAAACCACAGAGTGAAACTTTTGGTTGGTTACATGAGATTTTCACAATTCAGTCATATTTTTTTTTCTTAGTGAATCTGATTTTTTTTTGTTTGTTTTTTTAGTCAAGGTCTACTTTTATTTTTCAGATAAGGTCACAGAAACATTAACACTGAAAGAAAAAAAAAAAACACATGACGGGTAGAAACAAACAAAAATCTGTGTCCCAATATCCCCAAGAGTGGCAACAATAAGCATCCAGCCAGAAAAACAAAGAAAATATCTATGAAGATACAAGAATATACGAAAAAAGATAAATCAAAAATTAATAAATAAATAATAAATAAATAAAACAAATAAAATAAAATAACTAAATAAATAAATAAATAAATAAAACAAAACAAAATAAATTAATAAATAAAACAAAACAATTAAAAAAATAACTAAATAAATAAATAAATGTATAAATAAATCAAATAAAATCTGTTGTTTTCATATAAATGTTGTGCACATTATTTAAAACTCATAATTACTGATTAAACAATTGTTGCATTCGTGTTTTAAAGTCTCTTCTGTAGTTTTGTTCAGTTTTAGTTTTTCAAAGACCAATTTCAAAACACAAAGAGCAGCAAACTTTTTTAAACAAACGCTGCAGAGAGAGGTACGAGTTAACAAGCTTCAAAAATATAAGAAATCATCAGAAAATCAGGAAATGTTAGCTTCATCCATTTCTAAAGTGTCTTTACTGACAGGTGAAATCTATTGAAGTAGTTTGAATTTTTTTTTAAACTCTTAGAAAACTAAAATATCTCTGAGTTCCTTTGAACTGATGACTCCTCTTTTTACAGCAGCTGTTTATCATGAAAATAAATTATTTTAATATTTATTCCACTGCTCAGATCATTTTTCTAATTTTGGTGCTTCTTTCCTAAATATTTTTAAAACATTTTTTAATTTTCTGTTTTTGCCGTTTCATTTCATTTTAAAGCTGTTTTGGTCTTTTTTCCCCACCCTTTAGTCCGATGTTAGAGGACAACGCTCCAGGCCGTCTGTGACTCTGGCCTTTTGATTTCTACTTTAAGTTAAACCTTTCATTAAAATGTCTTTTTTTCTAACCGTTATCTTTGTGTCTTGAGTGAAAAACTTGTAATCCCCATGCTGCCGACATATATAAATAAACTTTCCTCGCCTGGATGTGATTAATAAGTCAAACAGAGCGGGAGCTGCATCAAATAAATCACAGAAGAAGAAAATTCAAACAGTAATTTTGACGCTCACTTAACGAATGATTAATTTAAAAAGTATTAAAGCTTTTTAAAGTGGAGCTCAGAAATACTGGAGCACTTTATTCCCAATGATTCAAACAACGAAACAAACTGAGGTCGACCTTCAGAGCTGCTGAAGGTCGATGGAGACTGTTCAGCGTGAATGAGGATGACTCACAGGTGTCTAAGCTAAGCTAAGCTAAGCTAAGCTAACAGGCTGTAGCTCTACATTAGTCTCACAGGTGCGTCTCTGCTCTGCTCCTGAGATCCTGAAACCCGTCCAGGACTTCCTCTGAGTGGATCTGCAGACCCGGTCTTTGAGTCACTCAGGACCAACGCGGCTCACATCTGTCTTTAGCTTCACCGCTTGGCGCTGTGACAGCCCACGTTTGTTCAGGTCCAGCATGAAAACAGTGACTGAGGCTTTTAAACATCGACAATAAAACAGATTTATACCAAGGACAGCATTACAGGGACCAGATCCAGGTCTGGGGTCAGGAGGTGCAGACAGCTGGAGTTCTCCTCTGTGTTAAAGTGGGTCAATGAAATCACAGCTACAGCCACAGTCACACATCCATCAGGTCTGTTTCATCTGAAATAAATTCATAAATCTACTTTAAATAAACATCTTAATCCTATTTTCTGAAACAGAGTTATTTTTAACCTAGATTAGGAGAATTAATGCTAATCTAATATTTTCCTAATTAGAAATAAAAAAAATAAATGAATTAAATTTTATTTTTTTTGCTTCTATTCATGAATATTTCACTTTTTATTGTGCTTCAGGAAGTTTGATTTCAAGTATTTAAACCTAAAAATGAACATTTTTAATTTTTTCACACTTTTCAGTTCCACTTATTTCTATATTTAACATTTATTTAAAGATTTGTTGAGAAGTTAAATAACTTTGCTGCATGGAAAAATAATTTTACTACTTTTAAGATTTTTTTTTTTTTTAATTTAGTGTTTTTTTTCTCAAATTAAGGTGCAGTGAGACTTGAAACAGCAACCTTTTTGTTTCCAAAGCAAAGACCCAGCAGACTGACCCACAGTGACTCCAGCTCCATCACTGGGAAAATTACAGAAACTGCTCAGAGACAAACAGTAAAAAGTGTCTGTTTCTTTACGTCAGGTCAGCTTCGATCATGTTCATCCTCTTCATGTTGAAGACGAAGGAGGAAAAGTGTCAAACCTGGATGATTACAGTGTTTTATTCTGCGTTAATCTAGATTATTTTTAGCTTAGATTATAAACCAGCCTCTCTGAGGTTGTTAAACAAAAGCCTCTTTGTTCAGTTGTTGTGAAAAATCTTCTTTTCTGAATCCGTTGGAAATATTTGACCCTGCAGCAGCAGAGGTGGACCAGAAAGTTTGTGAAGTATTCAGAGATATTTTTAGCGACCACAGACGAAGGTATTACTGTGAACTCTTTACGTGGCGTGCTCTAATGAGACGTAAGCGTTTCATCGTTCAGAGGAAGTCAGACTAAAAACGCAGGATGGGGAACGGCCTCATCGCTCTGAGCAAACGGAGAAAAGTCGTCAGAGAAACTCTCGTCTCTCTCTGAGCCTCTGAAGTTTGTGACGTTGGTGACGGGGACGAGATTGCTGTGACTGTTGGAGAAACATTTACCCAGAGACCACCCAGAGAGCAGGAAACAGCCAGGGTTTGTTCATGTGAAGAGGCTCCTGGACACGGACAGGACTGGACGTTATCAGCTCTGCACGGCATGCTGGGACATTTTTACACGAACTATCCCTTTAGTGAGCTCTTCATGAAGAAACGTGAAACAGCTCCTCTGGCTCAGAAACTTTCTTCTGTTTCTTCATTTCACGCTTTTCTCATCTCCAGACCGTGACGTGCGTTTGTTTTCAGAGCCTCCTCCTCCTCCTCCTCCTCCTCCTCCTCCTCCTCTCTAAACACCCTGTGAACCAGTGTGTGAGTGTGTACAGTGTGGAGAGGAGGAGAGGAGGAGAGGAGGAGATCCAGTGCCGATGCTCGTTGTCCTCTAAACACGGCGGGTCAGAGCGAGGAGACGAGGCCGCCGCTCGGTCGCTGAGTTCATGAGACGCCTCCAGCTTCACTGAGAGAGGACGACGCTTCATTCAACGCACAAAATAACTCAGAGGATCAAGATCCAGATCCACTAGAAGCTAACAGTGTAAATAAAGAGGATCTGATCTGGGATTCAGCTCGATGAGGAGGGTGGAAATAATCTCACCTCAGAGAGTCTGTAGGGAACGATCAGCCTCTCTCCCACGGTGACGGTTTTCCGAGTGGTCAGAGCTTCAAACAGCGTCTCCTCTTTGACCTGACACCACGTCCACACAGAAGAAGAAGAAGAAAGACACAGCTAAGAGATAAAAAACTGATCTGGATGTGAATCAGGATAAAAACAAAGAAGCAGAGTAAAGCTTAAAAACTCTCAGCAGCGTTTCTTCACCTCCAGCAGCTCAGAGACGACCGGCAGCACCTCGGGGTTACAGATGTCGATGGAGTCGTCTCTGTAGGTTTTCCTCTTGTAGCGGATGTTTCCGAGGTGAAGGATCGCCGACAGCAGAGAGAAAATCCTAAAAAGAAGAGCATAAAAACGTTTAAGAGACACTACACCAGAGGATAAACAGTATTGAACACGTCAACTTTTTCTCATCACATTTATTTCCAAAGCTGCAATTCAAACCAAATTTCTCCCAGACATTGGTATTAACTCAAATAATCCACACATGAAAAGAAATCACAACGTTCAGGTCCATAAATAATGATTATGGTGAATTAAGTACGATAACACAGGAAGAAAGTATTGAACACACCATGGAAAGGCTGAATACTTTGGACAGGAAATGCTCCATACCACCTGAAATCTGTAGCTAGCAGTTAAATAGCACACACCTCATGATGGGTAAAGGCAAAGAGCTCTCTGAAGACATTCACAACCTGATTGTTGCTCAGCATCAGAATGGAACTGGTTACAGACTTATATCAAAGCACCTGAATATTCCAGTCAGCACCGTTGGGGCCATTATTCACAAGTGGAAGAAGCACCACCTTACCATCAACAGGCCACGCACAGGAGCTCCTTGAAGATTTCTGACCAGGGAGTCAGAAAGATAGTCAGAAGAAAACTCAACCAGCCAAGGACCACCCTGAAAGTGCTCCAGAAAGACTTGGAGGCAGCAGGTATAATTGTTACAGAGAAAACAATAGGCAATGCACTCCACCGCCATGGCCTCTATGGACGCTCAGCCCGCGAGACTCCATTCCTCAAGAAAAGGCATGTTGAAGCTGGTTTAAAGTTTGCTAAACAGCATCTTGACAAGCCTGTAGAATACTGGGAGAATGTTGTCTGGTCAGATGAGACCAAAACTGAACTTTTGGGCTGTCATACTACAGACCATGTTTGGAGGAGAAATGGCTCTGCACATCAGCCAAAAAACATTACACCAACAGTGAAGTTTGGAGGTGAAGCATCATGGCATGGGGTTGTTTCTCATCTCATGGTGTTGGCAAACTTCATATAACTGACGGAGCAATGAATGGAGCCATGTATGGGGAAATTCTTGATCTGAATCTGCTGCCATCCACCAGGATGATGAAGATG
This sequence comes from Halichoeres trimaculatus, assembly GCF_033239565.1. Taxonomy (NCBI): domain Eukaryota; kingdom Metazoa; phylum Chordata; class Actinopteri; order Labriformes; family Labridae; genus Halichoeres; species Halichoeres trimaculatus. Next base: position 640,287 of record NW_027437181.1, on the reverse strand, counting down.
AGACGTGGCTGGACCTTCCAGCAGGACAACCATCCAAAGCACACGGCAAAGTTGACTCTCAAATGGTTTTAGAAAAAGAAAATCAATCTGTTAGAACGGCCTAGTCCAAGAGTCTGCAACCTTTACTTTCATAGGAGCCATTTTGCCTTGGCACACCTGGATTAAAGTCATTCAGGAGCCACAAGATCGACTTTGTCTTATAGCAATAAAAGCAAAAAAGTAAATAGAATTCTATACATGAAAAAATCACATGTATGATTTATAAAATGAAACGTGATCTGTTTTTTTTTAATGTTTAAGAAATTTACAAAAAAATCTAAAAGTTGCCAAAATTTGCCAAAACTTCATTAAATTTCACAAAATGTGTGTGGCAAAAATTTGCAAGTTTTGTTTTAAAAATTGAAATTTTAAAAATTTGCAAAACAAACAAACAAAAAACAAAAAACAAAAAAATGATTATTTTAAGGTTTTATAATTTTTGTCAAAATATATAAAAAAAGAAATTTTGGTCATTTGCAAAATTTCATTTTTTTTAAATTAAAAAAAATTGCAAAAAAAAAAATAAAAATAAAATCATACACTTAAAAGAATCCATAAAAGTAACGTAAAAAATCTGCAAAAATTTCTAACAAATTTTGAAAATTCAAAAAAATTACAAAAATATTAAATAAACTTAAAATCTAATACATTTTCCAAAATTTTAAAAATTTGAAATACTGCTTGAATATGATAAGGCATGGATTTATTAAGTGTCAGTATCTGTAATCATTAACACCCTCTGTAAGAAAATGTTTAATTTTATCATTTTTGATAATATTTTTTAAAGCTACAAGGAGCCACTGCAAAGGAGTCAAAGAGCCACATGAGGCTCCAGAGCCACAGGTTGAACACCCTTGGCCTAGTCAATCACCTGACTTCAATCCAACTGAACATTTGTGGAAAGAAGTAAAGAAAAGGGTTCACCAGAGGGCACCAAAGAATATTCCAGATTTAAAGACAATCTGTGCAGAGGAATGGGCCAAAATCACACCTGAGCAGTGTGGGCCATTAGTTCAAACATACAAGAAGCTTCTGGAAGCTGTCACTGCAAACAAAGGCTTCTCCACTAAGTATTAGATGAGTCTCAGTTAGCGTGTTCAATACTTTTTTCCTGTGTTATCCTACTTAATTCACCATAATCATTATTTATGGACCTGAACGTTGAGATTTCTTTTCATGTGTGGATTATTGGAGTTAATACCAATGTCTGGGAGAAATTTAGTTTGAAATAAATGTGGTGATAAAAAAGTTGACGTGTTCAATACTTATTTCCCCCACTGTATGTAGCTTCACATGATTCAACGCCTCCAAGAATCTCCATTTTTCTCACACTGGTGTTTTATAAAACTCATCTTCAGCCTCAGTCTGAAACATTTCATTTTGGCTGCTGTCTCTTTAAAACTCTCTGATCCAAAAGCCCCCTGTTTTCTGATTGGCCAGCCCTCTAGAGGCCTGTGGGGGTGGAACTAGGGGCAGACCTTGGTATTTGAGGCCCGTCCCTTCAACACTTCCTGTCTCAGTGATCCTTGTTTAATCCAGTGTCCAGTAAGTTTTACTTCAGATCCATGTTTAAAGACACAGAAGCCAAACCCCCCCTCTTTAATCTCTTTAATCTCTTTGTTGGTAAATTACTGCTGTTATTATCCTTCTCTGTATTCTCTCATTGAATCCTTGTTGCTGCTGCGTCACTCACTGTTTCCTCGTAGCGGGGAGGAAGCCGACCATCTCCATGGCCAGCTGAAGCCTCTCGAAGTCATGCTTCAGGTCTTCTCCCTCCACGGTGAAACAGTCCTGCAGACAGAGACACAAACCAGCGTTACCAGGCGTTACTAGGCAACCAGCAGCAGCGGCGGCGCTCAGATTGAGCAGGAACCACCTCAGAGCGTGACTCGAGCTGCGCCTGATGTTTACAGAGCGCCCCGCTAACAGGCTGGAAATAGTTGATCAGTTTACTCTGCAGCTGAAACACAAACAGCAGGGCGGTCTGGAGCTGAGCTAATGAAAAGCTGGAGCTGGAGGAGCTGTCGTTACGAGGCCTGGCGCTCGCACAGAGCAGCAACACTTCAGGCTGATGGGACGAGAGCGGCGGCGGTGATCAGCGGTGTTTGCAGGTTCGACGTCACCTGAGGGAACTCTGACAGCTTTTAGGAGTTTCTCCAGAGTGTGAGAGAGGTTTGTTTGGATGCTCAGAAAGAGGAGAGAGGACAAAAACTCATAACTCCATCCAGCAGGAGACCTGGATCTGGATTATCTGTGATCAGGAGGAGCAGGAGGAGCAGGAGGAGGAGGAGGAGCCTGTCTCTGATCAGAAACTCTGATGAAACAACACGGCGGCTCCCTCTTCCCTCACAGCCAGCGTAATGTGAGGTCTGCTCCCAGCTTTATGGCTCATTCCTCCACGGCGGCCATAATTATCACATACCGAGGCCTCCAACACAAACACTCCCAACATCAGGCTCACACCGACCCCATCGCGCCTCCTCCCTGCTCCCTGCTCCCTGCTCCCTGCTCCCTGCTCCCATGGCACAAACTCCACTGACCTGTTACTGACTGGCTTTACGTTTCCACCCACAGCAGGAAACAAAACATGGATGTGAAAGAAAGCTGCTCTGAAATCTGTACAGTTAACTCAGTTTGTCAGCGTCACCAAGAGATGTCTGAGGTTCTTACACTGCAAAAAACTGAAATATGATCAAGTGATTTTGTTTTATTTCAGGGGAAAATGTCTTTTTAGGCTAAATATGAGAAAATAAGTTAAAAATTAAAGCTGCAAGCAGCGTTAGACGGGTCCTCGGGTCTGATGCTGGTTTGCCTCAATGAGACGAACGTTTTGGCGTTGGTTTCATCTCTCAAGGACATTCCTACTGGCTGCTATGGCTGTTTCAGTGTGCCTAGGTGGTGAGAGCATATTATGGGATGTTAGGGAGTCAGTTGTTACCATGGCAACGTATCCTCTGCTATGCTCAGTGACATCATCAGCTGCATGTGTGGAACTCCTGATTAGTGGGAGACAGAAATCAAGTAGAGTGTAGAGTGAGAGTTTATGAGAAACTTTTGGGGATGAAATCCTCACAGAGTCCACAATTTTACCCCAATCTGTGTAAGAAATATCATGTTTTTGTAGGAAATTCTATCAGGAATCCATTTTTGGCATTTTTAAAGCTGTAAGAGTTTAACTTTTTTCTCTACAAGCCCAAATGTGTAGGAAATCCTGGCCCACAGTGCTGAAAATAGAGGATTTATTTTAGAGAAATGTCCGAACTACTTGTCCTTAACACCAGAATGTTGACTTAATCTGTGTAAAAATATGACATTTTCGTGTAGCTCCAACAGGAAGCCATCAGTTTCCCTTTCAGAATAAGATACACTCACATTTTTACCTTTTCTTACCCAAAAATTATCTTGTCAAAAACCAAAAATGGTACTGGCTTGAAAATTGACATGACACACTAGACCCTACTCTACAAAAGTTGTTCAGGAAGTTGTTATTTCGGGTCCGGTTTTCGAATGGCGAGCCCTCAAAGTCGCCAAACGCTCTCAGCTCCCTCCATGTAAACAGATGGGGAGAACACTTTTTCAGCTCCACCCCCTGGTGCTGGATTTGGGCCTCCAGACAAAAAAGTAAAACTCACACAGCTTTTAAAATTACATGGTTGGATTCCTGACAGAATTTCCTACAAAAATATCATATTTTTACACAGATTAGGTCAACATTCTGGTCTATAGGACAAGTAGTTTGGACATTTTGCTAAAATAAATCCTCTATTTTCAGCACGGGGGGCCAGGATTTCCTACGCATTTGGGCCTCTAGAGAAAAAAGTTAAACTCTTACAGCTTTAAAAATGCCAAAAATGGATTCCTGATGAAATTTCCTACAAATATATGATATTTTTACACAGATTGAGGAAAAATTGTGGACTCTGTGAGGACTTTTTCACATAAGATGGCTGATAAACTCTCAAGTCTACACTCTGCTTGATTTCTGTCTCCCACTAATCAGGAGTTCCATCCATGCAGCTGCTGATGATGTCACTCAGCATAGCAGAGGATACGTTGCCATGGTATCAACTGATTCCCTGACATCCCATAATATTCTCTCACCATCTAGGCACACTGAAACGGCCATAGCAGCCAGTAGGAATGTCCTAGAGAGATGAAACCAACGCCAAAATGTTTGCCCCATTGAGACGCACGACATGACGAAGCAGCAGCAACAGACCCGAGGACCTGTCTAAGGCTGCTTGCAGCTTTAATTTGTTACAGCAATTCAGACCTCATTTAGTCTTTAAATAACTTGAAACCAGACATTTTTATGGACTGCTCAGGTGAATGTGGCTCACATCAGGTATAATTCGACAATTTTTACTTAAAGTAAGACAAAAACACTTGATCAGATTTCAGTTTTTTGCAGCGAAAGATGACATGAACGAACAAAATACTCAAAAATTACTTTAAAAGTCTCCAGACTCAAGAAATGAAAAACAACGTCAAGTTTTGTTTGTCGTGTTTTACTCACCTTTGGCTGATTCAAGAATTAATAAATGTTAAAATCATAGTTTAGCTCTTTAAGGATTTTGAGGAACTGGAATAATGTTTAAATACAAGAAATTTTCTCTTGTTCCATTGAAAGTTTTTATTGACTTGTTATAGCAATTCAGAGCTCATTTGTCTTTAAATAACTTGAAATCACCACAGACTAACAACAAAACATGTCTTTGACTCATGATGTTCCTGTTTCTTCAGACATCTTTCACACTACAGAGTATGACACTACAAACCGATGGAGGAGATGATCTCTGGGGGTTTAGTTTTGGTAGAAAAGTCTGTGAGTGATGAAAACATCCCACAGGTCGGAGCAGCTCCGTGGTCAGGATATGACCAGACATACCAACATAACTCACAGGAGCAGAACAACAGAAAACAAACACTGCTAAAATAAACACAACCCACACCACACCAGGAAATATCCAAAACACAGCAAAATGAGGCGGGAGAGGAGAGGAGGAGGCGTGGGGGAGGAGGAGGAGGAGGAGGAGGAGGAGGAGGAGACGTGGGGGAGGAGGAGGAGGAGGAGGTGGCTGCAGCTACAGAGCGCTCACTCAGGTGACTGAACATCTACAGACAGAGAAACACACAGATACTGACCGGTTCACCGTCACAGTCACTGTCCCAGGGCTCTTCCTGGGTGGACTTTGAGATCTGGAGACGTGGAGGCAGATTTTAGAGGAAGCAGAGAAACTGTTAGAGAGCAGCATTCACAGAAACAGGAAACAAACACGTCCACGGGTTGATCAGCGCTCGAGCTGTTAGGATGCAGGCAACGAGACAAGTTCACAGTTTAAACTCACTGACAGGCAAACATCCAGAGAGAGGTCAGAGGAAGGTCAGAGGAAGGTCAGAGGAAGGTCAGAGGAAGGTCAGAGGAAGGTCAGAGGAAGGTCAGAGAGAGGTCAGAGAGAGGTCAGAGAAAGGTCAGAGGAAGGTCAGAGGAAGGTCAGAGGAAGGTCAGAGAGAGGTCAGAGAGAGGTCAGAGAGAGGTCAGAGAACGGTCAGAGAGAGGTCAGAGGAAGGTCAGAGATCCACAGACACAGAGGTTGGAAACAGTTTTTATGGATTCTCATTAATTAGTTGTTGACTCAGTTTGTCCTTTAAGTCAGCTCACCTGGATTAAAGTCATTCAGGATCCACAGAGTCTACTTAATCTACTATATAGACGATAAAGTGTTTAAAATTCTAGGATACTTATTATCCAGTGAATAATTATCTAAACCAGAAGTTTTTGAATTTATGAAATTGCCCACATGATGTCTTAGATTTTAATTTTCAAAACATTTGCAAAGATAAAAAAAATTACAAAATTTAAAAAAATGTAAGAAATGTGCAAAAATAATTATTTTTCAAATCTTAAAAAAATGCACATATCCTGAAATTTCAAAAATTTTGAAAGGGTTTCAAAAAATTGAAGATTTCAAAAATTTGCAAAAATTTCAAAACATTTTAAATAAAAAAATTCATTCATTTAAAATTATTGATTTTTTTTTTATATCAACAGCCCACCAACTTTTCGTACACCTGTGGCTAACATTAATTTTGCAACTTTTTGAAATTTCAAAATAGTTTGAAATTTTTTCAAAATTTTTAAGTTGGATTTTTTTTTTCCTTTTTTTTTTGTTATGGGTTTCTGCAATTTTTTTCTAAAAAAGAATAAGAAGAAATGAAAAAAAAATTCAAAAATTGCAAAAAACCCCAAACCCCCAAAATTTGCAAAAATTTTGATAAAAAAATGTGTGAATTTATAGCTGGTTAGATAAATGTCCTTCCTGTTAAAATAGAAAAGCAGGTGAGCTTTTTGACCTTTGACCTAAAAGTGATGGCTTCACTGGGCACAAGTGTTGATTTGTCTGTTATTTTGTACAGTCGATGGTTTACATCAAAGAAAATTTCATTAAAAATAAAACTTTGGCCAAAAAAATACATAAAAAGTTTCAATAGCAACTAAAACTACAGCACTTTGTGTTTTGACTTCAGGGCACTATTTTTCCCTTAGATTAAGATTTTTTTTTATATCAAGCAATCCAAGAAGTTTTAGTTTCTTTCTCCACCTTTCTTTAATGACTCCTAAACAAACCCCTCTGTTGTCTGGAAACAGGATCCTCAGAATGAAAATTGACCACTTGGAGCAGTAATACCCTGAAGGTGTAATTGTTAAAGTGGAGGGTAGAGGAGTGAAGAAAGTTGTGTCTCAGGAGCAGAAAAAGGAAGCCACAGAGCTTTACGCGGCTCGTAAACAGGTTTAAGTAGGGTTTAGAAATCCATGCAAGAGCTGAAGCTGCTGCAACAGTGTGTTTTTCTGCTCACGATAATAAAAGACACAACAGAACAAGGGTGTAAGAATGTGTGTGTGTGTGTGTGTGTGTGTGTGTGTGTGTGTGTCGGTGGCCGGAAGGAATGGAAGGAATTCCCTGCGCTCTGGTGCGTAGGCGTGAGGATCTGGGAGGAGGAGATCGGCGGCCGACTGTCAGAGCTCGGAGGAAGAGATGCAGCGAGTTTTACACAACACACACATTCCATATGCGTAATGTGTGTGTTATGTCCCTGTGTGTGTGTGTGTGTGTGTGCTGTGGCTTTGTTTCATGGTTATGTGAAACCTGTTTTTGTGGTGAGCAATGCAAACAATGGAGACACTATTTTTTGTCTTTGGGTGAGTTTGTTTGTCACAGACTGAAGGGTTTGTGTACGGGGTGTTAGAGAGGATCTGCTCCCTCCTCTCCGCTGTGATCAGACAAACTGAGGAGCTGAACTCTGCTCCTCATGTCAGTGCTCTTAGTGACACCAAAACAAACACACAGACAAAAAAAATATCCACAAAAAAAGCAAACCATGATTTAAAAAAAAAAATCACAAGGGCTGAAACTTAGAAAGTAAAAACTGATAAAAACTGTGCGCGTCCCACCTGACTGAGGTAATGGTATTCTTCAGGCTTCATGAGGTGAAAGGCTTTTCTCTCTTCTTCACTCGCTCCTGCCAGCAGGTAGTAAAACACGTGGTAGTTTCTGAAAAAACAAAAAGAAAGAAAATTCATGCATGACTGGTTCAAGCACGTAAACACAGAAAAGGTCGAAGACAAACACGTCTCAACTGTCCTTTGGCTCCATGAGTTAAAAAGATAAAGTTTTTAACCAGATAATGCAAAGTGATTAAAAATATTATCAATGGTTTGACTTCTGCTAATAACTTAAAGATGGTGTCAATTAAAAGCTAATTTTAGCCTGCTCTAAGTTAGCATAACTTTTACCTTTGCAAGCAAACCATCAGAAATGTAGACCCATAAAAATACAATAAAGCGACGAGCCTACTCCCTAGTTAGCTATCATGCTAAATACAAAATAATAGCTTGCTAGCTAACAACAATATGTACAGTAACGTCCTGTTAGCCAAGCGCCTGCTAACATAAAGTATGAAGAATGTCAAGAGTTGTACTAAAAACATTTGTTTACATTAGGTCAAACTAGTTTAGGTTAGTATAACTGTTAGCTTTTCTTATGTTAGCAAGTGACATAGCCCAACGTTAGCTGACAGAAACAGCAGAGTAGTAGACTCATAACAATAAGATAAAATGTTGAGCTATCATGCCTTGGTAGCTTTCATGCCAAATACTCAAATAAAGGCTAGCTAGCTAGCTAGCAGGACAATAGCATGTACTGTAAACTTACAGCCTGCTTGCATTAAGTATGAAGTATGCCACTTTTTGCAATATAAACTTTAGGTTACACGAGGATAGACTAGTTTTGGTTAGCATAACTGTTAGATTTCTAATATAACCAAGTAAACAGCCCAAACTTGCTAAGCAACAACTTCTGAGAGAAAAAAGCAGTAACATAAAACATTGAGTTTATTGGCCAGTAAGCTATCATGCTTGGCACAAAAAGAATAGCTAGCAAGCTAGCAGCAAAATGTTCAATAATGTCTTGTTAGCCAAGAGCCTGCTAGCATGAAGTATGAAGAATTTCACTTGTTGTACTACAAACATTTATCTACATTAGGTCAGACTACTTTAGGTTAGAATAACTGTATGTTTTTCTCATATTAGCAAGTAACATAGCCCAATGTTAGCTTACAGTAATAATGGAATAGTAGCTATCATGTTTACACTAGTTTTGGTTAGCATAACTGTGAGCTTTCTAATATAAGCCAGTTAACAGCCCAAACTTGAAAAGCAGCAATTTCTGAGAACTTGGCACGCAGTAACATGAAATGTTGAGCTTATTGCCCAGTTAGCTATCATTCTAGGCACAAAAATAATAGCTAGCAATAGCAGGACAAAAACTTGTAATGTTAGTTCACAGCCTACTAGCATAAAGTATGAAACCTGTAGGTTGTTTTCATGTAAACATTAGGTCAATTTAAGTACGCTTTCCAATATCAGGGCAATGATGTGCAATGTTAGCTTAGCCTGCTAGCAGGAAGTATGGAATCTGCAGCATTTTTTAACATAAACAGTAGATGAAGAGTTACTCACGTAGATTAAATTTAGAGTAGCATAAAGGATGAGCATGCTAAATGTTAGCACAGTAACTTTATGGCATTAGCATAAAAAGAGAAATAGCAAAGCATTAGCTCATGAGTCAGCAGTTTTGAGGGTATTTTTTCATCATTTTAATTAATCAGAAAGTAATGTGTTGGGTTCAGTGTGTGGAGTAACTGCTGATAATCTGAGCGCTCAGCTAATCTCTCAGATTGGTGCCAAACGTTTGTGGTCAACTTCAGAGTCGACTCAAATTATGGACAATTTGTTTTAGTGACGAGTGTAGACATACTTTGGCCTCCAGCCAACAATGCTAATGTCGCTCAAACATTTCAGCTCTCAGTGTGTAAAAGTGTGTGTGTGTGTGTGTGAATCTCGCTGCAGCATAAAGGTCAAAGGTCAAAAGTGTGCAGCAGCTGTGTGACCCAGGTCTGCTTAAAAACCAACACACGCACACACACACACACAAACACACACACACACACACACACACACACACACACACACACACACACACACACACACACACACACACACACACACACACACACACACAGACGAGCTTTTACAGCCTGTAGTCAGCAATCCATCTCAATAAGCGGTGGCCGGCGCTGGGGGCCCACTGTGGGGGCCCACTGTGGGGGCCCACTGTGAGCCCCCCACGGTGAGGTTAACGCTAACCACACTGTCCAGCCGGACAAACACATTAGTGTCAGTCTCAATGAGAGCTCAGCGCACATCATGAATCACACTTTGGCAAAGTCAGACTAAAAGCTTTTTGGGTTAAAATCAGTGGATTCACATTTTCCAAGAATTCTGTTTCCATTCGTTCGTTTTTACTTTAGGGAGAAACGTTTGTAGCAGTTTGAATGTCATGACAAAACGATTCAGCTTCCAACTCTGTGCTCAGACTGCCAAGACTGACAAAACCAATTATGTCGACATACAGTACACATCTACGACTTTAAACAGCACTCAGACTTACATTAACACAACACAAACTGGTGTTATAACTGTTACTGTGATGACACAGACCTCACCCAGCTGTTAGAGAAACACTGTGCCACCCTCAGCAGCTGAGTGATTTAGGCTTGTTTTAAAGGAATTATAACTTTAAAGGCAACATTTAACCTTTTTTAATGTGCATGTACTTCTCTGAAGTGAAGTGAAGGCTAATGGAGAAAACAAGCGTTGCAATAACTAAAATGAAAATCTTATATTTAAAGGACTTCTGGGAATTTCCTGGAAACTCCTCACTCAGGTTGGGTATTGATAAGATTTTATTTATACCAACGGCATTATCAGTTCCTCCTGTGAATTTTCTCTCTTTACAGGTTTTCTGCGTCAACATTTAACAGAGTTTATAAGTGAATAAATATGAAACTGGTCACTGCATCTGGACATCTCTGGTTGTAAATGAATAAAAATAAGTAAAACTCCTACATCATGTGTTGTGATGTACTATTTGTTATGTTAATGACTGAAGTAAGCCATCTAGTGTCTCAGAGTGGTTATAGCACATGTTTCAGCTGTTTGGAACCTCGCCGGAGTCATGAAGCCGCCATGAGCCTGTACCTAACTTTTCTTTCATTTACCTGAAAGTATAACAAGTTATACCCATGTATGCTAACAGCAAGCATATCAACACAATTTCCCATATACGTTAGCATCAAGCTGGCCCCTTTTTGTTTGTATCATTTTGGTCAACAAAGAGATTTTTTACCATGTTTATTGAATTGAAAAGGAATCTCTTGAGAGAGAGAGTAATGGTCATTTCTGTGTGTGCACAGTTTTTCAGTAAAATAAAATCTGACTCAGTTTTCTTGGGAAACTGTTAGCTAACTGCTAAGCTAAGCTAGATGCAGGAGATGAGTTGATGTAAGGTCCAGCATCTCAGGCGTAGTGTAAAGAATTAATAAGGGAATCGTTAAGCACAAAGGCTAACAATATCAATGTATTAAAACATTTTTTATGGATTCTCAACAGGAACCAGTTTAGAAGTATAGATACTGGGATTTATAAAGACTTTTTTTTTTTAATTCTTTTAATTATTTTTTTTAATTCCTTTTTTCTTTTATTCTTTTTTTCTTTTATCTATTTTTTTCTTTTTTCTTTTTTTCCTTTTTTATTCTTTATTCTTTTTTAACTTTTATTCTTTTTTCCTTTTGTTTATTTTTTATTTATTGTTTATTTATTTTTTTTGTCTTTTTTTCTTTTTTCTTTTATTCTTTTTTCCTTTTGTTTCCTTTTTTATTTTATTTTTAAATTTATTTATTTATTATTTTATTTTTTCTTCCGTTTTTTCTTTTTTTCCTCTGTGTGACCTTCATCAGCCACAGTGAACAGCTAGAAAGACAATGCAGACAAGAGAAAAAAAGAAAGAAAAAAAAACTTTTGTAGAAGTTGAAGTATCAACTCAAGCTTTTTTTTTTCCTAAAGTAAAAGTGTAAAAGTACTGTTTTCAAAACTACTTAAAGTAAAAAAGTAAATGTAACTTAAAGGGTGGGAAATGTCATTAAAGTCAAAGCTCAGGCTGTGCCTCAGGAGCCTATAGATCACACATCTTATCCGTCCACAATCAAACTGACTCTTTCCATAATGAGGTTTGTACTTTTTTAGTGTGACTGAAATGAAACGAGAGTAACGAGGCTACTTTTAAAACTTGGGGAGTAGAAAGTTCAGATATTTGCCTGAAAATGTAAGGAGTAGAAGTAAAAAGTCGGCTGAAAAATGACTTCTTAAGTAGACTTAACCCAAACTTTTACTTAAGTAAGGTAAAGTACTTTTACTCAGTTACATGACACCTCCTCTCCTCACCTCTCATTGTGCTCCTGATAAACCAGCCGCGACTTCTCCAGGAGGTATTTCTCCACGTACGCTCTGTAAAAGTAGAACGACATGGTTAACTCTGAATCCTTTTCACTCGTTATGGTTAATTAAAGCAGTTCGTTTCTCACCCTCTCACGGTGCCGCTCTCCTGATAGTTCACCTGGATGAATTTGCCGAAGCGGCTGGAGTTGTTGTTGTGGGCTGTCTTTGCGTTCCCGAAAGCCTGACGAGGAAAGAGAAAGAGACACAGCTCAGATTAAAACACTAAAAAACAAACAGGAAGAGGCTCATGTCACAGATCTTCCACAGACACTCAGGGTCGACACTTCTCAGTCCCCTCCAGGTGAGGGGAGCTGTTCACGGGTCAAACACACAGGACTCTGGCCTCCTGCCCAACATTGTCTGGAAACACAGAGCGAGCCTTTCCCCTTACATACTTTCAGACAGCGTCAGTCCAAGACAAATTCAAAACATGGTTTAAGGATCAATCCAAATCAAAGTCAAACAAATTGCCAGAATGAAGATGAGGGGCGCGAGGCCCGCGGCCCGCTGGAAAAAGCTCCTCAGTGAGTAATGGGATCCATGTGGCCGTGGGGAACATGTGTAGTGGTTGAGCTTTAATAAGACGCTCCAGTATTTCCCCTCACAGCTCTGTTTATGTTGTACGGCTGCCTGGAGGGGAAGTCGTTGTGCGCCCTGCACAAACCCTGCAGTTATTTGTAGCTGCGCCACAAGTAAACAAATTCCTCCGTGAATCACTTCGAGTTACCCCGAGCCCTGCATCGGAGGAATCCTGCTCCTCCACCCTTCACGCAGGGCGCTCTGTGACAGCCAGGATACCTACAGACAGATAATGACTCAAACATGGCACCGTTTGGTGTCAGGGTCATGATTGGTGAGCAGGAAACGTGAGGACAGGGGTTTCATTTCAAGCTGGATCAAACTTCAGGAGGTCAAACATCAACATCAATGTCAGCCTCAAAAACAGGAGGGAAACAAGTTAAAGATCATGAGTTGATATTTTATAGAGAAATCTAGATCAGTGGTTCCCAACCTGTGGTGTGGGACCCCTCGTAGGTCACGTAAGGCTTTATCTGCTGTCATCAGGTTTTTTACCAGCGTTCATTTAGGCGCTCAGGTACGTGTCATGGATTCTGAATATCCTGACGCTCCTCCAACGTTTTCGTCTCATTCTCGTCTCATTAATGAAAACAAAACATCTTAACTCATCATCCTGTCACAGAAAACACGCCTGCATGTTGGTCCCTACAACAGTCAGAAGAAACACATTTGATCTCCTCTTCTCCAGGTAAAAACACAACATCTATCTCTGACAGCCGTGCATCCCTGAGGGCAGCACATATTGGATCTACTACTCAGTTTATAAACTTAAACCTGTGTTGGATCCAAACATCGGTTGAATAAATGGTGTTAAAGAAGTTTTGCTTGGTTGCTGTTTTTTGAAAATACATCTTTGAACCTTGCGTACCCCTTGGAGTACACATCCCCCCACTGCCTTAGGGTCCTGCTTTTTTATCATACTTTTACTACACTACTACTTTTCCTGACAGCACACAGAGACTGCAGTTTTACATCAGTAGGGGTCGCTATGGAGCATATTCTGAAAAACAACTAGAACAACACATTGTATTTCAAACCGTGTATTACAGGGGTGGCCAACCTGCGGCTCGCGAGCAACACGTGGCTCTTTGCCTTTCAGCGTGCCGCTCTTCGATCCATTCATAAAAATATATTTATATTTAAGAGCAGTGGTGTGCCGAACAATCTAAAATATTAATATATTGATGCCAATGTTGGGATCAGGGTTGATTCATATTTGGGTGTACACATTGATACTTAAGTTTCAGTTTCTCTTCTCTAGTACAAATCTAAACACACTTACAAACACAATAAATCTTGCTTTGAAAGTTGGAAATGTTTTGATTTTCATTTTATGTCATTTCATTTATGTGTGAGAGGGAGTGTGTTTGTAAGACCACGTGCAAGACGTGTCTCTCTGTAGAACCACGATTATTTTTGTGGCTCTTGGTCTCTGACGGGTTGGCCACCCCTGGTCTACTGCATTCTACATATGATATGAATGTAGTATGTCTGTTCTGTTGGGTCTGTTTTGAAGTAAACTACTCTGGTTTTCGGCGGAGGCGGAGGTAAAGATGATGTTTAACAAGCTATGGCAGATCTCGGCATTTAGTTATTTTGTTAATCATATCACACAGAATCATCATCCTTTATTTCTAATCTTACACTTCTTTGTAATCCACGTTTGGTTTAAAAAGTAAATCAATGGTTTAAATAGACTTTAATGAATCTGTAGAAGTAAACACCTCTCTAACAACCAGAAGTGACCAGATTTACAGCTGTTTCTTTCTCATCACTTCACTTCTGTCTCCCAGACTGTCTAACGTTAGTGTTGTTGTATTGTAGTTGTAATGCTGACTCATTCCACTAGATGGCATTGATTCACTGAAACCTTCCACCGGCATTGACAAACAGCGACAGCGCCATGCATTGTGGGAAACAGTTTGCCAGGTAGACTGGTCTGTGGCATACTGAGAAATTTTCCTGGTTCAGTAGGACATTCAAAGATTTTTGGCAAACTGCAGATTTTGCAAGTTTTCACACACTGACGACTACAGACTGGATTTCAGCTAAAATAGCAGGAACTGCTGGGGTAGTAGGAGGTTTGGAAAACAGCTGCTTTCTGTCAGGACTGGATTTTGGGCAGAGTTTAAGACGTTTCTGGGCCTGATGAGCCTCCAAATAAAGGGTCACTGGAGACATGAGGTGATCTTTAAATCTGGATCTGTAAAGACAGCAGGAGTCGTTTAAGGATGTAATGCCTTACAAAATCAAAAACTATTCACATTATTGCACATTTCATCCATTATTATAAAAGATTACACAAAACTTTGGGTTTTCTTAAAAAAAAAAACAAAAATCTGTTGTGTACATTTCTTCATTGCCACAGGACTCAGTCTGAACAACAGCAGAATGAGGCAGATTTGGCTAAATTATCTTTTGCTTTTTGATTGTTTGTTTGTTTGTTTACCGTTTTGGTCTGGCCTGTCAGTAATTTCCCACAGCAGGAGGTACCCCAGGTATGGGAAAGTACGGGAACTCCAGGTAAAGAAGACCATTAATCAGAAAGAAAGCCCCAGTCAGAGTAATATCTGTGTCTAGATCAGCGTCCTGGTTTCTTACCGTACATGTTTTGGTTTTTAATGAGTAATAAGCAGAAATATTTGTCTTTACCAGGACAGAACACTAAAGGTATGTATTGTTTCCACTGTCAGGCTCAGATCGCTGTGATAGCTGTCTCCATCTTTCTCCTCTGTGTTTGTAGACTTTAACATCCTGATGATCTCCGTCCTGTTTTCAGACACAGGCAAACATCGGTGTCCCATTAAGGCGCCGTCAGGAGTCGGGGTCCAGGAAAAACTTGTGGCACATTTGCTTCTGGCTAAAATAAGTGGATCACAGCAAACGGACCGGCCCTCCAGTTCTGACTCACCGAGCTGAACCAAATCAGCCAAACGGGCCGACGTGGTGGAAAAAGAGATTCAGGCCGGCTGCCTGGACCCAGAGCGAGCAGCCGAGGCCTGAGAGAGGAGCGCTGACGACATCCCTTCATGGGTAGACATGTGGATCCTAACAAGACAGGGATCTGCTCACCAACGTGAATGTTTGACGCTTTCTGACGGCCGGCAGGAAACAGGATGTGAAACACCTCAAACCTGAGCTGATTTATGTCAAAGCGCCGTGTTTCTGTTCACCTGGTCTGTGTCAAACGCTGCAGAGCTGAAGGTTTTCACAGAGGACAGACGGTTTTCTTTCTAAACCTGACGCTGAGATAAAGCAGAGATAAAGCAGAGATAACGCAGAAATGTCCCCACAGAAAGGACGACGTGTCAGAGCGCCTCTCAGGGAGAGAAAAGAAAGTTTTAATCTGCATAAAAGACCAAAACAGAAAGCCCGAGTGATACATCAACACGCTGCAACGCTTTAAAACAGGGGTCTGCAACCTTTACTTTCAGAGGAGCCATTTTTCCTCAGCTCACCTGGATTAAAGTCATTCAGGAGCCAAAAAATCTACTTTATCTTCACAATACAGAAAACACAGAGAGTAAAATTATATACGTAGTGAAACAAAGTGATTAGTTATCTAAAAAGAGAAGTTTTTCAAATTTATAAAATTGTGTGTGCGATGTCCTAGTTTCTCATTTTTGATAAACTTGTAAAAACATAAAAAAATTAGATATTTTAAAGAATTGCAAAAAAAATGCAAAAATGTGCAAAAAATTGCAAAATTTTTCAAAACTCACAAACCAATTAAAATTTCCCTAATTTGTGAAAATGTTTTTTTTTTAATTTAAATTAGGTAAATTTGCAAAAAAAAAAAAAAAAAGAAATTTCAAAACTTTTTAAAAAATATATTAAAAAAATAATTTAAAAAATTTGACAAATGAAAAAATGGGGAATTAAAAAAAATCCCTCTTTGAGAAAATTAGAAATTCTTGCAAAAATTTGCAGAATTTTACAATTTTACTCACAAAAAATTAAAATTTCACTCATTTGTTAAAATGTTTTTTTAATTAAATTAAGTAAATTTGCAAAAAAAAAACTGAAATTTCCAAACTTTAAAAAAATATATATTAAAAATATAATTTCAAAAATTTGACACATTAAAAAATGGGATTTTAAAAAAACCACAATATGAGAAGAATAGAAATTCTTATTTCAATAATATTTTTTTAAAGCTACAAGGAGCCACAGCAAAGGAGTCAAAGGGCCACATGAGGCTCCAGAGCCACAGGTTGAAGACCCCTGCTTTAAAACATGTGTTACCAAACAAATCCACAAGGACGTCCACATTTTTCACCTCAGATCACCCGAGATAGACGTGGTTGCAGAGTAGCCACAACAAGTTGTAACTTCTCATTACAGCGAGAATGATTTCCTCCACTCCTGCTCCTCCACCTCCTCCACCTCCTCCAACAACCCACAACAATGCAAATGTGTTCCTGCCTCAGCTCCTCAGGGAGCCGTGCAGAGCTATTCTGGGAAATCTCAGTCACCGACTGCAGCAGACAGGGAAGGTCGGGAGAAAACGGGAAGACAAAATAAAACCTCACACAAAAAAAAAACACGTGGAGGATCAGATGATGGATTTTTTCCTCTGTCAAACGATCACACAGGGACAGAGGAGCTCAAACTGTTTACACAGACACGGTTCACACCACCCAGTCACTCCAGCAGGTCAACAACATTATTGTTGGCGTCAGACCACAGGCCGCGAACAGAGGACCAATGACGGGCCAATGACGGGCTGAGCTCTGGGTGTAATGTGTCCACGCAGCGCTGATGTTATGTTTCAGTGAAGTGCTCCTCTGGCCTCGCGTCTCATCCTGTGGTCACCGTGAAAAAACCTCCAACTGGACGCCATCCAGCTGTGACTGCTCAAACTGTCAGCTCCACGGTGAGAGGGAAGGAGGAGGACAGATATTAATCCACGCTCTCATCTTCAGATTAAACTTTAAAGTCTCATTCCTCACACTTTTAAACCTGATGGACTGTAAAACCCCGTCAGACGCTCGACAAGCACAGCTCCACCTGCTCCACCTGTGAGGGTCAACAGGGAGAAATGAGCAGGGTTTGACTCTGGGTGTGTTTCCAAATATTTTATGACCTCTGTGCAAACCCAGAGGCACAAATCCCTAAACTACACGACCACAGTGTTTTTTTTTTGTCAGACCAAACCTGCAGGAGCTGCCCTGCATCGCTGCAGGAGGCAGACAGCTACGCATGCTCCGTTTCCATTTGGAATAGAATAGAATAGAATAGAATAGAATAGAATAGAATAGAATAGAATAGAAAAGAATAGAATAGAATAGAACAGAACTTTATTGTCATTGTAACAAGTACAACGAAATTGAAGTCACAGCAGCAATCAAGAAAACCAAAGTAAGAAAGTGTATAGAAAGTGTAAAAAGCTCCATAAGAAAATCGATGCTGACAGCTTGTCCATCATTGTCCAGTCAGCCAGCCTCCACCTCCACAGGGTCCAGGACTGAGCTTCTTCAGCAGTCTGTTCAGTCTCTGTCTCCTGGATCCTGTCTGCTCACAGCAGGTGAAGCTCTTCACATGTGGCCTTGGTGTCTGCTGTTAGCTCTGTTAGCCATGTCTGTGAATAGCATGATGCTACTCTGCCCTCTGGTATTCCCTCTGTTGCTGGGTTAGCACAGCTAGCTCGTCCATCTTATTGGAGATAGATCTTACGTTCCCAATAATGATTGATGGAAGGACAGGTCCATGTCGTCACTTCTTAGCTCACACCTGAGAACCAGCACGTCGTCCTCACCTCCTTCTCCTCACCTTGTGAGGAGACATATGGCCTAGCACCAGTTAGCATTGACATGCTACAGGCTGCTAACAGCTGATTTCACATGTAAACAATGCAGCCATGGTTACACGTAGGATCTCCAGACAAACACAGGAGAAAAGTAGTAAAAATATCACTGAAGACACAAAAAGTTTGGTGTCCATGACCAACAAATGAGCCATAAAGTAATGATCCACTCCAAATACAAAGATGATGAAAAATAGACAAAAAAATTAAAAGAAACGGACAAAGAAGAGAGAGCTGCTGCAAAAGGTAGCTATAGCCAACAGGGCGGCGCCTAACAACCTTTTGTATAAAGCTAAAGCTCTGCACATTCTGCAGAAACACAACAACTTTTCATCTGACGTTTCTAAATGAACAGATTTATCAGGATGGGAAAATTTAGAGAGTTTTAAAAAACACATCAGGAAACAGATCCTGATCCTGCCATAAAACCATCCTGACATATTTCCCCCACAGCGCCCCCTAATGGAGAACAAGTTCCTTGGTCAGAAGCAGAGTTTGCTGATGTTCACGCAGCACGTAACACTGCAGGAAACTGACCACTGATCATCTGGATCAGAGACACCTGAGGGACAGGTGAGCTGTGATGTCATCAGTCTGCGACGGAGACTGATTTTTTTAGAAATCACTAAAAAAACGTTATCAAAGAGTTAAAACTCTGAACATTTCTCCTCCTCAGCGTCACAGCGGCTCACAGGAAGCCAATCATGTCAGAGTCTATTAAAGCCTGAGTCTGCGGTGAGGTAATTAGGTCTTCGTCTCCCTTTGAGAGCCCTGACCCCATCAGTGTGAGGCAGACACACACCGCCTTAAATCATGTGAGGATGACTTCATTAGTCTCATCTCGAGGAGAGAAAAGCCGCGCAGTGAAAACAGGAAAGCGGACGCTGTCCTGGGTCGGGTCTGTGGGGAGTTTAGAGCGCTGGAAACGGATGGAGAGGTCATTCGAGGCGCTCGGAGGGAAAGTGCAGACAAAAGGCTGCTTGATTTAACACACAAAGGGATTATGTTTCAGCCAGTCATTAATTGCTTTAGGGTTACCGATGGATTTCCATGCTGGTTGTGTTTGGAGGTCATGTGACGGCACCAACACACAGAAATGCTTTGTGTGAATTTCAAACTTGCTAAACTGAAGTAGGCCATGACATAAAGCAGCATTCTTCTGACTCACAGCCTGTGAATTCATTTAGGAAAGTGTCACTAAATGTTTTACATTCCTCCTCCCACAGGAGCTGAAAGCGTCTGATCAGATCGCCGCTAAACGCCGCGTTGCTCATTTAACCTTTGGAGATTCATTTCCTCCTCCAGACTCACTCATCCCCACAGGAAGTCAACGACAGAGACAAGAGGTGTGTCAGTGTGTGTGTGTGTGTGTGTGTGTGTGTGTGTGTGTGTGTGGGCAGATAAAGCTCCAGAGGATAACTTGTTCCTCTGTATAAAGTCACACCTGGGTCTGGCCGCGGCGGGCTACAGCGGGCCGTGGTCAGTGTGGTTGTTTAATCATAGAGCTGTAGCCCGGCTCCTGGACCAGTGAAAGCCTGGGAGGGGGATGTGGTTTTAACAGCTGTCCCTCTTTCTAACGGGACTCTGAAACCTGTCTGAGATCAGATGTGTTCAGGTTTAACAGTTAGCATAAAACACTAACAGCTTTCCTCCTGTGTGTGACGTGTTTTTCACTCTGAGTGGAAAATATAAATGTGACGTTAAAAAGCTGTTAGAGGCTGAATGTGGGACCACCAGGGCTAACGGCTAAATGCTAACAGAACCAAGCTAACACGCATTTTCACTGATCTGAGCGCAACTCCATACTGGCTGGTCCCTAAACAGTGATGATTTATTCCTCCAGAGAAAACAACTTAAAAACACATGAACTATAAAACTAGGTAAGAAGGAAAGGAAAGGAAAGGAATGATGTAATACTGTACAAAAAGAAAAAAAGAAGAAAGGGAAGAAAAAAGAAAAAAATAAGTAAGGAAAGGAAAGAAATGAAATAGGAAAGGAAATAGGGTGGTACAGAAGGAAAGAAAGGGAAAGGATGGTAAAAGGAAAGGATAGGAAAAATGAAAGAAATGAAATAGGAAAGGAAAGGGGAGGAGAGAAAAGAAAAGGAAAGGGAAGGGAGGGGAAGGGAAGGAAAGTTTAGGAAAGTTTAGGAAAGAAAAGGAAGGGAAAGGAAGGGAAATTTAGGAAAGGAAAGGAAAGGACAGTAAAAGGAAAGGAAGGGTAGGAAAAGAAAGAAAAGAAAAG
Source organism: Halichoeres trimaculatus (assembly GCF_033239565.1). Taxonomy (NCBI): domain Eukaryota; kingdom Metazoa; phylum Chordata; class Actinopteri; order Labriformes; family Labridae; genus Halichoeres; species Halichoeres trimaculatus. Next base: position 619,723 of record NW_027437181.1, on the reverse strand, counting down.
GATGGTAAAAGGACAGGAAAGGCAAGGAAAGGAAAGGAAAGGAAAGGAAAGGAAAGGAAAGGAAAGGAAAGGAAAGGAAAGGAAAGGAAAGGAAAGGAAAAGACAGGAAAGAAAAGGAAAGGAAAGGAAAGGAAAGAAAAGGAAGGGAAGGGAAGGGGAGGGAAGGAAAGGAAACGGAAGGAAAGGAAAGGAAAGAAAAGTAAAGTAAAGTAAAGGAAAGGAAAGGAAAGGAAAGGAAAGGAAAGGAAAGGAAAGGAAAGGAAAGGAAAGGAAAGGAAAGGAAAGGAAAGGAAAGGAAATATGATGGTACAAAAGGAATGAAATGAAAAGTTATAGGACAGGAAAGAAAAGGAAATAGGTGAGTAAATAAGTCAGTGACAGGATCACAAGTCAGTGAAACAAATAAATGTTGTCGTTTTTTTTAAACCAGCTCAGGGCCAACAGCACGCCACTCTCAGTCTCAGTTAAAAGAAAACAGTCCTTTTTTATCATAATGTCAAACTACTCATCAGTAATTTCTCTCCTGAATCACTGAACACAGAGACGTCTGAGAGGACTCTTCATTTACCACAAACATCAGCTGAAGGTCTCAGTAAACATGGTAACTCTTTCCTCTGCAACACCAGCTGTCCACAGGATCTCAGTTCATCATCAGCAAACATGAGAAAACATGATGGACTAACAAACATGAGAAAACACTATGGACCAGTAAACATGAGAAAACACAACAACCAGCAAACATGAGAAAACACTATGGACCAGTAAACATGAGAAAACACTATGGACTAGCAAACATGAGAACTCTGAACTCTTTGATCCTCAGTGCCTTCTCATCACTCTGCTGTAAACCGGCCTGGGAGCAGATCTGATGGTCCACTGAATCCACCAGCACTGATGTGGATCAGCCTCTGAGAGGACACGCTCTGATGACCTGCCACGAAACCCCGACACGTTTTTAGGAGACACATCTGAAGACCGCCGTAACCATGGAGACAGCTGTGCTCACTTTATTTACACTGATCAGTAAAAAAAACTTTCTCACACTTTGTCAAACTTTGGCATCAATGCAATCTGATTTTCTTGTCTCAGGACCAAGAACAGCTTTTCCATTCCTGAATAAAGACGATTAACAGTTTCACGTTTAGCCTCAGACTACAGTAGGAGCTCTGTGGGACAAAGCCACAGACAAAGAGGATTTGGACAGACCCAGTCCCATTTTTAGGATCCTCCAAACTCAAACTTCACCACAGTTCAATTACAACAGCACTTTGATTTATGAGGAAGGCTGCTGGAGCTGGTTTCTGTGTGTTTATCACGTCTGTAACGAAGGGGTGCTCTGCTAAAGATGCTCGCCATGAAGGGGTGGAGCCCAATTGTATTTTCTATGACAGGGGTCTTCAACCTGTGGCTCTGGAGCCTCATGCGGCCCTTTGATTCCTTTGCAGTGGCTCTTTGTGGCTTTGAAAAAATATTATTTAAATAAGAATTTCTATTTTTCTCATATAGGTATTTGTTTAAATTCCCCATTTTATTAATGAATCAGATTTTTGAAAAAAAATTTAATATATTTTTTTTTAAGTTTTGAAATTTCAGTTTTATTTTGCAAATTTAATTAATTCAATTAAAAAAAACATTTTTACTAATAAGTGCAATTAAAATTTATTTGTTAGTTTTTGCAAAATTCTGCAAATTTTTGCAAGAATTTGCTAATTTTCTCAAAGAGCGATTTTTTTAAAATTTCCCCATTTTTTTAATTTGTCAAAAAAAAATTTTTAATATATTTTTGAAAATGTTTGAAATTTAATTTTTTGATTTGCAAATTTACTTAATTTAATATAAAAACTTTTACAAATAAGCGAAATTTCAATTTATTTGCAAGTTTTGAAAAATGTTGCAATTTTTGCAAATTTTTGCAATTTTTTTGCAATTTTTTTAAAATGTCTAATTTTTTTTTTTTTTTTTTTTAACAAGTTTATCAAAAATAAGAAACTATCGCGCACAGTTTTATAAATTTGAAAAACTTCTCTTTTTAGGTAACTAATCACTATATTTTACCACGTATAGAATTTTACACTCCGTATTGTCTTTGTTGTGAAGATAAAGTAGATTTTGTGTCTCCTGAATGACTTTAATCCAGGTGAGCTGAGGAAAAATGGCTCCTCTGACAGTAAAGGTTGCAGACCCCTGATCTATGACTTCAAACAGGAACTACAGTCTGCAGGTAAACGATGCTAAAGATGCTAAATGGCTGAGAGTTGCTAAAGCTAGCTGAGCTAGCACCACCAGCCTTTGGTTTTCCCTGCTGTTTAATGTCCTCATGCTCGTGTTGGTTCAGCTCACAGAGATCTCTTTTTATAATCAAACACTGTCAAACATCACGTCATTATAAGATGTCGTCTGTGCTTGTTTACATCGGGATAGTTGAGCTTTCTCAACTTAGCACAAACAATAAATAAATCTGTGTTTGGTGGATAATTTCTTGGTTGGAAAAATGCCTCTTGGCTTTGTTTAAAAACCTGTTTGTTACTCCTGAAGTGGTCCCAGGTTTGATAAAAATGTTGTTTGGCGTTACCGATGAGAAAGTTTGGCAATTTCCACAGACTCAGCTCTGCTGCTCATACCACAAACACACGTTTCCTACAAATGTGGCTCGATTTAAAAGTGAAATTAACAGGTTTTAAGATTTATACGTTTTATTACCCAGAAACAAAGTTTCAGCAAAGAAATAATCTACCACAAAAAAAGTGTCTGACTTTTTGAGCAGCTACAGCTCCAGAGCTGCAGCTCCATACTCAGATTTTTAGTGAAGAAACACAGGGTTAATTTTAATCCCTTGTTGTATATTGAAATAGAAAGCCACATTTTTTTTTTAATCCAACATTAAACAAGAAAGGAAAAGGAAAGAAAAATGTTCAATCCCTGGTCTAAAACTGAGGAGAATGTGAGAGAAAAAGACAAAGAGAGAGCAACGAAAAGGAAAACAAACAGAAAAAAGTTAATGAGAAAAAGCAGTGGCCTTTTGATGACTGCAGATCTTGACTAAAGTATTTTGGCTCCATCAGAAAGTCTTCTTGATTGAGTCAGAGGGAAGTAAACATTAGTCACAGGGATGGAGCTGGAAGCCAGGCGTAATAGAAAAATAATCAGAGATCTGCAGGACTCTGAGCCATCAGAGACGTTTCTCACACAGCACCGAGCTCTGAACCGAGAAGACACATTCCTGCAGCAGAGACCCCTCAGACGGATCCCAAACCTTCAAAAGGCTGAAATTAGTGCCTTCATTTCCTCTGCTGCTCTGTAATTTGTACTCCTGGATGTGAGGCCTGAGGGACGGCCTTCTCACCCTCCGGCTCTGACCAGAGTCTGAACACGGAGCGGGAACCAGCCAGGAAATTAGGGGAGACAGCAGAGACAACAAAGCAGACACACTGTAGGTTTCACGTGTTTACAGCTGATGATCTGAGAGAAAGAGAAACACCAAAGATACGATAAAGATACGACAAAGATAGGATAATCTTCCTCTGAGTTCACCTACAGAGAGCGTGTGTAACCACAGCTGACAGCGGCAGAGAAACGTTGAGGAGAAAATTCAGCAAATCCATCAGGAAGAGGAGAGATGAAAGCACTTTCCAGGAACTCAGACACCAGCTCTGTTTGTTGTTTGAGTTCAGAGACGGATTTGAGGAAGAATTCATGAGCCCAGGGGAAGAGAAAGTTTCTCAACCCTCAGCGTGACTCTCCAGCTGAAAAACGCCAAACTGGAGTTTGTTTATCTTTTCCTGAAAGTAATTAAACCAGAACGAGCCGTCCCCCCAGCACAACGAGACAAAAGAAAGACAGAGCTGTTTTCTGTTTGGATTAATTGGCCTGAGTTTTTCAGAGAGGTCGTGATTGGACGACTCAGATCTCGTTCAGCGTCTTCTTCATTTTGAGGAAAAGTTTGAGAATCAGTCAAAAACTTTGTTTGTTCAAAGAGGAGCGATGGATTGGACACACACGGGACACAAACATTTAGTATGACTGGGACAATATGCTTTCTTTATGATTCGATTCTAATATGATTTTTGGGGTGCCCACTCAGTTTTAATTATGACTCTTCGTTGTTACCATTTTTGCAAATTTTAGTTTGCTTTTAATGACAAACCATGAGAAAAAGTTGAATGATGACGATGTCTATAGACTTTATCAGGAGCCATATTTTCCCCCAAAAAAAAGCACATCACATGAGTCAGAGAGAAGCTTTTTGCCCTCTGCTGGAGAAAAGTGGGAACTTTTTTTTTTCGATCCATTTTGTAAACAAAGACAAGAATGAAGGGTTTAAATTTGAAAAAAAAAAAAAAAAAAAAAAAGTGTGTAACAGAGAATCCTATTTTGTTTTTTTGTTTTTTGTTTTTTTTTAACATTTTTTTATTTGAAATCTACAATTATAAAAATATAATTATTATAATTTTTTTTTTTAATTATAATAAATGAAAATAAAAAAATATGAATTAATTGGAGGTTTTCAATTTTTCTGTCTGTTTCCAGCTGTAACTATAGGTTTACAACTTTTATAAGCACAGCAAAAAATAATAATAATAACAAGAGGAAGAAGAAAAAAGATAAATTAAAAGAAATTAAATTTATTTTTATAATTTTATTTCATGAATTTATTTTTGTTTACAATTTAAAAAAAATATATAAAAAAACAAATTACAAAAAGAACCCAGCAAGAAAGATATAACCCAAAACTATTCTAGGGTAAGAAAGGAAAAAATATATATATACATATTTACTCATATAAGAGATGCAAAAAAAAAGATAAATGATGACGAAAAGAGGTAAAAATCAGGATGGAAATTTTTAAGGAATCCTGATTTTAATATTGTTTAAAAAAACCCTGATACATATGTGAATTATTTTTCCCTACCATTAACATATAGTTGACATAAAAATGGAGCAAATCTATCATTTAAACCAGGAAAAAATATAAATTAAAATTTGATAGGGAGCCCCAAGTGGCTGCTTAAGGAACTGCAGTTTTCAACACTCAGAGCATTTCCTGCACTTTCCGTTCTGTTCTGACCTTGAGAGTCTGACTGAAAGAGATCGATACAGCACTGTCATCAGATTCCTGTCAAACCCAGCCAGGCTGGCAGAAAAAGCTGCTGATGGTCTGAAGGACGACCTGCGTGCTGGGCGTGTGGGGCGTGTGGGGTGTGTGGGGCGTGTGGGGCGTGTGGGAGGAAGCAGGTTTGGTTTGTGCAGCAGTGAGTTAGCTCAGCGAGCTGCCGGTCGCTCCTTTCCTGTGATAAAGACGTGATTCAGCTTCCTCTGACCGACTGCTCATGGTGGCTCAGCCCGCAGTTATTTAAGTTTCTTTTCATTTCACTTTCACTCACACAGCACTGATCCCAGCACACACACACACACACACACACACACACACACACACACACACACACACACACACACACACACACACACACACACACACACACACACACACACACACACACCTGCAGACTGAAGTGGTTTCATCTGTGACACAGGCACAAAGACAAACGTTAACGTCTTTACCTCAGTGACCAAGACTCAATCGAACTGTTTCTGTGTTCAGAGGGTCAAACGCTACAAACCGTTAAATATAAATCCTTAATGTGGACAGATCAGCAGAGACAGAGACAGAGCCATGATGAAGGTCCAAACAGCAGAAACTAAACAGGAAGAGAGGGAGACAGAGAGTAGACCAGCTGCTCAGAGAACGTTCAAAACAACAACAACAACAACAACAACAACAACAACAACAACAACAACAGTGCTCGATGAATCTGATGATCTCCAATACGCTGAGAAACCACACGTCTTTGCGTCTATCAACACCACTCTGACTCTGGGTCCAGGTTTAATGTTAACACAGGACAGAAACTTGTCTTTAACATCTGGGTCACATCTCTGTGTGTGATTTATAAAAAGTCTGACTTTTTAAGTCCTGATCCCGACACCTGGACTCTGGTATCAGCTGAAACTGATCCAGTCTGATTGATTTCCTTTGCTAACTTTGGAAACCCAAATGAAATAACATGTTTAAACTGACTGTCTTATTATTTAATGGAGCTTTAAGTGTGTGGTTAGTAAACCTCCAACATTAACAGGAATCACAGATTACCTGTAAACCTCAGCAGGAGAAGAGTGAGGACTTAAACCTTCACGTGTTGTTGGAGAAACAAGCATAAAAAGCTCCAAACCGCTGAGTCACTGTGATTATCGTCCTTCATGTTTTACCTCTGCCCAGAAAAAAAGCAAAGATCTACTGAAGCTGTAAACACAGAGGAATATAGACGTGAGTCAGACAGATCTGCCTTTGTCATCAATATCAGATCTGACTTTTCCAGTTGGGCCAAATACTGGGATCAGATCTGTGCTGGAATCTGAGACTAACTTCATGTGGCTGAATAAATGAGGACGGATTCGCCTAAACATAACTGTTAATGATAAACATGAAGAAAACGTTTCTTCAGCTGCTGCTTCGTCACCACTGATCTCTATAGAAAAAATAAATAAATAAAAAAGTTAAACTTACAAGATAACAAAGTCATTATTATGATTATCCTCATAATCATATTAAACAGCAGCTAGAGCAGAGTTCAGAGTAAAGATACTGCTTTTTCTTTGGTGAGGTTTCTACCCGTCTAACATCTCAGAATCTTTAGTTTTAATCTCAAAATTTTAATTTTTAATCTAATATTTTTTATTTTTTTATCTCATAATTTTGAATTTTTATCTCATAAACATCTCTCACCTCGTTAAGACTCACTTTCTAAAGTTAGCTTCCAGTTTGTGAGTGTAGGCTACTGTTGTTTTGTTTTTTTGTCTTGTGCTCATTGCTTGTTTTTGATCTTCACAATTGTACAGTGTCTGAATTTTCGATAGCGCTATATAAATAAAATATGTTATTATTATTATTATTATTATTTTTATTTTTATTATTATAATTTTGTGAAAATCATTCACATATGTATCAGTTTTTCTTTTAACAATATTAAAATCGTGATTCCTTACAAATTTCCATCCTAACTTTTACCTCTTTTTCTCATTATTCATCTGATTTTTTTATTTTTTTTATTTTTATTTGCATCTCTTATATGAGTATATATGTATGTATGTATATATGTATATATATATATATATATATATATATATATATATATATATATATATATATATATATATATATATATTCCTTCTACCCCTAGAATAGATTTTGGTTATATCTTTCTTCCTGGGTTCTTTTTTGTAATTTTTTTTAATATATATATATATATATATAATATTATTATTATTATTATTTTATTTTTTTATTTTTTTTTAATGATGTTTTATCTTATAATTTTGACATTTTATCTCATAATTTAAACTTTTTTTTAAAATTCGTATTTTTTTTGTAACTGGTAGAAATGAGCTTCCATAGAACTCGGCTTCATTGAGGAGGATTTTTGAAACAGTTACTGAACAGACTGACGCCTCCTCATGATACATATTGTAAAAAAGACCCTCAGCCACAAAACTGGTGATTTCTGTGTTTTAACTCTGACGCCTGAAACTGTTTTGAGGATGTTTTGGTGCCAGCTGAGCGGCTGAAGAGTTTGTGTTTCAGTTCATACTCACATTGAATATTTAGAATAATTGATACATGTGACTGTCAAAATCCAGGAGGGTCAAACTTCATCATCAAACAACACAACGACAAAAGGAGGAGACTTCAGAGAGTGATTCATCTAAAGTGAGAAAATCAAGACAAACTGGAAGTTTCTCACAGAGCTTTTAAAGGACAAACTGAGAAAACCTGATCAAAATGATTTCATGATTTTGTGAAATCTGAAACAAGAATTAAATTAGATTTCAAAATCCTGACGAGTAAACTTTTTTTTTTTTGTGACAGCTTCAGTTTCATCCTCTCAGATTTGGTTTGCTGATAGTTAAATCCCCCGCAGAGGATCATGGGTATATTTGAACATTAGGATTTTTAAAAGGCTTAAAGCCCACACATGTGAGAGGATCCAGTAAAAACACCGAGGTCTGACTCAGAGACGTCACTTTCTGTTTGTTACAGATTCATGTTTTCATCTCTCCGCTCTCTGACTCAGTCTGTGTTACCCCGACGCAGCTGCTGAGCAGAGACACCAGGCGATGCTGCATCTGACGCTTGGTCCTTTTGGGTTTTTGGTTCCCATCAGCGCACACACAGTAACACACACACACACACACACACAGAGCTGGAGCAGGGACATACATGCAGACACACTGAAGTCACATGTGTGTGTGTGAGCATGTCTGCGCTCTATAAAACACGGCTAAAATTAGAGATGTTGATGACTGGGCTGGGCTGAGCGCGCGGCCACAGGCAGGGAGGTGACATTTCTACACAACTGGGAGCTCCAGTGGGAAATCCAGCCTCACACTGGGCCTCTCCCAGTCCCACAGGTCCACCACCCCACAGCACAAACCATGACGGGGACGTCGTGGAGCTGGGTCCCTCCATGGAGAAGCTGCCGTGGTGTTACCTGGAGGCTGAACTCTGGCCCCGCGCCGTCAGAGGGGACTGTTTGAGTCAGGGGCCCGCTCCTTCCTCCCTGAACCTCAGCTGCCTCTCAGGATTTGTTTCAAACATTGTCAGGATGCCTTTGACGCAATGTCATTTCTCACACTGGCACACAGTGTTTGCTCTGTTCTGCCGTCATTATTCCTGCTCCTTGAGCCATGTGACCAGCTCAAAGGAGAAACTTTCCCTGAACTCCTGACCCAGAGTTACATAAGAGCGCCGCTCCATGAAGTGTGAGAAAGGGTTAAAGTTGGCTAAAGATGGAGGATCCATAAAAACTCATTTCCTCCAGAAGCTTGAGAACGAGCTCAAAGTGTGGCCGAACAAACACGAGCGGGAGCCTCTGGTTTCAGCGTCAGCCTCAGCCTCAGCCTCAGCGCCACGCTTTGCGTAAACAATGGAGCAGTGTTTCCTCCTGGTAATGAGATGAGGTAACAAGGGGCGCAGAGGGGATGAGAAAGAGGAGCAGAGGCAGAAAGAGGGGGACGAAGGAGGGCTCAGATAAAGAGGAAGAGGAGTGAGGAAGAAGAGGATCACAGCGTGAGGAGTTACAGGCAGAGAGTCCTCATCAGGCTTTAAATCCACACCAGAGTTAACACTTGGTTTCCAAAGATATGTGTTTGCTTTAATCTCTCATCTCATCCAACCATCAACCATCGCTGTGTTTTTCTGTGGTTTCAAATCTCACAAAACTCCAGTTTTACTACAATTATCTTCATCTATCTCTGTGGCTCTTTGTCTCCTCTGCAGTGGCTCCTTGTAGCTTTTAAAAATATTCATGAAATAAAGAGTTGTTATTTTTCTTCCAGAGGGTATTGATGATTAAAGACACTGACACTAAATAAAATCCTGCGTTAACATTTAGTTAAATTAAATATTCATCGTGTCAATAAACCTCAACATGATGGCTTAATAAACATGTTTGATATGTAGCAAGATTTTAGTAAACAATTAAAATGTTGAACTGAGTGACATTATCAATATATGTTATCAAATTCAAGTATTCTTGCAAAAATTGAGAAATTTTTGCAATTTTGTTAAATCCATTTTCTTTTTAGATTTTGGAAAAATTGCAAAAAAAAATTTAAAAAATAAAAAATGCAAATGTTGCAAATTTTAAAAGTTTTTAAAAATGTTTTCAAATCTTTGACATTTCAAAATTTTTGGGATTCTGGCAATTGACAATTTTTAAAAGAAAAAACATTTAAATGATTGAAATATTTTGCAAAATTAAAAAAAAAACATAATTAAAAAAAAATCAAATTTATTATGAAAAAAAAAAACTAAGACATAGCTTGCCCAATTTCATAGCTACATCATCAATATATGTTATCGATTTCAAGTATTCTTGCAAAAATTGAGAATTTTTTTAAAATTTTATAAATACATTTTCTTTTTAAATTTGGAAAAAAATTGCTAAAAATGTTGGCGTTTTATTAAAAATAAAAAATGCAAATGTTGCAAATTTTAAAAGTTTTTAAAAAATGTTTTCAAATCTTTGACATTTCAAAATTTTGGGGATTCTGGCAATTGACAATTTTTAAAAGAAAAAAAAAACATTTAAATGATTGAAATTTTTTTGCAAAATTAAAAAAAAAAAACATAATTAAAAAAAATTCAAAGTTATTAAGGAAAAAAAAACTAAGACATAGCTTGCCCAATTTCATAGCTACATTATCAATATATGTTATAAAATTCAAGTAGTCTTGCAAAAATGGAGAACATTTTGCAAGTCTTTTGAATCCTTTTGTTTTAATTTGGGGAAAATTGTTTGAAATTTTGGCATTTTTTACATAAAAAATGCAAATGTTGCAAATTTCAAAAATTTTGAAAAAAAATCAAATTTTTGAAATTTCAAAATTTGGGGGAATTTCTGGCAATTGACATTAAAAAGTTATTCAATTGTTTTTTTTTTTATTTAAAGGTTTGATTTTTTTTGTTTAAAATTTGTAAAAAGAACATTCTTTAAATTTTTGCAAATTTATTGAAAATAAAAAAACTAAGACACTACATGTCCAATTTCATAAATTCAAGTAACTTGTCATTTAGAAATGTTTTCCTTGGATTTAACTTTGTATGGATACTGAGTCTTCTTCAGCTGCTGCTGCTTCTTCCTCACGTCCTCACTTTCATTAAACAGCTGGAAACAGCTTTGAAAAATATAAAGGCCTTTTTATTCTCAACGTCACATAGAGATACAGACGAAGCGTCCTGTCAGTGCTCTGAGTTCATTTCTTCTGTATTTCTGTGCGTTTCCACAAAGTTTACAAATACAGACCAAACAGAGCAGTACCACTGGAAACCATGGGGGGCAGTGTTGCTGTAACTACCTGATACGTAGCTTTAGTGAGACATAAAGAAAAAAAACAACTTCTGCCTCTGCTTTTATCTTTTACGCAAGAGCTACATTAGCATTACCTTGTTTGTTTTTGAGCTTGTTGCTGTCATAAACTTTGACTCTGGGCTGCTCCCCCTGGTGGATGTATTGGTAAACAGCAACGCCAACATAAAATGCATGGAAGTATGAGAGCAGTGACGGTAACATGGTTTGAAAGGGACAGAGATGAAAGTAGAAATGGGCCTGAACAGCTTTTTATGAATCAGTTTCTCACATGGATTTACTGTACGCCCATTTTTAGCCCAAAACGAGGACAATCTTTTTAAGAAAAATCCGACATCATATCATCAGTGTCAGTATGTAGCTACAGTCCTACCTAAACTTTAGCTCTGTTCATTATTTTATTAGTTTATTCTTTTCTTTTTTTATTAGTTTTATTAGATTAATTTTTTTATTTTACACATTCTTAAGTTTCACTTACATTTCTCTTTTCATACAAATGTTGATCTGCTTTGGAAGGAGTGTGTGACCAGAGCTCCACATTCAGTCTCTCAACTTTTACAGGAAGGAGCTCATAGTGTGAGGAAACAAAGGGAAAACACTGAAAGAGCATCTTCATGTATCATTATTGATGAATAAAGGGTAAATAAAAATCAATAATCACAAAGCTAAAGGGAGCTAAAGGAAAATCTGTTGGATTAACTCACCACAGAGCGATGGTTCAGAGTTTTATTCAGACGTTAGTGGGAGAGTAATAAATCAACCAGTTGTTGCTCTGGGTTTCATCAGACCAGCTTTCTGCAGTGTCTGGATCTGATGTCTGATAGCCATGGTCATTTCTTCCACTCCGCCCACGGACTGAGCTCAGCGCTGTGAGTCACAGCGGCCAATCAGAGAAGAGAAAGACCTGATTGTTGGGACAAATATCAGAGTGATGGCTGCGCCCACCGCGATACAAACACCCAGAGCAAAACTCACTTTTTACAACGTTTTAAAGAAAGTTAGAGACATCGGAGCAACATGACTGCCAAAAGATACGGCTGACATCTAAAACGTGATTTTTTTTAGCAGAACTTTCTTTTTTTTAAACTGTAAAATTAATTTATTTTAGTATTTTATTTCATTTTATTCTATTCATTTTTATCCAGGCTGTTGATTTCCTGGTGTTTTTCTGCTTTAGCTCAGACAAATTTAGCTCTTTCCAGACCTCCTTCATCTGAAAACCAGACACCGAGCGTCTCTCCTATTGATCCATAAAACCAACACACCTTTACACACACACACACACACACACAGTTCAGCACACACACACACACACACACTGTGGAGCTGGACCTGTGCCCGCTCGGTGCGGCGCTGCAGACCTGGGTGTGTCCTCAGCGCCTCAGCTGATGTAATGACTCTGAAGATTGAGAGCGGACGTTAGCAAAGACAGATTCACACGTTAGCTCACAGCATCTGCTGAGACCTGAACCAGATCCAAATACTCCAGAAATCCCAGCGTGAACTCATCGTCCTGACGGCGATGGAGGAAACTGGACAAACATGTGAGGGAACAGCTGACGTCTGTTCACGGCCTTCATTCAACACCAGCTGCTTTAAAGAAGAGTTTAACACACACATCCCAAACCAACACACACTGGATGTTTGTTATTCTCCTTTCTGATATTTTTACTCATTCTGCTACTTTTTATTTCCACTCATATATTTTCATGATTTGATCATTAAATCCAGATGTTAATGTCTAAAAATCCCCTGATCGTTGGTGACTTCCTGTGCTTCTTGATGACTGACAGGAAGCTCTGATCAATAAAACTGAACTTTCCACATCTTTCTGTTTTATGATGTTTTAATTTCTCTGAAAAAAATCTTTGTCCTCCCTGAACTCACAGTCACACTGGCTCTGAAACGCTGATTCCTCTATCAGCACACACTGTACGGTATAACTGTAAGTTATTAGGGTCGTTTGATTGTCCAATCAGAGACACAGCTCAGGTCACGAGACAGGGTGACGTCGTGGAGGCTACGTCCATGTTTTATTCAGTTTATGGAGGCAACGTGATACAGTACAACATGAAATGACAGGAACTGGTTTGATATGGTCGTATATGACAAAATATGGACATGATGGGAAACAACACGAAAACAATGAAACGATTCAGGACGACATGAACGGCAGAGTTTGACATGATACAACACAACATGACTGCATAATGCTACACAAAACAACACATGATATGAAGATGTGACACAGAACAGCCCATGATGATCAGGATTAATGTGTCGCCTCGAGCTCAATGAGTCTAAAACCTGCTGACGTGTCACAGACCATCAGCTGGACCAAACTTTAACAAACCAAACTTCAGAGTCTGACGATCCAAACAGCCAACCACCTGACTGTGTGGAGGTAATAACTCATTCACACCTGGAGTGTCGTTGGGGTCAGCTCTGAGCTCTGAGGGGACACGGGTTGGTGACCACGGTCAGTTTGCTCTGCTGTAGGATGTGTTTAACAAGCACTGAATAAATGTGCTCAGCCATTAGGGAAACAGGCCAATCTGTGAGAGCAAACACTGAACACGGCGGCTGCAGCAGCCTGAGTCAACACGCCGTCCCTCTGAGCCAGAGACGCTCTGATAACCTCCACACGCTCAGGGGAAACCACAGCGATGTTACCCTCAGAGAGTCCAACAGGATGTTTCACCTGAGGAGGACGCAGACACTTCACTTTTTACAGCGTGCTCTTTAAACCATCTCTTCACCTGGAGGGGGACGTTGGATTAACTGATGTAGGAGACAGAAACTCTCCATCAGGCTCAGGAAGTGCAGACCGTGCAGCTCTACGACAACTCTTCTTCTCTTTTCATTCAGACTTTTCTCAGAACACTTAATCAGCCAAAATAAACCGGACGGGTCTCGGATCAAGCTCTGCTCCGTCACCGGGTCAGACAGGTTTCTGTTTCAGTGTGTCAGCTCAAACTGGATCCCAAAAAGCAGATCAAACAGGAAGTTGTGCACGGAAACCACCTAAAAACAGGCAGTGACTTTCAAAATAAAACAAGAGACCGTGTCAGAACCATAGCCTGTATATAGAGTGGACAGCGTGGCTTCGCCTTTTACCATTTTACAGTTGTGAAGCCAGAATACCTCATCACAGGTGCAGCCATTGGCAGCCAGAGTCTGAGCAGGAGAGACTGTGAGGGACTCTGACAGGAGCCAGGCGACAAAAATAATTTCTTTTTTCCTTTGAGAGTCTAATCCAGGGGTGGCCAACCTGTGGCTCGCGAGCTGCATGTGGTTCTTTGCCTCAGGTGTGCAGCTCTTTAATCCATTCATAAAAAGTATGCGTTTATACGTATATATATAGTTATGAGTAGCGGTGTGGTGATCAATCTAAAATATTGGTATATTGATGCGATGTTGGGATCAGTATTGATCGATACTTGGGTGATGAAATGATGCTAAAGTTTCAGTTTCTCTTCTCTACATGTGCTCCTCTCAATCGCTCATGTGCTAATCGTTATCAATCTATCAATCTATCAATCTAGATAGATAGATAGATAGATAGATAGATAGATAGATAGATAGATAGATAGATAGATAGATAGATAGATAGATAGATAGATAGATAGATAGATAGATGGATGGATGGAAGGATGGATGGATGGATGGATGGATGGATGGATGGATGGATGGATGGATGGATGGATGGATGGATAGATAGATAGATAGATAGATAGATAGATAGATAGATAGATAGATAGATAGATAGATAGATAGATAGATAGATAGATCGATGGATAGATAGATAGATGAAACTTTATATCTTCTGCAGTAAAAACAGATCCTCTACTTTACAAACATAACGTTAAAGATAAATCAACACAAGAGAGAAAAAACTAAACACTTCTTTTTCTGTTATACCAGGGGTCTTCAACCTGTGGCTCTGGAGCCTCATGTGGCCCTTTGACTCCTTTTCAGTGGCTCCTTGAAGTTTTAAATTTTTTATTTTTCTTATGGAGGGTATTGATTATTGAGGACATATTTAGGAAAAAAGATTTTTTTAATGAATTTCATATGTAATTGAAATATTTGCAGCTTTTTAATAATAAAATATTGCTGATGTCTTTTTTTTTAAAAAAAAGATATATATATATATATATATATATATATATATATATATATATATATATATATATATTTCATTTGTGCAATTTTTTATTTTAAATATATATATATATATATATATATATATATATATATATATATATATATATATATATATATATATATATAATAAAAATTAATATTTGAACATTTTTAGCAATTTTTTAAGTTACTTTTTTGATAGAATAATTTTGAAATCTTAAAAAAAAACTGAGGTTTCATTAAAAAAAAACAGAAATTTGTAGCTCTTGGTCTTGGACTGGTTGGCCACCCCTGGTCTACTCACTTCCTGACTCTACCTCCAGACATATTTTACAATCCCAGAAAAAATATGCAAGAACGTCAGCTGTCAATCATCATTTAACGTTATGTTAAGCCTTGTTTTTAACCTCGTATAACTAATGAAAACAAAACTTTTCAGAAAAAAGAGGACTTGGATACAAGACAGCCAAATGATATCTTCAAATCACCACAACAATCAGACGTGAGAAACATTTCTACCAGGTGTATTAATGTTTTAAAGTTTGACCACAGCCCATCTGGAATGACTGGGGAGATGGATTTTTAACCTATACTGCAGCCAGCCACCAGGGGGAGCAGTTTTTGTGGAAACCTCACTTCGAGCTGAGTGAACTGACATCCATGTTTTTTCAGTATTTAGCTCGTCTACAACAACAAACTGACACAATGACCGACATCAATTTTTTAGCCCAACATTAGCGAAGAGAGGATCATCATCAGGGGAAAATCAGAGAACTCCTGGACGGAGCAAAAACAGTTTTGTTTTTTTTTTTTTTGTCAAAAGTTTTGGTTTTATTCTCATTTATTCCAACTTATTTCTGCAACATTCTGACTTCTTCTGCATCACACTGTTTTTATCCTGTTCGTTAGCACAACAACATTTCACCACAACATCCTGACTTTTCTTCTTTCTCTTATAACTTGGGTTTTTGTTTGATAACTTTGTTCCCATTTTATTCTCACTTTTTTCCAATATTCTGATATTTTTCTAACAGTATCTCAGCTTTGACATCCTGCTCGCTGCTCTCCATGAGACGCAGAGCAGAGCAGACTTTAGCAGGAAGAGAGGAAATGCAGCAGCTCCCTAAATCTGGACGCCATACAGTGAGGAGGAATGTAACAGCGAGGGGGAGGAGGAGGAAGAGGAGGAAGAGGAGGAAGGGGAGGAAGGGGAGGGAGCGTGTTGTCGTGGAAAACATGAAGCTACATCCAGATCCCAGTGATGAGGATTCCTGGAAAGAGGAAGAACTGGAAAGTGTTGGAGGATCTGTATCTGAAGGACTCATCTGTAATCCTCTCACAGGAAGTTTCCAGAAACTTCTTTCCTCACTCTAACAGAGGATAAGACCGTCTGACACTGAGCTTCATGTTTCTGCACGTCTCTGTTTTTAGAGATAAAGTGAAGGAGACAGAAACCTGTTGGTTACAGACTGAAACGCGGCCTCTTTGTCCTTCAGGGGGACTGGACTCAGCGTCCTGACACAGACTGAGCCACAGACTGAGCCACAGACACCAGGAGGAGAAACAGAAACCTGTGAGTCTCACAGCACAGGGTTTTAATAATTATCATTCCCACCTCCTCAGGTTAGCGCAGGCTGGAGCGGGTAAATGCAGCACAAGCAGAGAAAAACAAGACGGGAAGAGGAACACGTTCAGCAGGAAGTCGGCTCAGGTTTCCTTTTCTCTCTTCAGAGGATACTCTACCGCCTGTTTGGATTCTGTTTCTGATGTTAATGAGTTTTTATTCAGCAGCTGAAGGAGGTTAGAAAGAAGAACAGGTCTGTTAGCATTCCTCCTCTTATCCTCTGCGTGACCCTGCCCTGCGCTCAGATCCATCAGACGCAGAGCGAACAACCCGGCGTGAAGCTCTTGGCTCGTCAGGGTGCGTTTGTAAATATCTGCTTGAGTTATAGAAAGCTGCTATAAATAAATCTGATGTGTGTACCCGACACTGTCAGCTCTGTTTGACTTTCAGCGGCTCGTGAACTCACTTTGGAGATCATCCATTTATTTATCTGCTCAGTGAGGAGGAGGAGGAGGAGGGAGACGATGAAGAAACACCTGGGACTCAGAGACAGACACTGACCCTAGTAGAAAACATCACTTACTCCTCAATAAATCTGAATCCAATCAGAAAATATTTAAATTTCAGCCTCTTTTGGTTTGTTTTAAACCACTTATAACCACAGGTTTTATCCGTCATTACCTTAGATAGATAGATATATAGATAGATAAATTGTTTTTTGTTATATTTATTTCTGTTTTCTATGAGTAATTTTTGTGGTAATTAATTTTGTTTTTCTGATAATTTTTTTTTTGTTGGTTTGTTTTTTGTTATTATTATTATATTGGTTTGTTTTTTATAATAATAATTTCTGTTTTTATGAGTAATTTTTCTGTGGTAATTAATTTTGTTTTTCTTATTTATATTTTTTTAATTGGTTTGCTTTTTTTGTTAAATTTATTTCTGTTTTTATGAGTAATTTTTTGTGGTAATTAATTTTAGTTTTCTGATTAATATTTTTTATTGGTTTGTTTTTTGTTATAATTATTTCTGTATTTATGAGTAATTTTTTGCGGAAATTAATTTTGTTTTTCTAATTAATATTTTTTTATTGCTTTTTTTTTTTGTTATATTTATTCCTGTTTTTATGAGTAATTTATTCCTGAAGTATGGAGCTATTTCGAAATCCCGTGAGAACCTCCAACCTGCAGACGACTCCCGTGGATGTGTGGTGGCTCCTGTGTCCCGCACGGATCAGAGATCCTGTTCAGCACATATATGTCTTATCCTTAACTTTCTACCGGTCTGTACCGGGTCAATAAAGGTAAGGTATTAGCCACACACAGGGTATGATACCCTTGTTATGTTTTCGACTTTATCCTTATATTCTTATATGAGCCTATTGTTCAATGTAATAATAAGGAACAGATGAAGATGTGGCATTATAAAAATGCATTTCTTCTACATTGGAAAGGCGGTAGAAAGTTAAGGATAAGGCATAAATGTGCCTAAAAACAGGGGGAAAAAATTACCACGAAAAACAGCAGGTTGAGGTTCGCACGGGATTTCTAAGTATCTCGATACTTCAGGAATAAATTATTCCGAAAAACGGGAAAAAAAAAAAATTACTTTTCCGACTGCCAAACAACGCGGCGTCATTTCCTCTCTACCTCTGTTGCCATGGCGTTGTTGATCACCGGCCTGGAGAAGTTCCCTTTTTCCACGTCGTAAACTCCGTGGGTTCGTCCAGCTGAACCTTGGATATCTAGGGGCGTGGTATGTAAATTACGATTGTTTTCAGCTGCCACATTTATCAACAACTGATCTGGCGTGCACAGTTATTGGTCCTGGTACACACGTTTCATAAATCACACGCGAGCGTTGCTGTAAACTGATTTTTACACCATGATCTGCTCCAAGTCCCACGCAGGGTTGATAAATGAGGGCCACTGTGTGTAGAAACAGACTCAGTTTCCCCATGATGATGAACAATCTTATTGATTTAAGTCACCAACACTTGATTCCTTATCACAAAAGATTTATTTATTCATCATTTCCAGATGATAAAGCTCGTTTTATTTGACTGTTTGTCTCCTGATATCAGTCAGAGTAAATCTCCTCACGCTGTGACGGAGAAACTGCGTCAGCTCAGGTGGTGAACCTTTAACTCCAGCTGACAGATCAACGTGTGTGTGTGTGTCCGTGTGTCCGTGTGTGTGTGTGTGTGTGTGTGTGTGTGTGTGTGTGTGTGTGTGTGTGTGTGTGTGTGTGTGTGTGTGTGTGTGTGTGTGACCTCTCTATCATTAGCCACCGCCCAGCTCAGGTCAGTAAATCTGCGTCGGTGTTGGAGTAAAGTCAGAACAGGTGGTCCCGTCAGCAGCACGCCCATATGTAGGCCACATGTCAGCATTAGCTCACCGCGGCTAAGCTAACAGCGAGCTGGACAATGGAGGCAGGTGAGGGGAGGGGCTTAGAGCACATCAACAGGCTAAAGCTAAAGCTAAAGCTAAAACCACGTGGGCTGGAAAAGGAGGTCAATCCAATTAGTGGGTCCAACTTCTCGAGCTTGTCCAGAGTCTGAGCTCAGAGCGCGTCAAGAGGAGCTGAGATCTCACTGAGACCAGGGTCTCTGCTGACCCCCCTTTCAGCAGAGTCCCCCTCAGACCCTGAGATGATCTCTGAGCTCAGTTTCCAGGTTTCAGATCAAACCTCTGACCAGGGTATCTGCTGAAATCCTGAGGTTAACTTCAACACCCTTTTAAAACTTTTTAAGAACCTTTCAAAAAGTCTTAAGACCTTATCACGACTTTAAGCTGTTGTTAGAAACCGATCTTTGACAGCTGTAGTTTGTATTTTAACATGAATGAGGTAAACTGAGAAAGAATAATGTTTGAAAGAATAAATCAAACTAAAGGCAGGTTAATTCCCATTCCCACAAAAAGTAACAGCAGTTTTAAAAGACCAACCTGCAGAAAAAAAACAAACAAAAAAAAAAATCAGACAATCAAAATTAATTACCACAAAAGAACTACTCATAAAAACAGAAATAATTATAACAAAAACAAAACAATAAAAAAAATTAATCAGAAAAACAAAATTAATTACCGCAAAAGAACCACTCATAAAAACAGAAATAATTATAACAAAAACAAACCAATAAAAAAAATATTAATCATAAAAACAAAATTAATCACCACAAAAATATTACTCTTAAAAAAGACATAATTATATCGAAAAACAAACCAACAAAAAAATATTAATCAGAAAAACAAAATTAATCACCATAAAAAAATTACTAAAAACAACAGAAATAATAACAAAAACAAAACAATAAAAAAATATAAATCAGAAAAACACAATTAATTACCACAAAAAAATACTAAAAAAAACAGAAATAATAACAAAAACAAACCAAAAAAAAAATATTGATCAGAAAAACAAAATGAATAACCTCAAAATTTTACTCATAAAAACAGAAAGAATTTTAACAAAAAAACAAAACAATAAAAAAAAATATCAATCAGAAAAACAAAATTAATTATCACAAAAAATTACTCACCAAAACGGAAATAATTATTACAAAAAACAAACCAATAAAAAATATTAATTAAAAAAAACAAGATTAATAACCCTCAAAAACAAACCGGAGAATAAATTACTCTGAAAAACCAGAGTTTTTTTTTTCTTCAAGTGAATGCAATAGGCTTCCGTACATTAGAGCTCAGTTCATTTTCCCTGAAAGAGGAAAGAGCCTGAGAAACTCCTCACCTGTAAACGTGCTGTTTCCCTGGAAGTGAATGAGTCTCTGTCAGTTTTTACTCAAAGGGATAAACTTTATCTTTACTCGTCAGAGAAAAGACAAACCAGCGCTGAGGCTGCAGGCCGAGCTGAGCAGGATAACAGCTGTATGATTGTTTTTCATTTCCTGCAGCGATAACATATCAGAGGGACTAAAGTCGTATCTTATCACCGCTGAGCTTTCATGTCCGCGCCCTGAGCGAGCCCAGGAGACGAGCAGCTGCTGAGGAAAACTCAGAGTCGAACAAACAAGGAGAGAAACGGTCAGAGGACGCTAGAAACTGTCCTCCTCACGTATCTGCTCCTCTCCAGATGTGTGTGATTCCTCCACGTGGTTACTCTGCACCACATCTGGACGATATGAGGAGCAGAGGATGACCACACACACACACACACGCACACACACACACACGCACGCAGAGGAGAGGTCACCTGCTGGGGTTATGTAACTGCAGCGAGGAGCTTCCAGTTTTTATGTAACAGATTTTAGAGACCAGAGGAGGAACAGGTGCTCTCTGATCCAGGGTCTGTCTGCTCTGATCATCAGCTCCAGGAGTTCAAACACGTTTCCATCATCTGCTTATTTCTGCTCCAACACGAGGAGAGCTGAGAGGAAAACATCCCAACGTCAACACAGAGCTTTATAAAACAAGTCCCCAACATCCTCATCATCCGCTCCCTCACAGATCCAGAGCAGAGTTTCAGAGGGAGGACGACCGGGAAAAACATGTGGACAGCTGCAAATTCACAAAGTCACAAAGTCACAGCGACAGGAGAGGAGGAGGCCGAGGGTTCACTGAGTGTTTTACTTCAGAGAGGAAGAAGAAGAAGAGGGGAGGAAAGATCCAGATTTATATCAAACTTTTCTGGATCATCAGTTATTCCTTAAAGTCTTTGTAAACTAACCGCGCTTTCAGCTCCACCAAACCTCTCTGTGACCTCTGACCTCTGACCTCCAGCTGCTCCTGAGAGAGGAGCTGCACAGAGAAACAGCTGGAGTCCGCAGTCAGAGACTTTCTCCTGTTCAATCCAACAGGATCCAGACTGAGGTTAGATTTTAACATCAGTGTCTCCAGCTGCAGTGGATTAAAGTCTCCACTTTAACCTGACAGAGGCTGAGAGGACCAGGAAGAAATGATCAAAGTCATGTGTGATTTACTCAAAAACAAAGTCTTGATTTTTAGTTTCTGTGACATTAAAGAGGAGGTGTTCTTCTTCTCCATACCTCAAAAATGGATTTAAAGTAAAATACTGTATGTTCAGACTGAATGAGCAGATTTTAAAACCACTCTGTGTTCATCAGTCGTAGAAATCCCTGAATCTGTAAACTGTGCATAAGGATCTCCTAACTGGCTCATTACACACTGGAGGGGGGGCCTCAAACACCAAGGTCTGCCCATGGCTCCGCCCCCAACAGGCCTTCAGAGTGCTGGCCAATCAGAGGAAGGGGTTTCTTTGGAGCAGGGGCCTTAAAGAGACAGCAGCTCTAAAAGAAGCACTGAAAAAAGTTTGACCGAAGTTTTTTAATTAACTGTAACTAATAATACACCAAGTCTGATTCCTTCAGTGTGCAGGTGTACTGTGCAAAAAAACTTAATTCAGCTTCTGAAACACCAGCGTAAGAAAAACATTGATTCCTTTCTGCTTTAAATCATGTAAAACGGCAAAAATAAAGACTGAAGAAACACAACGCACCCTCTTTAATTATTATACTTTCTTGAATATCTGCTTTTGTCTGTTTTATCAACACAAAGAAAAGACATTTATGAAACAGAAAACCCAATTTAAGGTCATTTTGGAAAGGTTTCTGATCTAAAAAAAAAAATCATCATTCGTCCTCACATTTTACTTCTATTTCTGCTCCAGCCTCA
This sequence comes from Halichoeres trimaculatus, assembly GCF_033239565.1. NCBI lineage: Eukaryota > Metazoa > Chordata > Actinopteri > Labriformes > Labridae > Halichoeres > Halichoeres trimaculatus. The sequence continues at coordinate 597,443 of NW_027437181.1, read as the reverse complement.
TCGTCCCACAGCTTCCCTTATAGAAAATCTACATTTCATATGTAAATCTGAGCAAACAGACTGAGAAAACATATTAAAGTGTGACCGCACTGACTCATCAGGCGCTCTGAAGATAAATGTGTTTATTCCTTATTACAGAGAGCTCACTGAATTAAATATGTGTTTGTCTCCTACACATAAAAACCTTCATCCGCTCAGTGTTTGAGCCTGCTGCGTTTGGCTCTGAGGGTGAAACATTTAGACATCAATAATAATAATGATGAAAAACAATAATGATAATAATAATAAAAAAAATAATAATAATACATAATAATAATAATAATAATAATAATAATAGTAATAATAATAATAATAATAATAATAATAATAATAATAATAATAATGAAAAACAATAATGATAATCATAATAATAAAATAAATAAATAATAATTATAATAATAATATTGATAATAATAATGATAACAACAACAATAATAATAATAATAATAATAAAAATGATAACAATGATGACAATTACAATAAAAAAATGTTAAAAACAATAATGATAACAATAAAACAATAAAATAATAATAATAATAAAATAATTATTATACTAATATTGAAAATAATAATAATAATCGTTATAATAATAATAATAATGATAATAATAATAATAATAATAATAATAATAATAATAATAATAATAATAATAATAATAATAATAATAAATAATAATAATGTCAATAATAAAAACAGCAGTAATAATGACAACTAAATTATTTTTACAGTTAAAAATAATAATAAAAATAATAATTATTAAAATAAAAAAATAATTAAAAAAATAATAATAATAAATAGAATTTAGGATTTCACTGAAACAACGTCAGAGCTGATAACAGAGAAGAGAACAAAGGATGTGAGGCTTGAGCTCAGACCTTAGCCTGTATAAAGCTACAAACACAGTTTCCTGTGACCTCAGATCCACCAGCGCTCTCCTGATCGAGGTTTTCACTTCCTCCTTTAAGCTTTTATCGCTCTGACTGATCTCAGGTTTTCAGGCCGGAGGCAGCAGAGAAAGATCCAGCAGATAAAGTCAGGAAGGAGCCTCGTGACGGCTGATCTATCTTGATCTAGCTCTATTATTTTACAGCCTCAGGTGTAATCAAAGGTAGAATCATAAAGTCAGATATTATCTCTGCTCAGGAGAACAAAAACATCTGACCCACTTCATCCAGACAAACCCTGGCTGGGTGTAAAAATAAAAACTCCTACGAGGCACAATCAGAGGAGTTTCAGTGTTTGGCAGCAAAAACAACAAGTTTATCCGTCTCTGGCTGCTGTTTTCATCACTTTATAAACGTGTGCTGTGACTCACTCAGAAAAAAACACATAAAACATGAATTATTTTGGTCTGATCACTGGTTAAAAACGATGAACCACAGCCTGAGGAGGAGTGAGACCCGAGCGTTTCCTGTGACAGCTCCAACATGAAGCAGAGCATAATGAGGATGTAAACACTGGGGGTTAAATTTAGAGCGTTTCGTGACGGATCAGCCCTCCCCGGATCATCTGGGCCGACCCAAAGCAAACAGCTCTGAACATATGGCTTCATATTACATAATCCTCATTCCAGGGCCAGGAGAGGAGAGGAGGAGAGGAGGAGAGGAGGAGAGGAGGAGGAGGCCAACGCAGCTTCACTCCTCACCCTCAGGTTGTTACTCAAACACCTCTGTGATTAAGTGTTGGTGTAACCTGCTCCTGTGTGTTTGGAAACACGAATCACGCGTGTGCTCGGAGTAAAGAGCAGGAAAGCTCACGTGAGGATCTGGACCCTCTTCACCTCGGACCTTCTCGAGGAAAACACGGCTCTGAGGCGGGTTTAGGGGGTCCCTGAACTCAGACTAATCCTGCTCAGTCTTAACTGGGACTGAGTGCAGTGTGTGTGTGTGAGGGGGTTGGTGTGTGTTCACAGCTACTTTTTTTTTTTTTTATGCTGTAAATTTACAGTGAGGTAGTCGTTCCTATTTGAATAACTTTTAAAGAAATTTCACAATTAATCACAGTTAATATTTTACAGTTATTTAACCTCAACTTTTATCAACAAGAATTTACAGTAAATATTTAACTTTGCTCTTCTCCATTGTTTGGTGTTAACATTACAACAGGGTTAATGTCTACAGGAAAAAAAACAGTAAAATGTCGATTTCACAGTAAATTTACAGAATTAAAATGTGAACATTGGAGTTTAAGCCTGTGAAGTTATAATACTGAAGTTTTATTGTGAAATCTTACAGTCAGATATTGTGAAATATCACCGGGACAGCGAGCAGGGGCGTAGCTACAATGAGGCAAACACAGGCAGTTGCCTGGGGCCCCAAGATTCCCAGGGGCCCCCAAAGCATCTCTTAAAAACTGATTTATGAAGTTCTCTTCAATTGAAAGCATTTCTTTTTTCTAAATCTTACTTCACATGCTTCAAAATCCATCAAAGTCTTAATCTGTGATGATGGTTTTGGCTCCTCCCCCTCCCTTCTTATTCAATGGGCTATTCCATGTTACAACACATCTGAACATTTGATTCAGGAAGAAAGTGGTAAAAACACTTTTTACCATTTTTTTTCTTATTTTCAACCAAGTGTGAAATAAAACCAATGTTGCTCTGAGATCTGAGATAAACATATCAGACTTTTAGGATTTTAAGGACTTTATCTAGCCCAGGAAACAGGATCATTTTCTCTAAATCAAACTTTTGGAGTTGGTGATAAACATTATTGTACAAAATCTCTTTTTTGGAAACATAACTCACTGGACAGGGGGTCAAATAAAAATACATTCACTTTAAAATAATAGTACCAAAAAGTATGGTAACTGTAAATATCACCTCTTTCAGTAGATTTTTTTCCAGTTTGATGTTGTGCTTGATATTTACATATTTTTTCTTTACTAAATTATTTTTTCAATAGTTACCTATTGTAATGTTTTTCACTTCATCCTTTCTTGTTTGTTCCTGTTACTCTGTAAATTCCCCACTGTGGGACAAATAAGCTTCAATGGACCATAAAAGATTTCAAATCCAGGACAAAGTGGACTAAATGATGGATTCACTTTTTTCTAAATCAAACTAAAGTACAGAACTTGAGGAAATGCATTTAGTTGTGTTAAGTTAGCATGAACAAGATTAGCACTGTGTCATGCCTTGATTCTGGGAAAGAGACAGTGGACCCAGGGAAGGCCAGTCTAGCTCTGAGGAAGAGGAGTTACAAGGACATGGAGGGCCCCATGGACTGGGTTTGCCTTGGGCCCCAAACCACTAAATACGCCCCTGACAGCGAGGTCTGAGGGGCTGTAACAGTCCCTGACACCAACAGCGTGTCTGATGTAGCCTTTAAACCTGACTCAGCAGCAGCAGCAGGAGGAGCAGCAGCAGGAGGAGCAGCAGCAGCAGCAGCAGCAGCAGCAGCAGGAGGAGCAGCATCCTGCAGCTCAGATTTTCCTCAGTGGCCCTGAATCACCTCACTAACTCACATCGTTAGCTCAGCACCTGCTCTGACGCCCTGTGACACCGCTCCCTGGGCTCAGACTGCAGATCCTGGTGCTGCCAGGTCAGAGCCAGCAGCCTGAGGTAACACTACACTCCTCCTCCTCCTCCTCCTCCTCCTCCTCCTCCTCCTCCTCCTCCTGACCCAGAGGGGAGCAGAGAAAACAGCTGAGCTCACATCGAGCTGTCACTGCGACAGTGAAACCCAACCAGGTGGCTGCTAACATCAGAAACATCTTCATCTTCTGCTGGATCTAAACTGATCATATGTCACCAAAACAACCAGGAAGTCAACCGGCAACCTGACAGAGAATAAAAAGAGACATTCCTCCAATCCTTTGGTTAAAATGTGTCAGTAACTGTGTGTTTACAGATACAAAACAAGCCGATTTTTACAGACACCCTTTTCCTCTGCAGAGACATGGAAATAAAGAAATTTGCTGTTGTCATTCGTTCCAACCAGGTCACAAAGGTCCAGACGTGCTGCATCAAATTCACCTCGCTTCCTTACTTTATTCAAACTTTTCTGAACTTTTCTCAAGTTTTTATTTCTGATGATTTCCAGGTTTATTCCAGCAAATGTGAATTTTCACTGTGACAAATCTCAGTGACAATTAGCATCATGATTTAGCCATATGTGGCTGTATTTATCTATTTTTATTTTTGAACTTTATTTTTCTGCTTTTCTCATTTATATTTACAGATCTGTTAATAACAGGTTAGAAATAACAGTTAAGAGACTGTAATCATAACTTAACCAGGAATTACTTAAAGTTTGACAAACAGATAGTATTTATAATAAAATTCATGGTAACATATACAACCAGATAAAGAGGAGATACTTACAAGGTGGAAAAATAAATAAATAAAAATATCAATACTATATTTAAATACTAAAATAAAAATAAATAAACAAATTAATTAATTATAAAAAATAATAAATAATAATAATAAATTATATTAATAATACAGCTTTCTCAAAGTAAGCCACAAAGACAAATAAATATCTGGCTGTACTTTTTTTTTATTTTTTAAACATTTCTTTCTGCTTTTCCCATCTAAATTTGCAGATCTGTTAATAACAGATTAACAAAAAACAGTTAAGAGACTGTAATCAAAACTTAACCGGGAATTACTTAAAGTTTGGCAAACATATAAAATTTATAATCAAAATTGTGGCAACATATACAACCACAAGAAGAGGAGATTCTTACAAGGTAGAAAAATAAACAAATAAATAAAAATGAAAAAAATTGATAAATAAAAATAATAAAGATTTAAAAATAAAATAAAATAACTGTTAAATAAAAAAAATAAAGATTTAAAAATAAAAATATATTAATTGATAAATAAAATTAATAAGGACTTAATAATAATAAAAATAATAATAATAGAAATAATAATTTAACTAAAAGGATAAAATAATACTAATAATAAAAAAAATAAAAATAGTAAAGATTTAATAATTAAATAAAAATAGTAACAATAATAATAATAATAATAATAATAATAATAATAACGGTTATAATAGCAATAATAATAATAATAATAATAATAATAATAACTGTAATAATAGTAATAATAAAAATAAAAATAATAATAATAATTATACAGCTTCCTCAATGCAAGCGACAAATAAATATCTGCCTTTTTTTAAATTTTTATTTTCCAAAGCTGTTCCCACCAACACCCTCTCTGACCTCCTTGTGCTTACAGTCTCTCTTCAATGTCTGGTCTCCTCCTAAAAACCCAGGAGCTGGGCAGGCTGAGATCTGGATTCAGCGTGTTGGTGACAGTTAAACACTAAATGATGATTATCTTGAATGAAAAAGACTAAAACCAAACACTAACACCTTTAAAACATCCAGGATCAGTGTTTCATCAAACCGCTTTGATCCAGCCTGTGTAGATGACAGAGACCAGTGAGACCAGAAGATGAAGGTGTTATGTAAGCAAACTCAGCACAGCTCTCTGCACCAACCCGTCATTACTGATGACTACTGCTGAACAAATGGAGATCAGGCAGAGAAACAGCCAACAAACAGGCTGTGATAATAACACAGCAGAAACAGCTTTCCCTCAGAGCCGTCTGTCACACGCTCAGCGCCCAGCGCCCCACGCTCAGCGCCTCTCGCTCAGCGCCCCACGCTCAGCGCCCCACGCTCAGCGCCCCACGCTCAGCGCCCCACGCTCAGCGCCCTGCGTCTGTTTCTGCAGCAGGTTTATCAAAGTACGACCCAGCTGATAGTAAAGAAACTTCCTGGAGCAGCACGTCGACTGTTTTTCATGTCTGAGTGGAAAACAAGCCGCCGCGGCGTGCAGGTATGCAGTCACTCAGTCACAGGAATGTATTGCTTCATGTCAACGTTCAGTCATATCTGACACAGGAAGGTAAACAGCGAGAGGAATGAGGGACAGCAGATAAGCTCTGGACCAACAGGAGGGGAAGCCTTTCTGAATCCACCTCTCCTGCATTCTTCATCATTCTTCATCATTCTTCATCAGTCTTCATCATTCTTCATCATTCTTCATCATTCTTCATCCTCAGGGGTCAATCAAAGTCCACAGGTGTCACAGAGAGAAGCTTGTTCCTTCAAACTGACGCCTGTCATTTCTCCACCCACCCCCACCTGACAGAAACCACCACGCTGAGCAGACCGTGTTAATCTAAGCAGAGCAACACTTTATGTTTTCAGCTCTTCACGCTGACGGGGATTAATCAGAGCAGAGGAGCGACAGGTTAACACGCCGCTGCTGCAGCTGTTGGCTTCTTTCCCAAAGACCTTTAGTCAGTGATCGTCTTTATAAAGAGTTAAAAACCTCCCTCTGTGAGCCCCAGGCTTCAGGCCACTTCCTGTCAGCGAGGAGCGTTGCAACAATCTAATTTGTTAAAACCTCATAACAAAAAAATCAGTGAATAAAAGCAGAAGTGTCACCAGGAACAACCCGATCCATGTGCAGTCTGTTGCTTCCCTCTGCCTGTTGACACTGTGGCAAAAACCTCAGGTTCAGTTTCTGTCTGAAGGTCAATGTTTTTCCAAGTAATTTAATTTCTTAAATAAAAAAAAAATAAATAAAAATTGCAAATTTATTTAAAGAATTGCATTTTTTATTTTCTTATTTTTGTTTTGAAAATCAAGGAAAATTTTGAAATTTTATTTATTTTATTTTTTTGGGCAACTATATTTGGCAATTCTTTTAATTTCAAAATTTGGGGATTTTTTTTTTACACATTTTTAATGAAAAATTTTGGAGAAAATGCATTTATTTGAAATTTTAAAATCTTTGAAAAGTTCCCAATTTTTTCAAATGTCTTAAATTTTGCATGTTTATACAATTCATGACATTACAACTTAAATGTTTAAAAAAAATGTTTGCAAATTTAATAAAAATTAAAAATTTGAAATTTATTAATTTATTTTTTTGGCAACTATATTTGGCATTTTTTTATTTCAAAATCATTGGAAATTTTGCATATTTTTTAATACAACATCTTGGAAGAAAAAGCAATTTATTAAAATTTTTAAATCTTAAGAAAAAGTTTCCAACTTTTTGAAATGTCTTAAATCTTGCACATTTATACAATTATCTTCAATAAAATGTAAATTTAACACTAAATCAAGCTCATGCTTTCACTTTAAAATGAATTAAACTGTTCAGATTATTGTTAATTTGTAAATCGGATGTTAATCTGTTCCTATTCGAGTCCTTTCAGAGCTGGAGCTGAAAGGACTCAGGAGGATCTGTTTTCTTTTGGCTGCATCAGTAAATCAGTTTAAGTCAAGAGAGTTTTCTTTTATCTTTTCACATTTTCTGTTTGGTATAAATGTTTTTCTGTCTCCAGCTGGACGCTTGGCGCTGAGTGAGCTAACGTGAGGAGAGGAAGTTACAGTTTAAGGACTGAGAATATCAACCCTGAGAGGAGCAGGATGTTTGATCGGTCTTCTCTTTCTTCTCCATAACCTCAGAGAGTCTTTATATTAAAACTTTAAGTTCCTCCACAAACTGAGGACAGAGCTCTGGTAGCTCTTCTTCATCCAGCCCAGGCCAGCCCATGAGGCCAGCCCAGGCCCAGATCTTAAGACCAGCATCCCTCGGTGTAGTTCAAGGTCAAACTGAGCTCTTTACATTAAGATGAGGAAACATTAACTCAGGCTGAGCCTCTCTGGCTACTGTGCCTTAAACATTGACAGTGCAGTGACCACGGTTTGACTGTTTGCTGAGCGTCACGCCCGGAGTGAAGTGTTTCTTCATTTCTTTACACACCGTCTCCTCCTCCATCCTCCGCCCTGAGCGCCTACAGCCATGAGGACATGAAGATGAAGTGTTTCTCTGAGCTAATCCTGGTCCTCCTCCTCCTCCTCCTCCTCCTCCTCCTCCTCCCTGCTGCTGCTGCAGTAGCTCCACAGCCTCAGTCCTGGCACCGGGCCGCGGCGGCAGATACGCCGTATCTCCCTGAGCAAACAATTAAAGGCCGCTCCCCTGCACTCAGAGCTACTCACTCGTGTTGCTGCGTTGAGGATTAACCCAATATGCTTACACATTAACCCCAGACACACACACACACACACACACACACACAGATACGCAGCATTCCTGAGAGCTGTGTTTGCTGAAGCGGGATCATAAAAGGCTGTGGGAGCTGCTCAGGGTGTCGTCTCACTGCTTACCTTTGAACTTGATGCTGAAATCACAGCAGAAACCAACAAAGGGAAGCTTTAAACAGCTGTTTCACTGGATAAATGTTTTAAAAGTGTCATTTCCTCCAGGAGAGGAGCTGAATTTTAATACACTTGGATTTATTTTGGTCACAGACACATTTGTATTGTCACAACTGAAAAATCAAAGTCTGGATCAGGGGTGTTCAACCTGTGGCTCATGGACTTCTAAGCAGTGGCTCCTTGTAGCTTAGAAAAATTATTAAAATAAAGCATTTTTATTTTTCTAAAAGACAGTTTTGATGATTTGATGCATTGACACTTTATTAAAATATGTGTTAACAGTTTGTTGAGCTAAATATGAATCAACTCTTGCAACAAAGCTTCCAATTTTTTTAGATTTTTTTTTTTTTGTTTTTAATGCAAAATCAGACTGCCATTGGGATAAATAAAGTTGTCTAAACCAAACTAAACTAAACTAATTTTTGCTTTATAATTTTTCTTTTTTTTTTTTTTTAACATTTATTCACATTGAGAATAAAAATTCCATTTTAAGATTTTGTATTTTTTTCAAGTTTTTGAAAATTTGCATTTTTAAAATTTTTTTACTATTTTTTTTCCAAAAAATTTAACTTCAAACTTTAGAAAAAAATAAAATATTTTTTTTGCACTTTTTAAATTTGTGTTTTAAAAATTAAGCAAAAATTTGAAATTTATTTATTTGAATTTTTTGGCAACTTAATAAAATTTGGGGAATTCTTATTCAAATTTCAAGATTTTGGCAATTTTTGCACATTTTTTTATTTGATGAAAAAAAAAAATTGAAAAACAATTTTTTTCAAATTTTTTAAATCTTTGAAAAGTTTGTAATTTATGATTTTTTTTATAAATTTTGCACATTTATAAAATTCTAAATTTTCCATTTAAAAAAGATATTTGCAAATTTATTAAAAATAAAAAAAACTAACATAACACATGTAACATAAACATAAACACACAAAAAAATCTTATTTTAAATTTTCTTTTCACTTAATTTAAATCTGTATAAATTTTCATACACTTTTTTTTTTTGGTAAAGATACAGTAGATTTTTTGTTTCCTGAATGACTCTTTTCCAGGTGAGCTGAAGCTTAATGGCTCTTATTAAAGTAAAGGTTACACACCCCTGTCTATTTGTTCCTGTGTAAATAAAGTGTAAACAGCTGGTTACCAGGTGATGGAGAGCTGAAGCTGCTCATAAACAAACCTGTCATCAGTATTTGCCTCTGAAACCACAGAAACCTCAGTCCATAAGGTCTGAGGGATGAACAAACAGAGTGTAAGAAAAACGTCAGCACGTGGTGTTTTTCCACCTCTACATTCCCCCTGTGTTGCAGGACGTCTGCTGGCTGTGACTCTGATGTTCAGGAGTTAAACTGGAACGAGGAAGGAAAGAAAATCAAAGGAGAATCTCTACGGTGGGTGGTTCAGGCTCTTATGAAGCAGAACGACACTCGACAAGCAGCCACCAGCGTTTCGCTCTGACCGGCAGCGCTGGCGCCCGCTCAAAGGCCGTTGTGTAACCTGTGTAACCAGCTGATGCTGAACACAAACCAGAAAACAATGAGCTGCTGTGACCGCGTCAGAGACTCAACAAGAAGAGAAGGAGAGACACGACAGGAAGGCTCTGAGCGACATTAACCGGGCTCCACCGTCACACAGTCCTTCCTCTGTGGAGGGGAACCAGATCACAAACACAAGAGTCTGCAACTGTCAGCGCGACGGCAGCTGCAGAGACTGAGCTCCTCTGTGTGCCGCGTAATCCCCACACAGCTGGACGGAGCGGGAAAAACCTCTGTACGGGGACAAGACCCAGAGACAGCTGAGGGGCTGTTGTGTAACTAACGCTCAGAGCTGCAGAGACGGACAACGTTAGAGCGCTCTGTGCATCAGTTCATGACACCAGCAGAGGTCAAAGTTCAAGTTAGAGCAGGTCAGAGTCAGATCCAGAGACGTTTACCAACAACCAACGCAGCTAACGACGCTTAGAGTGAAGGTAAGACTTCTGAGCTCAGCAGGAAACAGAGATCTGAACAAGTCTCTGAAACATTTCTAAGCCTCAGCAGAAACCGTAACCACACGCTGCGAGCCGTCACTCACCTCCAGCACTGGCCCCGCCCCCAGGATGATCTGCTCCACCCCGCTGGCGAAGCCCTTCTGGCTGAGCGCGGTCAGGTGATGGATGAGGAAGTTGGTGCTCTGCGTCTTCCCCGAGCCGCTCTCCCCTGAGATCACGATGCACTGGTTGCTCTCCCGCTGCAGCATGGCGTGGTACGCCACGTCGGCCACGGCGTAGATGTGCGGCTCCAGGTTCCCCAGGGTGTGGTTGTCGTACATCTTGACGTACTTGGGGTTGTAGATGGGCAGGAACTTGAAGGGGTTGATGACGATGAGGATGCTGCCCACGTACGTGTAGATCTTCTCCTGGAGGAAGCGCGAGCGCAGGTTGTCCAGCAGCGTGCGCTCGTTGAGCTCCGGGAGGCGGCAGAGGTCGGCGTGGTCGCCCTGAGACTCGGGCTGCGGGAGGAGTCCTCGCTCCACCATGCGCCGGCGCTCCTCTGTGACCTGCAGCCACATCTGGAGGCTGCCGCCATAGTGGATGGACCCGTCCAGGTTCTTCTGCCTCAGGAGGAAGCGGTAATCCTCGCCGCCGGACAGCGGGCGATGCTCTAAAGCCACGCGAGGCCAGAGCATCATCCTCTGCACGGGGCAGTCGCACGGGTTCAGGATCCACTCCTCGCCGCCGAACTCCTTCACCTCGGCCAGGACGTAGCACCTGGTGCGGTCCAGCTGCAGGCGCTCGATGACGCGCTCGATGGCCTCGGCGGCTGTGGTGGTCTTGCGGGCGCTGATGGGGCAGTAGATGGTCCCCTCGGCGAGGGCGCCGGGGTAGATGCGCACGGTGAACTCGGAGTTCTCGTAGCGCGGCCGCCTGCCCAGGGTGCCCATGCCACCAACGCCATCACGGGTACTCATGGCGCAGCAGGAGGTCCCATCAGCAGCGGCCCGGCACTGGAGCGTCCTTCACTGGGCCCGAGACGCCGCAGAGTCAAGACATCCCGCTGCGGAGAGGAGGAGAGGAGGAGAGGAGGAGAGGAGGAGAGGAGGAGAGGAGAGGAGGAGAGGAGGAGAGGAGGAGAGACGGGATTATTCACGCTGCACAGAGCGAGGAGATTAAAAACAGATCGTTCAAACCAAACGCCTCCAGCAGCAGAGATACAGATCTGTCATCACGCTGCAGGAAGAGCCTCGTCTGCTAACGACTCAATTAACCTCACCCCACACACACACACACACACACACTCACACACACACACACACACACTACCCTCTGCAATCTGTCAGATTATGAAATTCAGCAGATTATGACAGAAAACTCCATGTGCTGTTACGTAATCTGCTCCAGAGCCAAATGATCCTGCTGCAGCCTGACATGCTCACTCACAGGACGAGGATTAGTCATCAGGATCCACGGGATTACCATTAACACACACACACTCTGACACACACACACACACACACACACATAAGCTCCCCCAGCACCACCAGCAGCTGCGGCGCCTCGCTGAACACACAATCACGCCATTCACAAGTTCCCCGTTAATACAGCGGAGGGACTTCATGGAGCGAGGACACACACACACAGAGAGATTATTATTATTTCTCTGAGGGACGTTTCTGAGTCAGACCTGAGGATCTCTGACATCAAACTCTAAAAATGCACAGTTTCTGCTCTTATCTGTCTGCAGACCTCGCCGTGCGTCCTTCCCCCTGACCCTGATGAAGCCGCGGCTCTGAGTATCATCGTTCCAGGAGTCGCTCAGTGATGAGCTGTAATTTCACCTGATGTTGTAACGGTTTTACTGGAGCTCGTCTCTCTGAGAGCTGCTGTTAAAGCTCCTCTCTCAAAAACCAGGAATGAGCTGAGACTTGTTGCTTCTCCAAGTCGTTAGAGGCAGAAATGACGAGTGAACGAACGCAGAGACGTTTCTACCAATCAGAGAGCTGTGAGCTGGGAACTGATCAGAAAACTAACCTGAAATCAAACTCCTGACTCAAACTCGTTCAACTTCTTATCCAGAAGGTTTTTTTGAATTGATGAAACTACACATGTGATGTCTTTTTTTATTTCATTAAAAAAGAAAAATTGCAATTTTTTTTTAATTAAACCGCGTTTTTTTTTTAAGATTTCAAAATTATTCTATCAAAAAAGTAACTTAAAAAATTGCCAAAAATGTTCAAATATTTTTAAAAATGTGAAAAAATTGCATAAATAAAAAAAATATATATATTTAGTTTTTTAAAAAAACATTAGCAATTTTTTTAAATTAAAAAGTTGCAAATATTTCAATTACATTAAAAAAATGTTTTCCCTAAATATGTCTTCAATAATCAATACCCTCCGAAAGAAAAATAAAAAACTTCAAGGAGCCACAGCAAAGAAGTCAAAGGGCCGCATGAGGCTCCAGAGTTGCAGACCCCTGGTATAACAGAAAAAGAAGTGTGTAGTTTTTCCTTTCATGTTGATTTCTCTTTAACGTTATGTTTGTAAAGTAAAGGATCACCTGCACACACCGTTGGAGCTGATAAAGTCAAATCTTCGATCTTTACATTTAAATAATCCTGATATAATCTGGATGGTTCGTTTCTCTGTCCTTGTTTGAGAGAAAAGTACGGATGTGTAACAAACCAGGTAATTTCACAGGTACAGGCTGAATCATGTCTGTGCTCCTGATTCACGTACAATCAAACAGTTCCATGTTTAGGTACCTGAACGCATCCTTGTGACTGTGAGGGATAGGGAGAGTAGCTGATTTTCCTACCGGACATGAACGCAGCATAGCAAGTTTATATACTGAAGAATAAATATGTTAAACTGAAAAACTTTGAGGTTTTATTATTAAACAAACTAATATCTTTTACCACATAAACACACAAAAAGTACCAAAAATGAGTACCGTTCAGTACTGGTACCAAATGCCAGGTACTGTTGAGTATCGTATGGTTTCAGAAGTGAAAGGATCCATCCCTGGAGAAAAGGCTTCACCAGCCAAAAAGTCTTTATACAAAGTGGATCAGAAATGATCAGAGGAAAACTTTACATAGAAATCATCTCACCAACGCTAAGCTGACTAATATTTATCAGAACAGACGAATGCAACAGGTGTGAACAGTCACCTGCTGATTATTTCCATATGTTTGTCTCTTGCCCGAGGCTGTCTGGATTTGGGACAGAAGTTTTTGACACATTAAGTAAAGTAGCAGGATTGGTCATTGACCCAGAGCCCCTTGTTGCCCTTTTCAGGATCACTCCTACCCACAGTCTAAACACACTCGTCAAGTTGTTGTCTTTTCTACCTCGCTAGCTCGAAGGCTAAATTATTATAACTACAATTATTACTATTATGATTGTTATTATTCTCGTTGTCATTATTATCATTATTTTCTGGCTTTGTTTTTGTTGTTGTTTCCTGGTTATATGTGGGATCATTTGGAGCACATCAATGTCACAGTATTTCCTAACGATGTTGGATTGTAATTCTGTGCCAAAATGATAATAAAAAGATGTTGGACAAAAAAGAAATGATCGGAGGTGTCAAATAACAAAGTCAAAATACTTTTTTGGGATATTTATACTTTACTTGAGTAATTACTTTTAGCTGACTTTTTACTTCTACTCTGAACATTTTCAGGCAAATGTCTGAACTTTCTACTCCCCAAGATTTAACCTGGTTACTCCTGTTTTATTCCAGCTCGTCATCTTTCAAAAAAACATACACCAAAAAAAGTGAAAACCTGAAATGCTAAAATCAGAGACCGCACAATCCTGAAAGAGTAAGTTTGATTGTGGATGGATGAGATGTACAAACCGTTTCAACACCCTGTTGTTTTGTAGGCGATCCATCACACCTGACACGAATCACCCCACAGTTCAGCAAGGATATAACAGACACGTGTAACATGGTATGAAGACGTGTTTGTCAGAGACTCAGGCTCCTGAGGCACAGCCTGAGCTTTTGACCTTCATGACATTTTCCCTCCTTTAAGTTACTTTACTTTTATACTTTTAGTAGTTTTAAACCAGTACTTTTACACTTCTCCTCAAGTAAAAAGCTTGAGTTAATACTTCAAAGTCGTTTTAAACCCTGTGAAAACTTTTGACACATCTTGCAACATAATCATCTCATTATACCTGTCGTCTATCCAGTTTAACTTTGTATGATATTCTGAATTTCAGCAGAAAACTTCTCAAATTAAAGAATATTTATCAGATGCTAAAAAACAACCAAGCTTTTCAAGTGTAAAGAAATTACACTTTATTTAAAAAAAAAACCTCAAATGCATCCACCAGCAAATACGATCCTACTCTTTTTCAAAATACATGTCTGCCCTGATATTTGACACCTTTTATATTTTACTCAAGCATTATATATAACTTCATTTCTGTTAAACAAATCAACAGAATGTAAACAAATGAAATAAAGCTAAAGGTGCTTCTATGTCGTGTACATCTATAGTCATATACACTTTGGTCAACTCTAACCCTTTCTGTTTTTCTTTGTTATAAAATGTTGATAAACTCTGTGAGTGAAAACGAAGAGAAGCAGCGACGGCCTGTGAGATCATCACCACGAGCTCCAGCAGAGAAACGCCGCCACGCTGCACGCCGGGTCACTTCCTGTCGCCCCAGATCCAAGCTCTCAGGCCATGTGTCGCATCAGCAACTTTACTATGACCTCACACACACACACACACACACACACACACACACACACACACACACACACACACACACACACACACACACACACACACACACACACACACACACACCTTGACTCTGACCTGAAGCGTCTGATTTGACAGTTTCAGGCTGAGCTCTCACAAACAGTGACAGATGTTTGGCTCGCTGCTTGTTTTCCTGTTTGACTGATTTCCACAGAGTGTGTGTGTGTTTTGAGCTGTGTGTGTGTGTGTGTGTGTGTGTGTGTGTGTGTGTGTGTGTGTGTGTGTGTGTTCTGAGCCGTGTGTGTGTGTGTGTTTTGAGCCGTGTGTGTGTGTGTTTTGAGCTGTGTGTCAGGGCCAGGCGCCTGGAACAGATGGTCAGCTCTGCTTAAGGGATGGGACAGGAAGGAGGGGGGTCAGGGGCAGACCTGGTCAGTCCAGGACCACGCTGCTCCCTGTGTTTACCTCCAGAGTAGAGCCTGACCACAGCACATCTACATGTCATACATCTATGATATGAGCGGATGGGTTAGTTAAAACAGAGATCTCACATGTAACCCTGACAGGACGAGCAGGGTCATGACCTGAACCAGAACAGGAGGTGAACCACCTGCAGCTGCTTCAGTAACATGTTACATATCAAACCACATCGTTACAGGAAGTCAGGAGCTTCTCAGAAACAAAAATAACATGTAGGTCACAGGAACACAGGAGGGAAATTAAAGACTCCTTTGTTCCTCCGACAGTGTCGAATCAACCAGTCCTTCTGGTTTTCATTCATCCCCGCTGATGGTTTTTTGGATCTGGATCAGTTTGGCTCCAGGTCGTGTTACAGAGCAGGAATCTGCAGAGACGCAGCAGCAGCAAAGGAAAGAAACACGACAAGTTTTCATCAGGGAGAAAGGACAAAAACTGACACCAGCAACGCTCAGGAATGAGTTTTTACCCTTTAGAAAGTCACAGTGTTTCAGTCCACTCCCTGAGCTGTGTTATCAGTCTGCTCCTGATTACTCCTCCAGAGGAGCAGAGGAGGAGCAGAGGAGGAGCAGAGGAGGAGCTGCTCAGCGTGTCCCAGGGAGGAGAGAAGAAAGAAACAAAGAAGAAAAGAGCGTGTTTGAGGCATGAGGTCATTCCACCTGAGCGACGAGCGACGAGCGTGTGTGTGTGTGTCCACGTCTCAGAGGTTTGTCAGGGACCAGCTGAGGGGTCGAGCCCTGCAGGAGGTGACAGAGCGAGCACAGCTGGAGGGAAAACCTGAACCAGGAACAGATCCAGTTACATCACCTGAGCGCTCAGAGATCCAGGAATCTCAGCCCAGAAATCAGACCCAGGACCGGACTGAGGAGACTCCTCCTGAGCGAATCAGAGCAGAGCTGGTCTCACCTGAGATCTCCTCAGGGAGCGGAGCAGGAACTCACACAGAGTCATATCTGAGCGCACAGCAAACAGCAGGCGCGCTGGATCTGAGCCCCTAAACCCAGATTAGATGGTATCTGAGTTCAGCAGCGCTACGAGATGAACTCACAGCAACCTGCAGCAGGAGGGAAACCTGCAGCAGGAGAGAGACCTGCAGCAGGAGAGAAACATGCAGCAGGAGAGAGAAACCTGCAGCAGGAGAGAAACCTACAGCAGGAGAGAAACCTACAGCAGGAGAGAAACCTACAGCAGGAGAGAGACATGCAGCAGGAGAGAGACATGCAGCAGGAGAGAGTAACCTGCAGCAGGAGAGAAACCTGCAGAATGAGAGAAAACTGCAGCAGGAGAGAAACCTGCAGCAGGAGAGAGACCTGCAGAATGAGAGAAAACTGCAGCAGGAGAGAGACCTGCAGCAGGAGAGAGACCTGCAGCAGGAGAGAGACCTGCAGCAGGAGACAAACCTGCAGCAGGAGAGAGACCTGCAGCAGGAGAGAGACCTGCAGCAGGAGAGAAACCTGCAGCAGGATAGAAACCTGCAGCAGGAGAGAAACCTGCAGCAGGAGAGAGAGACCTGCAGCAGGAGAGAAACCTGCAGCAGGAGAGAGACCTGCAGCAGGGGAGAAACCTGCAGCAGGAGAGAAACCTGCAGCAGGAGAGAAACCTGCAGCAGGAGATAGACCTGCAGCAGGAGAGAAACCTGCAGCAGGAGAGAAACCTGCAGCAGGAGAGAGACTTGCAGCAGGAGAGAAACCTGAGCGACGGCGTGCTGCGTTCAGGGCTGAGCGTCACTGTAACAAACAATGTGTTCATTGTGTTCGTGAAGTTCATAACCTGAAAGCTTCAGCTTTTCTTCATCCTGAAAACAGGAACACCAACATTTACTCAGAGATTAGGATCTGCTCTGTTTGCTCTCTTCTCTGATAAATAAAATAAAAACAGAGTGGAATAAATTAGACAAAATCTTTAAAAAATCAACAATTTTTTAAATCTAACTGTCCGGTTACTTGTGTCTGCAGCATTTTAGAGGTACACAAGGTTCAAATGGAAAACATCTTTTTCCAAAGGGTCTCATTTCTTTGGGAGTTGAAATTTCTTGGAAATATTTTTTTTTTTAACTTGATCAGCTGTTCAGGTCTCACCAACCTGCCTCTGCAGAGTTCATCATATCTGTGATAAACCCCAGTTATTGGTTAGTTCGCTGAAGTGAGGAGAACAAAACAAAGTAGAAACAGAACTTTGGGATATAAAACCATGCTTTTCTTCAGCGTGGCATTTTGGAAACGCAGAGTAAACAAACACCAGTGTCTAAAGTGTTAAACTTTACGTGTGGAAATCAGACGCACAAAAGAACGAGCATGAGGCTTTATGCTTTTTAACACGCCGTACGGCGTCTGTTGGTGTCCATTCCCAAACTGCAGGGGGTGGTGTGTCACAAACCTACGTCTGCCAGAGCTGAAGAAACTCCCACAGCACAATGTGACTTTGAAATGACGTATATTTAACGTAATTTTCGACGTCCAAATCAGGTCTCCTGAAGGTGCAGAATGAAAGTTTTATTACGTCGTTTTTGGACATCGTATGGAGTCAGATTAACGTATAAAAAATGTTTGGATACATTTTGAACGTCTCATTCAAATGACGTCCAATTGTTAAACATCATTACAATGTCCAAAAAAAGTCAGATTAAGACGTCAAAATTTGTACCTATTTTGCTCTGACGATATGGTCTTCAATGGACCGACCCGATACTGACGTGATCCGCACGTCTCTCTGACGTCCGATGTTTGGGAGATACTTTTTGTTTAGGACATTTCGAATCTGTCCCAGAGATTTTTCCAGGTCATTTTAACTGATTTGAATTTTCTGCCAAGAGTGGGCGCAGTTTCACAAATTATCTACCACTTAGTTACCACGGTGATCTCTGAGTGAAGAGTCATACAGATGCCTGTATTTCTG
This sequence comes from Halichoeres trimaculatus, assembly GCF_033239565.1. Lineage (NCBI taxonomy): Eukaryota > Metazoa > Chordata > Actinopteri > Labriformes > Labridae > Halichoeres > Halichoeres trimaculatus. Next base: position 579,131 of record NW_027437181.1, on the reverse strand, counting down.
CACTTCGACCACGAGGAGATCCCGTTCTTCCGCCACCTTATCTGCACGTCTCCATCCAGCTGGTTAGAAATTTTCAAGTGTGTGCAGCGTGGAAAGGGGACGTAGGTGCGAAAATTGCATCATTTGTCCACACAAAGGCCAAGTCTGCAGCAGCTAATAGTCCAGCTCCTGGTCTTAAACTCCTGGACTTAAAGGAGCCAGGTTTGCTATAAATCCACTGGTCTCTGAGTGACAGGTCTTAAAACATCAATATTATAAAAAATATATATATATTGTTTTTCAGTGTTTCCATGAAAACCTCCGCTCTGAGCCTTTTCCTGATCAACAATCACTCACTTCTTATTTTTGCAGCTCTGTAAACATTAAAGACTTCATCACCCAAGGAGTTGGGAAACATTAAGTTCATACATAAGGAAAGTAGTGGCACCAGGTGATTAAAAAAAATTAATTAATTACAGGATTTGTAATTAATTAATCGAATTAATCGCATTTTAATCTCATATCTGCTTAATGTCCCCAGATAAAGAATTTGAATTATGAGAAATTACAAAATTGTAGAGCCTGACTTATCAAATGAAAACAGGAGGAAGAGAAGATTTGTAAATCCACATTTTTTTTACTGGACAATATTAAAATAACCGTGTTCGCTGCCAGTGAAGTCTAAGGAGGCAGGGTCTGGCAGAGCTTATCAATCAAAATCCTGCTCGTTAACTACTGTGGGCGAGAGCGGTGTGCTCTTTGGATGAGAGGTCAACATGGATATGAGGAGAAGAGGCACAGAGAGATGCTGCAAGTCAGAAAAGTTCAGGCAGCTCACGCTCCAACTCAGGATGTGTCGCGGTAGTTCAGAGAGAAAGAGCGGCGCCATCGTGAGAAAAGACGACGGAGAAAGGATGGAGGCCCCCAAAAAAACGCAATCAAAAACAGTTTGTTTTGTTTGTTTTATGGATCAAAAACAGGAAGAGAGACATACAAGAAGAGAGTCCACTCTTTTAAGGTAGTTTTGTTGTTTACACAGTCAGAGAAAACAAGATTATTTAAGGTAAAGTGACGGCCCTAAGAGGAAGTCCTGGCCTCTCTCTGAACGTGGCGGCGTGCTGACCTGACAGGAGGTTCCCTCTGACAGGAAGTCAGGGAGAGGTTGAGCTCTGAGTCACACTCCTCGCTCGCTGCTTTTGTTACAGAGTGAAGGATCGAGTTTGGTCAGCTTTCTGCGGGGTTAAGTCATCTCTGTGTGTGTGTATGTGTGTGTATGTGTGTGTGCGTGTGTGTGTGTGTGTGTGTGTGTGTGTGTGTGTGTGTGTGTGTGTGTGTGTGTGTGTGGCTGTCAGCAGGGCTCAGCTCCCGTATCCAGAGCTCTCTGTCCGACCTGCAGCCTCAGAGTGTGTGTCACAGAGGTGTGTGAGTTGGCACTGAGCCGTGAACTCTCACATCTCGTCTTCATCTTTTCGTGGGTTCATCTGAGAACCTGGCAGCTCCACGGCGTCAAAGTTAGCCGCCATCTTTAGGAGTTTCTTGTCAGGAGAGCACTTTAAAACATTGATGAAACCTCTTTGGTTTGTGTGAACATGATGGAGTGTTGTCATAACTAACAGGTTGGAGTTTATTTTCTCAGCTGACTGCCTCTAAAATCACTTTGTAGCACTCTAACAAAAGGCTGTGATTACCTCAGGGCGCTGTGAGTTTATAGGTGTCTACCTGTGTCACAAGCGTGGAGAAGGTGATTATTACAGCCACACACACAAACAGCCCGATCAGAGACGGAGGAACAGCCTGTCAGGCAGTAACATACCACACAGAGACTCATTTCCCCGCTCCAACAGAGCTCCAGCAGCTCCAGGAACAGACCCATCCCCCCTCACAGACACAGCCAAGAGGAAATTACTCCACTGACATAAAACACGTACAGTACGAGCAGTCGTAAACCCACTGTAAGGAAAGGGACAGGCTGTGTTTTTATAAGACGCTTGGAGGAGACTGGGGTTGTAGCAGCTCCTTGTAGCTTTAAAAATATTACTGAAATAAAGAATAGTTATTTTTCTTCCAGAGGGTATTGATGATTAAAGACACTGACACTAAATAAAATCCTGCGTTAACATTTAGTTGAACCAAATCTTCATCCCATCTGTCAATAAAGCCTGCCACCGCTCTACTTCACCTCCTACAACATCAACAGCCCACCAACTTTCCATGCACCTGTGGCTAACCTCAAGTTTTACAGCCCTGGGAAGATAACTACATCTACAAAAAGACTCATCTGGAAGAAAATACTGATTTTAATTCTGTGTGGATGGATTCATTTAACTGACAACGTGCTGGATTAATATACATGACTGATATGTGGTAAAACATTAGCAAACAACAAAAAATGATGAGTTGAATGATATTAACAAACACCATCAAATTCTTGTATTTTCAAAGATTTAAGAATTTTTTGCAACATTTTTTAAATCTTTAATTCTTTTTTTGCAGATTAAGGTTTCACATTTTCCAAATTTTTGCATTTTCAATATTTTTTGCAGATTACATTTTCACATTTTTTCAAATTTTTGCTTTTTTAATTTTCTAAAGATTTAAGTATCACATATTTTCAATTTATTTGCATTTCTTAAATATTTTTTTCAGATTTAAAGTTTCACATTTTTATTCAAATTTTTTCACTTTTTTATTTTTATTTTTTTCAGATTAAATTTCACATTTTTTTCAAATTTTTGCATTTTTCAATTTTTTTTGCAGATTTTAGTTTCACATTTTTTCAAATTTTGCATTTTTAATCTTTTTTTGCAAATATAAGTTTCACATTTTTTCACATTTTTGCATTTTTATTTTTACTTTTTTTGCAGATTAAAGTTTTACATTTTTTTTTAATTTTGGCATTTTTTAGAATTTTAAAGTTTTTTGAAATTTTAGCAAATTTATTAATAATAAAAAACTAAGACGTCACATGTACAGTTACAAAAATTCCAAAAACTTTTCCCGATTTTAACTACGTATTAAATTTTACACATTCTATAGTTTTTATTGTGAAGATAAAGTAGATTTTGTGGCTCCTGAATGACTTTAATCCAGGTGAGCTGAGGAAAAATGGCTCCTGATAAAGTAAATGCTGCAGACCCCTGACACAGAGTTTGCTTACATCACATTTTAAACACACACTCTCAGTCAGAGGTATCTGAAGTAGCTGAAGAACTTGTCAGAGTAGTGTGTGTGTGTGTGTGTGTGTGTGTGTGTGTGTGTGTGTGTGTGTGTGTGTGTGTGTGTGTGTGTGTGTGTGTGTGTGTGTGTGTGTGTGAGTGTGTGTGTGTGAAATAGCTCCTAAAGGTCTTACTCTCCTCAGAGGTCAGGTCTCTCCCTCCATCATCCTGGACAAAAATGTGACCCAGCGAACTGCTGATGCATGACAAAGATCTCAGACCTGACACAGACGTTACAGTTAACCCCAGTCAGCAGGACGCTGTTTGAGCTGTTTGGCGTTGGCACAGAAAGATTTGGTTCAGTTTTTTATGGGTCTAACCCACAGACTCGCAGCTCATCCCACAAACACACGATCCTCACAGACACGGCTCTGTTTGAAAAGATTTACTGAGAAGCTCAGTGACAACAGGAAACCATCGACCAAACACTGATCTTACTTTCTGAGCCCAGTTTAAATTTCACCAAACATGAAGGAAGATGATCTCTGGTTATTATTTCTTACTGAGACATGAACAACAGGTTCATGGTTAAAGCTGAACAGTAGGCTGGTTGTTCTTTGATAAACTCATTTAATGCAGGATGTTATGTCTTTGCCTTCTTGTCAAATCACCTAAATGCATTGAACAGTGGCAAAAGTTTACTGTAGGATATTTAAAGTATCGTCAGCATAGAACATGATAATCACAAAGTAAAGACGTGAAAAGATTTACCTCCATGTCAAAGGATTATTAATATTTTCATTACTTTTTGTCTCTTTTTTTTATCAATGTTAGTTTCCCTGGTTTTGTAAAATAAAAGTTAATATTTCTGGAATTAAAAAAACACTTTTTATCTGTGAAAACTTTCAGACATTCCTGACGGTTGAGGACCAAAACGAAAACATCTGAAGAATCTCACTTGTGGTAAAACTTGATCTTTACATGGAAAACTTCCTGTGACACTAACACCGACTCAAACCGGTCTGAAATTAAACATGTAAAACTATATTTTCATTAGAAACAGCATGGTTTCAGACACAGTCTCCCAGTTCAGGATAGTGCAAATTATCAAATTAACTTCTGAAGAAATTTACATTAACATTGTTGGCTAGTGTTGTGTATACTTTCAGAAAAATGAAGGGAACTCAGCTTTAATCAAAGTGTTGATAGATGTTATTCTACTCAGTAATATTTTCAGATCAACTTTATCGAGAAATTCGATGATTTCTTTCAGTCATATGTTGTGTCTTAGCTGCAGTACCACCCCCTGCCTCTAGGAGAAGCTGTAGCTTATGTAAGGCACAGTTCTTGATGCTATAAACCTCCACCTCCTGGATGTAAACAAGCACCAGGAATCTCATAGCATGAGACCTTCAAGCAGTTAGTTAAGAGAATGAGACAGCTAACCAGCTCCACAGCTAACCAGCTCCACAGCTAATTATCTCCATGGCGAACTAGCTCCATGGCTAACCAGGTCCACAGCTTATCAGCCCCACAGCTAACAAGCTCCAAAGCTAATCAGCTCCAAAGCTAACCAGCTCCATGGCTAACCAGCTTCATGGCTAACCAGCTCCATGGCTAACCAGCTTCATGGCTAACCAGCTCCATGGCTAACAAGCTCCACGGCTAACAAGCTCTATGGCTAACCAGCTCCACAGCTAACAAGCCCTATGGCTAACAAGCTCCATGGCTAACAAGCTTTATGGCTAACCAGCTCCATGGCTAACCAGCTCCATGGCTAACCAGCTCTATGACTAACAAGCTCCATGGCTAACCAGCTTTATGGCTAACCAGCTCCATGGCTAACAAGCTCCATGGCTAACCAGCTCCATGGCTAACAAGCTCCATGGCTAACCAGCTCTACAGCTAACAAGCTTCATGGCTAACCAGCTCCACAGCTAACAAGCTTCATGGCTAACCAGATCCACAGCTAACCAGCTCCACAGCTAAACAGTTCCAAAGCTAATCAGCTCCATGGCTAACAAGCTCCACGGCTAACAAGCTCTATGGCTAACCAGCTCCACAGCTAACAAGCCCTATGGCTAACAAGCTCCATGGCTAACAAGCTTTATGGCTAACCAGCTCCATGGCTAACCAGCTCCATGGCTAACCAGCTCTATGACTAACAAGCTCCATGGCTAACCAGCTTCACAGCTAACGAGCTCTACAGCTAACCAGCCTTAAAGCTAACCAGCTCTATGGCTAACCAGCCTTATAGCTAACCAGTTCCAAAGCTAACCAGCCTCAAAGCTTACCAGCCCCACAGCTAACTAGCCTTAAAGCTAATCAGCTCCACAGCTAACCAGCTCCAAGCTAACCGGCTTAACAGCTCCACAGCTCCACAGCTAACCAGCCTTAAAGCTAACCAGCTTTATGGCTAACCAGCTCCAAAGCTAACAAGCTTCATGGGTAACCAGCCCCACAGCTAACAAGCTTAATGGGTAACCAGCTCCACAGCTAAACAGTTCCAAAGCTAATCAGCTCCAAAGCTAACCAGCTCCAAAGCTAACCAGCTTCACAGCTTACTAGCTCCACAGCTGACGTTAGCTTTACAGCTAACCAGCTCCACAGGTCAATGGGGGATCCAAGCCTGTGGGTGCTAGCTCTGCTGACATTAGCTTCACCTCCTAAAGCAACACTTTCCTGCAGAGTATAGTTGTAGAGTTGAGTTGGAGTCAAACTCCTGCTTCACCAACATGAAAATGAGTCTCATCAGTAAACCCCTGAGCTCTGCTCTGAGCAGTGAGCCAATCAGACGGCTGCTGCTGCTGTCCCACCTGTGGGGAGTGAAGAGTTGAACGTGTGGAGGATAAAACTCAGAGAATGCTGTGAGCTGGATTTGTAACGACACGTTGTCTGCAGCTCCACGCAGCGCCTGACACTGTTTGTTCAGAGGAGTCGTTTAAAGTAACCCTGCTCCTCTTCCTCGCTGTTTACACGGTTTATGGGCCAAAACGAAAACATCTGAAGAATCTCAGTTGTGGTAAAACTTGATCTTTACAGACTTCCTGTGAAACCCACACTGACTCAGACCGCTCTGAAATGTAAAACTATATTTTTATGAGTTATTGTTGGCCGTCTGAGAGACAGTCTGATTCTGTTGATTGTTGAAGGATCCAGTATCAGTTATAATATCATGATTATTACCGACAGTAACAGAGAAATCACAGAGATAACTGAACGACCTGTGATCGTCCTTCAGAGCACTGTGAAAGCCTCCACAGCTGCAGCGTGTAGCTAATGCAGGGTCAGCTGATTGATGAGCTGGTTAACGAGCCGTTCAGGCACCAACATGTTGGACAAACTCGCACATAAAGGTAATTACAGGTCACGGCGTCTTCACAACGAACGAATCACAGCTGAGCGTCACAGACAGAGCTGACCTTCAGCCTGGAGGCGACGCCGAGGCTCAGCCAGAGGCTTCACCTGGTCAGGTAGAAAGATCCAGCAGCTGCAGAGAGCAGAGGGACGGGACGGTTTCTGAGTTTACTGCCTGATGGAGAGGAACAGATACGACTGATGTGCTTTAAGGTTGTTATGAAGAAATAAGGGATCAACACTGAATTTGAAAGCACTGTGTGTTCATCACTTTAAGAATTAAAACGCTTACAGATGCTATCTTATTTAGAAAAAGTTAGTTTTTCTCTGTGTTTACCTTCGCCTTGTAAATATTCCCACAGTAAGCAGCCTAAAGCTAAGCGCTAACTGGATAACCCAACAGGAGGAGAAAGGTAACTGCATCAAACAGCATTTCAGCCTGACGTGCACATCCTGTGAGAAACTAGTCCAAACTTTCCAAACAGCTGTTTTACAGACGTGTGACACGTACAGATAAATGAAAACATCACGTGATTATCAAAGATGGAGCTCTGTCATCCAATGAGCACAGTTGTTACGACTGTTTTTACATCAACGCTCCGTTTGGAGAATGACCTGCAGTAACCTCGCAACGTCAGTGTTTTAACTGCTAATTCCCCATGTACAGCCAAGCTGCTCAGCAGAGCAGAGTCCCTGCATCCAGCACTCAGTCAGTCGGCTCTTGGTGGGTGTATCCCTCTGTGGCGGTTGTGTGACTAACTGACATCACAGAGGAGGAGCTACTTTATCAGATTACTCCAATAAAAAGAAAGGATCCTCGTGTCGTCACGAAGGTTGAAATCTCGAAGCCAAATGTCAATGACCTATTTTCAGAGGCATCAAATCTCGTTCTAGGATATCAGAAAAAATACAATATCTCATTTTTTTTTAATTCAGGGGGTGAAAGGTCTTGTTTTCAACTTTATTATATTATACCTAAGTATTAAATCAGGCATCAGCATGATATGTCCCCTTTAAGGAAAACTCATTTTACAAATGTTGCAAGAGGCCGTTTTCCTGTCATTGCTCTCCAAAGAGAAGTAATCCCACACAGGGGACATGTTTGCAACATGGTTTGATTTACGTTGCTGAAAACTCATGAAAACTGGTTTTCATGATCACGAAACAAAATCTGATAAAATCACATCCTCCAAAAAAAGCCAAATCAGGCGCTGATATTGGTCAGTGTACGTCAGTGGTAAGAGAAAAGGAAGGAAGGAAGGAAGGAAGGAAGAAAGGAATGAAGGAATGAAGAAAGGAAGGAAGAAAGAAAGAAAGACAGAAAGAAAGAAAGAAAGGAAAGAAGGGTAGGAAGGAAGGAAGGAAGAAAGGAATAAAGGAAGGAAGAAAGAAAGGAAGAAAGAAAGAAAGGGAGGAAGGGAGGAAGAAAGGAAGGAAGGAAGGAAGGAAGGAAAGAAAGAAAGAAAGGGAGAAAGGAGGAAGAAAGGAAGGAAGGAAGGAAGAAAGGAATGAAGGAATGAAGAAAGGAAGGAAGAAAGAAAGAAAGACAGAAAGAAAGAAAGAAAGAAAGGAAAGAAGGAAAGGAAGGAAGGAAGGAAGGAAGAAAGGAAAGAAAGAAAGGGAGGAAGGGAGGAAGAAAGGAAGGAAGGAAGGAAGGAAGGAAGAAAGAAAGAAAGAAAGGAAAGAAGGAAAGGAAGGAAGGAAGGAAGGAAGGAAGGAAGAAAGGAATGAAGGAAAGGAAGGAAGGAAGAAAGGAAGGAAGAAAGAAAGAAAGAAAGAAAGAAAGAAAGAAAGAAAGAAGAAATAAAGAAAGAAAGAAGAAAGAAAGAAAGAAAGAAAAGAAAGAAGGAAAGAAAGAAAGAAAGAAAGGAAAGAATAAAGGAAAGAAGGAAAGAAAGGGAAGAAGGAAAGGAAGGAAGGAAGAAAGAAAGAAGGAAAAGAAGGAAGGAAGGAAGGAAAGAAAGGAAGGAAGGAAGGAAGAAAGAATGGAAGAAAGGAAGAAAGGAAGGAAGAAAGGAAGATGGCTGCTTCCTGTGAGCATCTTTCTTCCAGCTGCCATGTTTAGTCGTTATCGGCTGAAATCAGAAAGTCTCTAGAGACAAAACGACAGGAAAAGTCTTTACTCTCTGTGGTTTATACAAATGAAAATGTTTGGGAGAAATAAACTATTTGTTTTGGCCGGTGTCACCTCTGACTCTGAGAAACTGATGGCATTAAATGAACTGAAAAGGTAAACACAGGTGGTAATGAGGTTTAAATAAAGTGATTATTAACTAACTCAGACAAACATCAGAAAGTGAAACTCCTCCACGCCTGCAGAGCGTCCCCTGAGCTGTGATCACAGAAACAAACATCTCATCATCTACTACCTCAGCTTTCTGTGGAGAGGTGACCCAACCACCATCCAGCTCACGGTGACGGAGGTCACTTTGTTCTGCTGTCTGTGGTCAAACGGGCTGAAACACGAGGACACGGCGCCGCAGCCGGCGGTAACTTCCCCCGTGTTTAACTCGCTGCTCGCTCCACCACGCTCGCTCGCTCCACGCTGATTTAGGTCAACGGAAAATGAGGAGCGAGGCCTGCCAGGGCTGCAGTCAGCGTCTTTTACGTTTGGTTTCAGTGGTTTGTTCAGATTCCAGCTACAACATGTAAATTCTTCCTGAGAGCTCAAAGTGTGGACTGAGACCACGGCTCCAGAACCAGAACTTTCAGATCCTCCTCAAGGACTCTGCAGTAGACCATCAGGAGGATCCCGTCTTTAACCATTTTTAACTATTTTCAGTGTGAGAGTTGTCTTAAAGGGCCGCAGACTCTCCATCCATACACCTCTGCAGACGCATCCTGCAGTGCATGATGGGATCTGCTCACAGTCACTGTCTGCAGCGTGGTAAACAAACCAGACAAGCTGTAACTATTACAGCACCATTCACTAAAAATACAGCTCATTAAAAAGCTCAGAGGAACCCGATGAACCGCTCTGATGAAGCACAGCGCAGGAATGAGTTCAGGTGGATTTCAGGGAGTGGAGGTGAACTGGATCCGTCCTGGATTAACGCGTCATCAAAGCCCAGAGGCGCCCTGATTTTCCCAGGCTCTCACACTCCACTTTCAGACGTTTCACTGCCTCTGAAGGACGACTCACACGACTCTCCAGTCTCTGTCTCTGTAACGAGGAGGAGGAGGAGGAGGAGGAAGAGGCCGGCTGTGCAACATGAGCTCTGACTGAAACAGATACAAGAGGAGTGAGAGACAAAGAGAGGAGCGCAGAGAGGAGGAGTGACAGAGCTGAGGAGGACGATCAGACACAGAGACAACCAAACGCACCTGACAGTCTCTGCTTTAATGACTCCGTGAAGGTCTGGAGACCCTCACCTGACAGTCTGAGCACACCTGAACCAGCCATTTAGACGATATGATAGTTTTTCTGTGCACATATCCTCAGAGATCATCACCTCTCTCCTGTATGTGAAGGAGCATGTTGAATCATGGTTCATACTCTTATCACATGTGTTATGTAATTTTCATTTCTTATGCAAAATCAGAAAAATATAAACCTGAAACTGCATTTTTATTTTTGATGACTGCTTTAAAACAAAATAAATCCCACCTGAAAGCTGGACGACGCTCTCCCTGAGAAAATCACAACATCACCCCCAACCAGGACAACCCCTACCCTGTTCACAGGAACATGTGAGAAGTGTAACTATTCAGCTCAACTGAATGAAATCCTTTGGTTAATGGTAAATGAGCCTGAAGTAGTCATAAATATGTGCCATACAGTCTGCTGCTTAAATTGCTTCAAACAGGAGATGAATATGTGAAGACTTAAACTGCTCTGTGCAAACAAAATCACAAAAAGTGCAAAAAGATCTGCAGCTTCAGCTCATTACTTTATCAGGTGATGATACGAACAGAACTCATGTGATGGCTGATATTCCATATTTTATTTTATAGCCAATATTGGACGATGACGTGCTGATAATATCGTGCATCTGTAACCTGAAGCATAGAAACCACGTCTGTTTTTATGACAGATTTATGATCTACACTAAAGCATCTCAGGATGTGGCGCTCACAAACAGCTCTGCTTTAAAAACGTCTCTTGGACGTGGATAAGCTGCTAATGTAAAGGGTCGTTTATAGGTATTGTTTGTAATGTTCGGTAACTGAATATACTCGGCCGAATATAACAAACAAAGCCACATCCAGCCTTCGGTGACGTGACTTGAAAGCAGGGCCAAATAGTGTGTGACACAATTCAACAACGTCCAGGGGAGGTCTACATGGTGACCGCTCGCCTTCAGAAAAAATGTGGGAGATGTTTTAAAGTGTTGGAAAGCAGTTAGCAAAGACTGTTCTACAAAAAATATAGAGCAGGGTTGGCCAACCTGTGGCTCGTGAGCCGCATGTGGCTCTTTGCCTTTCGTTGTGCGGCTCTTTGATCCACTCATAAAACTGATAAAATGATGCCAACGTTGGGATCAGTACTGATCAATACTGAGGTGACGAAGTTGACACTTAAGTTTCAGTTTCTTTTCTCTACATGTGCTCATAGATAGATAGATAGATAGATAGATAGATAGATAGATAGATAGATAGATAGATAGATAGATAGATAGATAGATAGATAGATAGATAGATAGATAGATAGATAGATAGATAGATAGATAGACAGATAGATAGATAGATAGATAGATAGATAGATAGATAGATAGATAGATAGATAGATAGATAGATAGATATATAGATAGATAGATAGATAGATAGATAGATAGGTAGATAGGTAGGTAGGTAGATAGATAGGTGGAACTTTGTCTCTTCTGTTGTAGAAACAGAAATTTGTCTTTCAGACGGCTCCAAGTACAAATTTTAAACACACAAACACAATAAGTCTCGCTTTGAAAATTAGAAATGTATTGATTTTCATTTTATGTAAATTTGTTTACTTAAGACCACGTTTTTTTTGTGGCTCTTGGTCCCTGACTCGTTGGCCATCCCTGATCTAGAGAAACTTCCTCTGCAAAGACTTTTAACCCAACAGCTTAAATCTGCCGTTTAAAAGCCAATACCATCAACAGCACACAGGGTACAAGAGAGAGACAACTGCTTCAGCCAAAAGGAAAGCGTCTCGTCTTGTCTACTCTGTCCGTGGCTGACGGCAAGAAAGTCATGGAGTTCATGGCTTTGGATGACCAACAGCTTAGGGTTGTAGAGCACATTAAGCCCCCATTAAACTTAGCATCCGCATTTGATATTCAGTATTTAGCCAGACATTTATACTTTATTCGGCTTCAGCCACAAGTTTTCATTTCAGTGCATCTCTAGTCGTTTGGAAACCAAATGAGCCGGTTCCTCCTGAGCTGAGCCAAACGATCGGATCACTAAAAAGAGCCTGACTCCATCAGTGAGAGCATCAACGTTGAGTTTTTAACTTGAGAGACGAAGGAGCCGACCTCCCGCTTGCTTTGACTCCTCTTAAAGTGTCATACAAAGGCCTGCCTCTAATAAAAACCTGCGTCGTTTCACTAAAACCGCTCACTGCTGATTACAGAGCTGTATCTGGATCCAACAGGAACATCTTCACGCTCAGAGCTGAGAGGAAACGTCCAATTAACACACAGCTCACGGCGCTGAAGCAGTGAAACCATGAATCTTAATAAAGACTCCGTTTCCCATGAGCACCGTCACCCACTGTCCTACAGACATGACTCCTGCCAAGCCATGCATTTGTTAGGAGAGCAGAGCTTCCTTTGAAGACAACTTTTCCCAGGATGCAAAGCAGCAAGGTGATGTTAGTGTTTCAGCTCACAGGAAGTGTGTCAGAGAGACAGCAGAGTCCACAGGGCCTGAGCCCAGCTGGACCAGGTCCTGGGATCCCGACTGGAGGCCGGCTACTGTGAACGAAACTCCATCATCTCTCTGCATGTTCCTGCAGCTGAATACCAACAGGTGACGTGGAGATTTGTCACCAGAGGAGGAGCGTGTGTGTTAGCTGAGCTATCAGACCGCTCAGACCTGGACCCGGCTTTGTTCCTGCCTGAGCGGGCCGAGGAGAGAGCGGAGGGAGAAAGGAGAGGAAGGAAATTAATCCAGAGAGCAGCGGCTCCAAGGACAACACTGTAAAAACACTCTGCACAATACTGTGTGCCCGAGAGTCTGCACGGGCCGAGCTCCTCCACACAGAACCTGGGAGCTGGATTCACTACGAGCCTCTCAGGACAGAAACAAAGGACGAGCTGAAGACTCAAGAAAAGGAAAAAAGAAAAGATTAAACATGATCAGAGGATTTATTTCATCTGGAGAAACATTTGGACTTTTCCTCTGTGGGAGAAAGAGGAGGAGACACAGGAGAGCAAACAGCACCACTCCTCTGCTGTCACCATGGAGATTTCCGCTTCCTGTGTCCACTCCCAGGACAATGACAGCAGCTCTGGGTGAGACAGGAAGTGCAGCACAGGGTGGGGGGGCTTCAACACAACAGCAGCATAACAGCAGCATCCCAGCCCCAGCAGCTCTGATCTACTCCACCAAAAATAAAATCCTCCTCTGGGCGGTGAAAACTCTGACTCAGCTCGCTGCTGGTTTATAAACTGAGGTCAGATAAAAAACCACGACAGAATCAGAGACAAACAACGGGGCAAACTTGAACCACAACTGAGGGACCGCCTCTGGGGCCGCGCACAGATCTCTGCCTGGAGCTAACGGAGCCGGTTCAACACCTTTCAGACAGAAAAGAACATAAAATGAGAGGGTTTCCTCCACAATGCAACAAAACCAGTCATGTGACATTTCAGACAGTCGCTGATGGTCACACAGACAGGAGCTAACACGGTAAACTTCCTGTTTTCAGGCTCCTGACTCCTCCTGACTCCTCCTGACTCCTCCTGACTCCTCCTGACTCCTCCTGAAACTCCTCCTGACTCCTCCTGACTCCTCCTGACTCCTCCTGAAACTCCTCCTGACTCCTCCTGACTCCTCCAGACTCCTCCAGACTCCTCCAGACTCCTCCTGACTCCTCCTGAAACTCCTCCTGACTCCTCCTGACTCCTCCTGACTCCTCCAGACTCCTCCAGACTCCTCCAGACTACTCCTGACTCCTCCTGAAACTCCTCCTGACTCCTCCTGAAACTCCTCCTGACTCCTCCTGAAACTCCTCCTGACTCCTCCTGAAACTCCTCCTGACTCCTCCTGACTCCTCCTGAAACTCCTCCTGACTCCTCCAGACTCCTCCTGAAACTCCTCCTGACTCCTCCTGAAACTCCTCCTGACTTCTCCAGACTCCTCCTGACTCCTCCAGACTCCTCCTGACTCCTCCAGACTCTTCCTGAAACTCCTCCAGACTCCTCCTGACTCCTCCTGACTCCTCCTGACTCCTCCAGACTCCTCCAGACTCCTCCTGAAACTCCTCCTGACTCCTCCTGACTCCTCCAGACTCCTCCTGAAACTCCAGCTGGTCTCTGACTCTCTGCTGGTTTCTGTCCGTCACGTCTTCATTGGACAGTTTCACCTCTGGGATCCTCCAGAAACACTCACACTTAGTATCCTGGGGACCCTCCAGGGTCCCTGAAGGAAAATGCTGTAGAAATCCTATAAGTAAATATTTTTTTCCACTTTCAAAGGTTAAACCTCTCATCTAGCTTCAGCCCAAACCAAACCTATCAAACTTTCACCTTTTTTAACACCAGTTTTTACATTTTGATGTCATTTTTCTCAAAAAGGCCCCTGCTATCTAAGGCCAGAAATGTAAAAATGATAAAAGTTGAATTGCAGAATGAGTTGTTTGAGGTGAAGTTATTAAAGCCTTGTATATGATGATTAATTATGGTAACGCTGATTTAAATGCATTATTATTTTTAGAGAAAAGCAGATTTATTTAAAAAACTCACACTTCACAAAAATCTTATGAATTAATATTTTTTCCTGCTTTAAAAGCTCAAACCTTTTTTAGCTTGACCTTTTAACAGAAAAAAAAATAATGTGTGCTTATTATTGAAATATTTTCATATTTTCTTATCATTTCTTCATGTTTGGTTCCTATGTGATGATTAATTATAGTAACACTGATTTTGATGCATTAGTATTTTTAGAGAAAAGCAGGTCTATTTAAAAAAAAAAAAATCATACTTAGTACCCTAAGGACCCTCGAGGGTCCTTGCAGAAAAATGGGCTATGAAAATCATATATATATATTTTTTCTTCCATTTCAAAACCTGATCCTCTTAACTAGCTTCAGCTCTATTCAGAACAAATGAGTTTTTATTCACTTTTGACATACAGTGGGAAAATAAGTATGGAAAGCGTCAACTTTTTTCTCATCACAATTATTCCCAAAGATTCATTTTCAAAGATGGTGCCACACTGGTTACCTGACCTCAGATAACCATTGAAACCATTTGAGAGTCAACTCCTGGTCCTATAGATCCTGGCTCTGTAGATCCTGGTGTTATAGATCCAGGCTCTGTAGATCCTGGTGTTGTAGATCTGCTGAGTCTAAAACACGGCGCCTGCTCCAGCGCTGACCTCACATTTAGCTTTTATTGTTTCAGCGAGTGGAAAAATGTTTTTCCCTCAGACGCTCCAGCTCTGGAAACATCGATATGACGCTGCGCCGTGTCCACATTTGGCTGCTGCTGTAGGAAAATACAACACCCAGAAAAAAAAGAGACGGAGGCCGGAGGGTGGAGGAAACATCATGGACACGTGGAGTTTCAGAGGATTCAGAAAGTGTTCAGGTCTAATCCTCCTCTGGACTTTAGATCCAGTTAGTAAAGTCAGTCAGTATCTGAGCAGTTTGGTGAGAAAGTTTGAGGAGTGGGAGAAGTCAATTGTTTCCAACAGCAAATCTGAAACTTTATAAACCAAAGAGGATCAGTTAAAGCTGAGAGGAACAAAGACTAAACCCTTCACCCTTCAAACCCTTGTTTTTGCCATTGATCCTCCTCCTGAATCAGTTTCTGTTTGGCTTCATGAAACAACAAGAAGTGAGAAACAGAAAATGAATTAAATCCTTTCGAACAACTTTTTGTTAAGTCAACAGTGAAAAAACAAAGAATCTGAGCATTAGGCCCCATTAACACAACAACATTTCATCTGAAAACACTAAAACACGGTGAAAAAAATCTGTGTCTACAGTGAAAATGCTGTAGTGAGCATGCCAGGCCTGTAGGTGGAGCTATAACTGTCTTGATCATCTGGTGTGTCGGTGAATGCTCAGAGCAGAAGTGGAGCAACAGATGCTCATTGAGTTAAAGACAGTCACAGATTCAGCAGATTGAGCAGAACAAGATCAACACGGTAGATCACCACCATCCTAACAACGATACTGCTGGACTGATGGACTGATGGATGTGCTCGTCAGCGTGACGTCAGCGTTTCCACTGAAAACGCCGGCTTACCGTGTCGGCAGTGGTTCAGAAAAATCCCACTCTGGAGGCCGTTCTCATAAGTTTGCGTTTTAGGTCGGCTGAAACGCAATAAAACCTTTGGATTTCACCCTAAAACTGTTGTCATGGAAACAGCCCTTTAGAGTAAAGGCAGGAAATAACAGCTAGTTAACTCAACACTGTAGATAAGGAGTCTGCAACTTTTACTTTCATAGGAGCCATTTTTCTCAGCTCAGCTGGATTAAAGTCAATCAGGAGCCACAAAATCTACTTTATCTTCACAAAGAAGACAAAAAAATAGATAAAATTCTATTTAGTAAATAAATATCTAAATGAGAAGTTTTTTGAATTTATGAAATTGTACATGCAATGTCTTATTTTTTAAAAATATCTGAAGAATTTTTTTTAAAAAAAAGGATCAAATAAAAATATATTTTTTGAAAATAGAAAATTAAAAGTTTTTAAAAACTTCAAAATTTACAGCCATAAGGAGCCGCTGCAGAGGGGTGAAGGAGCAGCAGGTCAAAGACCTTTGGGTCAGACACTAAAATAAATCCCAGGAAATTATAACAGAGAAACACCTCTGGGTGTTTTTGAACTGCGTCTCAAATATAAAAGTGATAAGATGATTTTTCAGCCATTTAAACACTGGAAGCTGGGAGTGGGCGGGGCTTAGAGGTTAGGTCACGCCCACAGAGCAGGAGGTCTGGGTCCACTTCCTGTCTGAGGCTCTTTGAGCAGGTTCCTCTCTGCTCTGTGTACTGGTCTGCCGCTCTGTCCTCTACAGAAAACATGGAAAAACCCCAAAATAAAACTTTTTAAAAAAAAAATCCTTAATTTTTTAATTAACTAAAAAATTGAAGAAGAAAGTGAATAAAAAAAGTTTAAATACTTTTGATATCAGTGTGTAACATCCTGCAGACAGGAGGACGAGCTGATGTGTAATCAAAGAAGGAGACGGTGAGGGGTGACGAGGATTAAACACACTCCATCACATCCTCAGAACCAGGGTCCAAACGGACCCATTCAGCCTGATCGGGACTCCCGGACCTCACAGAGACCAGCAGACGTCCTCTGACGCTCACCCAGAGGATCAAACACCGTCTCCTCCTCAGATACCTGAGCAGGTGGAGCGCGCTCTCTGAGACGTTCACACGTTAAAGACGAGCTTCAGCCTGAGGCGGCGCACGGCGCTGAATCATCATCTTCACGGCCAATTAAGCTCAGCGAATGGATCAATGAGCAGCCACAGGTTATGATGTGATCTGATGTGAGGCGTTAGGTAAGAGGAGTGAGGATACACCTACACGGCGCTGGATCACGCCACACACGAGTGGGCGCCGCTGATCAAAGGATGACACCAGAGCAGAGGTTTGTATCAAACGCCGTCGTGAAGACGTCACTCCTCCGCTCTGAGGAGAGCTGACTCAGCAAACAGGAAGTCCTGCTCTCCTCCAGCAGCTGATGGTAATGACAGGTCACGGCGTCTGACTCTGGCTCCAGCTCTCAGCATCGCTTCAGCACATCTGTTTAACGTATTAGGAGAAAACATGACCTGTAATTACAGAGCGGCTTTACAGCAGCGCTCTCTGACTGCGAGGAGGACGGGGGACGACTGTGCCGTCTCCGTGCCGTCAGCAGACCGCCAACAGACCGCCAACAGACCGCCAACAGACCACAGCCCGTTTGAAACCTGAGCCTCGGACGGCGCGAGCTGCAGCGGGCGATGCGGATGCAGGTTTGAGGTTTTGAGGCGATGATGGAGGAGTTTCTCTTCCTCCGTGTGACCTGGAGGTTTTGTGAACACCCAGAGCTGGTGGGTCGACGGCAGAGACCAGCGTTTGGTAAACTGTGTAAACTGTGGTCCAGAGGAAACAGAGTCCAGCCACAGAGACCCTGGTGGTTTAATTTCCATCTGCTGCTGGAGTCAAACATGTTCAACCTACTTCTCTCTTCACTTTCACACTAACCTGATTTCCCAGAATACCCTGCAAGAAACAGAAACAAGCCTGGTCTGGTTTTATCCAGGTCTCGTGTGTTTGAAGACACGAGCTACAAGAAGGACAAGGCGAGCAGCGTCTCATCAACGTCTCTGCTCATGAAACGAACACTGAGAGGGGAAAATGTTGACGTTGGTTGGTCTCTGGGTCTGAAGCTGATTCAGAGCTGTTTCTAAGCAGATAGAGGATCTGAGTGACGATAGAGATATCTGGGTCTTAGTGTTTGAGGGAAACATGATGTTTCAGCGTCAATGTAAAAAACACAGAGAAAAAAAACTGCGTTTGCATGGGAACGCTGTAGTGAGCATGCCAGGCCTGTAGGTGGCGCAATAACTGTCTTTCAGGTCGACTAAAACACCGTTTCCATGTAAACGAGAGGCCAAAACGCAACAACACATTTACTGTCTTTGTGTAAACAGCCCCCAAATGAGATCAGATCCACCACAGACTAGTGACGTAAAGTTCCCAGGGTTAAACCTGACGTTGAGTAGTTTGTCATCCTGGAACAAAACTCAGACTTTGGGCTTTTTTAAGTCTGTGTGAAACATTAACACTGAAAGTAAATTTTCAGAATTGTTTGGTTGAGATGAAACTCGTCCTGTTGGCTCTGCACAGAGAGATGATCAGTAAGATAAGAGCTGGATCAGAGGTCGACCAATCATCAGCCTCAGACAAATGTTTGGGACGTTTCTCCACGTTCAGCTGATGATCTGAAAACCTGACTCTGAGGGTTTCACTGCCTGGATCTGATCTTCACAGTTTCACATTTACAAAAGCTTTTTTTGTTGGAGTTTGTAAGATTTATCATGTCTTTACCACCTCGATATCCCACTTTCTGACTCCAAGATTTTCATTTTTTCACACATCACACAACACACACAGATTCTCAGCTCAGGAACTACAAACAACTGTAAGCTAACATCAGCCAACACTCAAGCCCCGTCTCCACCAAGTGGTCCAGTTTGGATCAGTACGGTTTGGTACTGGTTGGCCTGGTTAATTCTGATCCTGTCTGTGTTTCTACATCCAATCACGCCCCCTCATGCTAGGCGGCGTGTAAGATGGATGGTGATAGCTGCGTCACTTAAATAATAGTGTTGGAGCTGTTTGTTTATTTTTGTATTTTGTGGTTTGTTTAATTTAGGATTTGATGAGTAGTATCAGACTTATCCACATTTTTCTTTTTTTTTTTAACTGTAAGATGGATTTTTGGGGCATGTTTCATGTATTTGTGTGAGTTATTTGGTCAGTATGTTTTGTATATTTATTATTATTGTTGTTGTTATTTGTTTGATAATGATAACTGGGCACGTGAGGTTATTTAAGCAGGTAGGTGGCGGAGGTGAGCACGCACCGGGGTGGGCATATGGTTTATTACCAGCACAAGAGAGACAGCAGGAACCACGATTTGTTCAGGCTCACAATAAAAAATTAATCATTGGAAACCACAATACCTTCACATGGACACTGAGTTACTTTTGCCTGAGTAAATCACATCCCAACGGTGCATCAGTGATCATTTAATCAAGCTGAAAGTTTAGTTTGATATTTCGAGTTTTTTCTGAAGGTTTTTTTTGTAAGACAATGGTCGCTAAAGACAGTGTGACACAGCGTACTATGCTAATAAAACCAACGAAGAAGAAAAACGTGACACAGGAAACAAAGAGCAGAGATGAAGACATGCAGCAGTTCGTCCTCTCTGTGATTGTCATGTGTCTCTTTGTTACAAAGATCAATCAAGCTTTGTTTCAGTGAAGTCTGTGAACCACCAGGAGAAATACAGCCGCTGCTGTCACACAGGAAGTGACCATTCTTTACACCAATCAACAGACTGCAGAGTTTCTAGCTCCACCTTCTGGGGTCGGATCGGTTTAGTCTGACACCTCAACAGAAGGGAATCAAAAAGTGGGACAGTACGGGTCGGTGATTTGACGATCTTTCCCAGGATCAGTCTGTGGAAACGCCTTACAATATGTGCCATACTGAGACAAACCAAACCAACCTGACCCGCTTGGTGGAAACAGGAAGTTAGGTTTTAGCGAGCAGCCACCCTGACCACGATCAGGTCTTTTGAGTCCTGATCTCATCAACATTTTCTACATTATTTAACATGAAGAGATGATCTCTGTCAGCTGATAACACTCAATCTGAACCATCGCTCCAACACAACCAACTCCACACTGACTCAACCTGAGGAGCTGGAGGAGAAAAGGCTCATGAAGCTCACACCCTGATCCTGGATCTGGATCTGGACCCTCAGCAGTGGGACCTGAGTAAACCTGGTCAGAGCTGATGTTTAAAGTTCCTCTCATGGATCAGCTGCTCCGGCTGAGGCTCAGACGCCGACATGAAGGACAAAATGTTTGTGAACCCAGACGGTGAAGTGGCCTCTTTCAGACTGAGAGGAGGACTCAGACTCTGCAGAGACAGTAAGGACCCTTCAGTGGTCTCCGCTGTGTCTGGGTCTGGTTGTTCAGACTGATGGAGTCCCTGCAGACACTCAGAGGATCAGCTGAGGGTCCAGCTGCAGTAAAACCTGTAAACCTCCTGTTTTCCTCCACTGGTCTCAGGCCTGATGTGGAGTCCTCCTTATCACACAGCGCCCTGAGCGCTCTGAGCTCCTCCTCCCTCGCGCCTCCTCCTGACGGAGCACAGACTACTGTAAACCACTGAATTCCTCCCTGATAAGAGCGCCGCTCAGACCGCGCTCTCCAAACGTCCTCCACGACCTGATGGACAGGATCATCGCGCTGAGCCCGGCTCAGAGGATCTGAGGAGGAAACACGGTTTACATTTCAACAGGTCCCTCCCTGTGCTGAAATACGGCCTCACAGAAAACAGAAAACACAGCTACATCCTCCTCACTTCAAGCCCCACAGCCTTCAGTTCAACAAAGTTTAAAGACATATAAAATATATATATAAAATCATTTATAACAAAAAGGTTATCTAAAGTGAAAACAGACTTTTAATCCTGAAATCTTTATCAAACAATCTGTGGCGTTCTTCCTCAGTTTGGTGAAAAAGTGAAACAAAATGTGCAGAAACATGTCAGTGTTTGAAAAAGCCCAAAACAAAATCCTTAGGTATCTCATTTTTTTTTATCTCAGTGGGAAAAAGAAACCAGATATTTCAGGCTAAAAAATCATCAACACGTTTGATATTATTGTTAACATCATTTTTTCCTCTGTGTTTGTTTTGACTTCAGTGGATAATCAACGTTTAACGTCACTGAACACTGACACTTTTAAATTTTCCCTCCACTATGAAGACCTGTGTGGACAGTTGTGTCATTTTTCAGACTCAGGTCCTGCTGCAGCACCTGCTGCGGCCCTGCTGCGGTCCTGCTGCGGCCCTGCTGCGGCCCTGCTGCGGCCCTGCTGCGGCCCTGCTGCGGCCCTGCTGCGGCCCCGCTGCGGCCCCGCTGCGGCCCTGCAGACAGACCGTACACTGTGCCGTTACACAACAGCACATGCCTGAGGATTAGCGTGGGCCCTGTGCTCTGTGCGTGGGGCTGCAGGGGGCCAGCAGCTATTGTCACAGCTGTGTCACAAAACACACAGAAATTCAGCAAATCACAGCTTTCACTTCCTGGACACAGAACAGGAACCAGGTCACAGCGGGCTGAGTCCACGATCCGAACAGCCTCAGTTCACAGATCTGTCCCAATGACCCCTCAGGACCCCTGGACCTCCACGCTGGACTCATGGTGACTTAAAGGTTTCAGTGAGAGCTGCATCAAACCAGGCTCCTGTACTTTAACAAACATGTTCGTCTGTGACGTTTATCACAGCGCTCACAGAGATGGACTGAAAAAAACACAGGGACAGGAAGTCAGACTGCTTCCAGTCGGCTCCTCAGAATTTTATATGTTTATTTTGTTTTTTGTTTTTTTCTTTGTTTTTTGTTTTTTATTTTGTTTTTTATTTTTTGCTTTTTTTCTTTGTTTTTTTCTTTGTTTTTTGTTTGTTTTTGTTTTTTTATTTTTTTATTTTTTTGTTTTTTCTTTGTTTTTTGTTTTTGTTTTTTTGTTGTTGTTTTTTTCTTTTTTGTTTGTTTTTTTGGTTTGTTTTCTTTGTTTTTTTTTGTTTTCTTTGTTTTTTTGTTTTCTTTGTTTTGTTTTTCTCATTCTTTTTTGCTTTGTTCTTTTTGTTTGTTGTTTTTTTCCTTTTTCTTTGTTTTTTTCTTTGTTTTTTTCTTTATTTTTTTTGTTTGTTTTTGTTTCTCCTTTTAAAGCACAAACGGTGCTGCCCAGGGAAGCAGCTTTCTCTCTGTAAGGAAACGATTGGTGGTATTGAAGGAAGCTGTGCTGCTAACACCTAGCCACAGAGTCACCTATGCTAAGGTAACAGACTGTCCTGTGTTGTTTTCACCTGCTGAGAGGAGAGTTACTGTAGGACGCTGGAAAGCAGTGACAGCTAACTAGAAAGAGAAGATGAGACGATCAACGAAAATCCATCAAAACTTCTCAGAGCGGCTCCAACACGATAGTTTGGATCAGGCTCAGGAGGTCCTGAGCTCAGGTCTACAGTCTGTGTGCCCAGGTAGAGAATGAGACTCATGTTGGCTCCTGTCAAACTCTGACACAGCAGAATAAACAGTTAAAGCTTTTTAACTAAACTAAAGTTATGATAATGTCTGGAGTTTTTACACTCTGTCATGAAGAATAACTTTCTCTGACTTTGAACCAGATTTACAACAAACACACATGTGACACCTCTTCCCAGAGAGCTCAGAGAGAAACAATCAGGACTGATCGGCCATGTTTGTTGACTCCTTCATTACACTTTGAGTTTCTGACTGAACAGAACAATCTGAGCTGATTCCCTAAAAACAATCCCAAAGAAAAACACGTCCACGCTCTTCCTGCGTCTGAGTGCGGCCTCTGTTTGAGCAGAGTGAGTTAATGAGGGGAAACGCAGAGCGTGGGGAGAAAGCCGACCGTATGAAGGGGGGCTTTGTTCACAGCAACACAGGCAGGTTCCTCTTTAATGGCTTCATGTGCACGCCAATCACTTACGCCACACAATCCCATCATGAGGCCACACAGCGCCTCTCAGGACGTCGCCATCATGAGCGCTGCACACGCACGTGACCTGGTTGGACCAGTGACGTCTCAGAGGTCAGAGCCCGGGGTCAGAGCCCAGGGTTACATCAGAGAGTACGAACAGTTCACAACAAGGATCAGAGGATCTGCAAAGACCATCCAGACTTTTAAAGAGGCGCTACACTCATGATTCCTGTGACTTCCTCTGAGGCTGCAGCCCAACTTCATCTCTGATCACGACCACGTGCTGATACATAGTATTAATTAAGTCTTTTAGTGAAATGTGTGGGTCTTTGTCTTTCCTCCCAGCCCACAAAATGTGATATTTAATGACAAAACCTGTTCTTAGTAGAGCTTAATGTAAAATCCTGACCTAAAACCAGCTGTTTGGAATTTCCAGGGTTTGCTGACTTCAGCGATTCCCTTTTTTGACCAATCAGGAGCAAGTCTGACCTGATTGGTCAACCCCCTCCCCACTGCTGCTCCAGCAGCCATCACTGCTCCGTTTTTGGCTGTAAACAGCCACATAGCTCCATGCTCAAGCTTCCCATCTCAGAAGAAGACAGACTAAGTGTCTAGAGTTCATTTATCAGGAAATGTTCCAGCTACACTCAGTAAAACTGAGCATGTGTGTGCTAGTCACTTCACGGCCGACTGCTTTTCCAACTTTGGACAGTCCAACAGAGGGCTAGCCAATAGACTGGTCCTGAATCCAGGCGCATTACCAACCATCCTCCAACAAACCTGGGACCCTGGAAATGTGAGTATTTTAAATGCTGTGTGCTGTGGAGCAGATGGAAGAGCTTTTCCTCAGTGTCCCCCCTGTCTCTGTGTTAGCTTCAGGATGCTAACTTTAGCTGCAGTTAGCCTGTTGTTTTAGCCTGTAATGTTACGGTAAACGAGCTTCTCTGTTTTCTAAACATTGTGCACTCGGAGCTCGTGGCGCCGCTCTCAGTGACGTGGAAGAGCGGGGCGGTATCAGCGGTGGCTCATTTACATATGAAGGCCACGCCCACTAAATCAGAGCGTTCTGAACAGAGGGGCTATGAGAGCCTGGAAACAATGCTGCTGTGCTTGATTTATTGGCTTTTTGGACCAAAACATGTTACTACCATTTCATGAAGACATCAATGATCCAGATTAAACTGCAGGAAAGGAGCAGAGTATGGGAACTTTAAAGTGACCAACCCTTTACAGACAATAGGACGGACTTTTCGACCGCAGCAAATAAATACACACGGGAGAGTTTAACGTCTACAGGCTGAACTTCAGTTTCTCTGCTTCAGTATTTAGGTCACAGGAGCTGAGAATGAGTCAAAATATTCGACTTTTCCTGCAGGTTCAGTTAAAAAGCAGCACAGCAGCATGTTTGGGATGGTTAGCTGTCAGTTTGAGCTCTGCTTATCACAGCTGTTATGGTTGGTTTCTCTGAAAACACAGATCTCATCAGGAGAACGAGGTTGTTTTTCTGATTTTGGGTTGTTTTCTCATTTAAAAAGTGAATTATTTGGTCTTTGAAATGTCTAAGTCGTGCGCTCAGACTCTCAGGACGTTTCCTTTACGGCGTTCAGCCAACTCCTCCACTTCCTGTCAGTTTCATTCACTGATTGAAGATGACACGTCTCTGACGGCCTGCGAGCGGTTGTAAAACATTCCTATGAAGGAATCCGTCATTGAAGTTCAATCATCCATCCAGGAGTGAGTCACTGAGAGGAAGTTCAGCTGACGGACACAGTTTCAACATGACAAACAAACCGTGAATGAATGAAAGAAGATGAAAGAAGAAGAAGAAGAAGACACCAGGCCACAGCTCGTACATCAACAAGATGGAAAAACCTAAAGCTGTGAAAATGACAAACTGATTTCAAAATAAGAGTCTGTGATTTTATATCATATCTTCCCCCTGACAGGAAGCAGACTCTGAACAGGTCTCTGTTCGCTCCAGCTTCAGCCTTCAACCCCCTGCGTCCGTCTCTCTGCTGATACACCGGCCTGATACGAGCTGAGCGCGGTCTTTTTAGAAACACAGAGCTGTCGGGGCCTGCTGGGTGTCAGATGTCGACAGGAACCAGTTGCCAGAGCCTCAGCTTCGACCGCCTCTCAGGCTGCAGCAGCTGTGTCTGCTCAGCCCTCACATTCCTGCAGGACAGGCCCACTTTACTCTCATCACCTGTGCTGATCAGAGGAGGGACCAGGCTCCAGTTAGAGTCATTTACTGCAGCGCTCTGCAGACTCTGATCACAACGACCTGACAAAGACTTAAAGGTACAGAAACACAACATCAGGTAAAAACTATCTGTCTGAAAAACATCAACAAACACGTCTGCATCCAAAGCAAACGTAGAAACAAGTTTCAGGCAAAACTTTACCAACTTCCAAAGTGTGTGAAGAGGAAAGTGAGTCTGAAAAGGCTCAAAACTCCAGCAAAGCTTAAAGTTAGGAGGAAAACTTTGTGATTATTAAATTAAAAGTTAAAAACCAAAGAGCTGGACGGATACACTTTCTGTGTCCTTACCTAAAAGATGGTCGTTTTAGAAACAGACTTACACAATCAGTCCCTGATTTCTTATTTCTATCTTGCTTCTATTGATTTAGGATGTTTGTTTATTTGTTTTTACCGTCTGCTGTCCATTTTTACCTCTTTTTACTCTTTATTGTGAAGCTCTTTGTTTGTTGTATTAAAAAGCGCTTCATAAATACAGTGTTTTATTATTAATGTGGTACTTCTGTATTTTGTGGAAAGCAGAAAAGTTGATTGTTTTCAGTTTGTTGCAATTCACATTTTCAGTTACAGCATCACTCTAGTTAATCTTCTTAACTGAAAAACACCAGATAAATATTTATTTATGAGCTTAACATCCTGAATTATCATTAATCACATGCACAACTAATATCCTTTATATCTTTAAATACCATTAAAGATTTTTTATATCAATTTATAGTTAAAAAGGGTGAGACAAAAACTCAATTTATCATAGTATCTGGATGCTTTTCTTTTTTTAAATCTTTTTTTTTTTTTTTTTACTTTTTAATTTAAATCCTGTATTTTAGTCTTTGTTTATAAACTGGGTTGGAAAAAAAGTCAATAAGAGATCGAAGAGGAATAAATCCTACCAAAGTGACTCACATGAGATGTGCTGTGGGGAAAGTTTGGCTCCTGATAAAGTCTGCAGACATCATCATTAAACCTCTTCGTTATCATCATTGCAATATTCTCAGCAGGTACAAAATATTAAGTTTTGACAATTTAATTTCATTCACAAACTTATGAAATATCTTTAAAATTGTCAATAACATTGCTCCACCTCCATTAAAAGAATTTGTTCAACTTTACTCTGAGCAAACAACCCCAACATCTGGCTCGACAGCTCACAGAAACTGTGCTGTCCTAAAAAGATCCTCTGCCTTTGCTATGTTAATTTAAAATGAGCTAATGTATGGTGTTTTGTGATAGTTTTTAACATAAACAGTTATGTAGTTGCATTGTGATTGTTGTGAACCTGTCCAGGGACTGCAGATGGAAATTATCATTTGCTGAATCTGGTACAAAGCATCTTTTCTATTGAAAGATTAATGTATTTGCACATGGTCCCTGTCAAATAAATCAATAAAAAAGATAAAGAAAGAAACTTTTTCAGATGTTGTATAAAAAAAGGAACTGAAAATCACAAAAACAGAAATACTAAAGAATCACAATCTGCACCCCGGATATCGTAAAACAATCGCATCAGGAGAAAAGCAGGTGGTCTCAGCGGTAGCAGTTAAAGAGTTGGATCAAAGTTGGAGCATCCACAGCTCCAGAAACAATCATGAACCACTCCAACTTCATTTATAGAGCACTTTTAAAAACAACCACAGCTGTAAACACAGTGCACGTACAAAAAATGTTCAGCACTGACAGATTATCAGAGATTAAAGAGCTGTGATTCTAAATTCATCCAAAGGAGCACAAACTTAATCCAAACCAAAGTCTACACCTGAACTCAGAAACACCAGCGTCCTTTAAAGCATCCTCTGCAGGGAGAGATCTGCCAGACCAGACCCAGTCCACTGAGTCCACTGAGTCCACTGAGACCTGCAGCCATGATTCAGCAGCTCCTTCACCCCATCAGACCTCCCTGCTCCCTGCTCCCTCTCAGCTGCTCCTCTCTGTCCTGCCTTCACTGCATTATGAGCTGCATTGTCTGACCTCCACTGAATAATACATGGAAACCTTTACTCCACCCTGCAGCTGCAGCTAGAGCTCACAACACGGCACAGATTGATACAGC
The DNA here is from genome assembly GCF_033239565.1 of Halichoeres trimaculatus. Lineage (NCBI taxonomy): Eukaryota > Metazoa > Chordata > Actinopteri > Labriformes > Labridae > Halichoeres > Halichoeres trimaculatus. The sequence continues at coordinate 551,940 of NW_027437181.1, read as the reverse complement.
TCCCTGATGAAGCAGCTTGTTACAGAGAAGACATGGATAAGTTATCTGATCAGCTGCTCTCAGATTATTCCTCTTTAACTTCAGATTATTCCTCAAAACTTCAGATTATTCCTCTTTAACTTCAGATTATTCCTCAAAACTTCAGATTATTCCTCTTTAACTTCAGATTATTCCTCTTTAACTTCAGATTATTCCTCAAAACTTCAGATTATTCCTCTTTAACTTCAGATTATTCCTCCAAACTTCAGATTATTCCTCATTAACTTCAGATTATTCCTCCAAACTTCAGATTATTCCTCCAAACTTCAGATTATTCCTCTTTAACTTCAGTTTATTCCTCTTTAACTTCAGATTATTCCTCTTTAACTTCAGATTATTCCTCCAAACTTCAGATTATTCCTCTAAACTTCAGATTATTCCTCATAACTTCAGATTATTCCTCTTTAACTTCAGATTATTCCTCTTTAACTTCAGATTGTTCCTCTTTAACTTCAGATTATTCCTCTTTAACTTCAGATTGTTCCTCTTTAACTTCAGATTATTCCTCCAAACTTCAGATTATTCCTCCAAACTTCAAACTTCAGATTATTCCTCTTTAACTTCAGATTATTCCTCTTTAACTTCAGATTATTCCTCGAAACTTCAGATTATTCCTTCAAACGCCAAACTTCAGATTATTCCTCGAAACTTCAGATTATTCCCCTTTAACTTCAGATTATTCCCCCTTTACTTCAGATTATTCATCCAAACTTCAGATTATTCCTCTTTAACTTTAGATTATTCCTCGAAACTTCAGATTACTCCTCCAAACTTCAGAATATTCCTCGAAACTTCAGATTATTCCTCTTTAACGTCAGATTATTCCTCGAAACTTCAGATCATTCCTCGAAACTTCAGATTATTCCTCCAAACTTCAGATTATTCCTTCAAATTTCAGATTATTCCTCTTTAACTTTAGATTATTCCTTAAAACTTCAGAGTGACTGCTCCTAAACATCAACCACACCATCTGATTCAAAACAAACTGCTCACAGAGATATGATCCCGGAAAAATCCGTGAATGACACAAAGAAGTGTAAAGTTAATTAAATTCAGGCTGTTTAAAGGGCAGTTCCACCTTTTTTTGAGGGGGTAATGTGTGAAGCCAGCAGTGTGTAGTGATAGTCTGTTGAATAACATGACACTGAGCAGCAACACTAACTTTTCAACTACACACACACACACACACACCTCTTACTGTGACAACTCATTGAACGGCGCAGACTGAGCACACACACACCTTGAAAGCATCGCCACAGAAACCCGATCCTGCAAATCTCAGCAGATTAAAAGAGCAAGTTTCTTGATCCATCGGCTGCTTCCACCCCACAGCCCCCGGATCTCCACCACCACCTCTCTCTTACCTCCAAACCAAGCGCAAAGTGGGATCCAAGTTTGGTCTCTCCTCTCCGGACGGGGTTGCAGAGCCACACACACTTGTAGCCACACAAAACGCTTAAGTCTCTATTTAATTCCCTGCATTCCCACTGATTTCAGTTGTTTCCTCTTCACTTCTTCTGGTCGCCTCCGGGAAAAAACTCCACAAAATTCACGTCCGTGCCGGAAACTCGTGCATTAGTATCCGTGCGTGTTCGCAGTTTGGATGTGATTAATAAAACAGTCCTCCGCGGATCGCTGACGGTCGCTGGAAACTCTGCTCTGCCTTGCTAATCAGTGCGGCCACTCATGGACGCGCACTGCGCGGTCACGCCGCTCCTGGGCGGGGATTTAACGTAGAGGGGGAGGACGCAGACCCTATGCGCAGACCAGCCTCCGGACCAGCAGGGGACGACAACATCAGAGCTCAACGTGATGAGAAGAGATTTTCCTCCTTATGATGATACTTTAACAACTAACCGCTCCTAACGCTGAACATGTTTCTCTGAGCGCTGGTCCGTCCCGTCCAGGGAAGGGCACCACCACTGCGCATGCGCGTTAGCACCAAGACGCAGACGCGTGAAGCGTAGAGGGCTTTTACATTGGAATACACAGGGCGCCATCTTTGCAAGCCCTATCCACATGCTCTGAGTGTCATACGTTCAAGTAGCCTCGGAATTACTGGCTCTTAAAGTAACAGAAATCTCCACTCGTTGAAAAATAAAAGGCACCTGATTATTTTGTTGGCAAGATTCAACCTTTGAAAATGCTGGTAAAAAATCTGAGGCCCACAAATGAGTTTCTTTACATGATATGTTCTACTAAATGGCAGATCCCTGCTTTATTTTTTCATTAAAACAAAATGTAAGGTAAAGACTTGGTAGCTTTTTACCTGAAAATTAACTCAGAATAAATTGAAACTGAGATGCTGATTTTCCTCTAATCCAAAATGAAAGACCATCTTAAATGAAAAAGTGCTTATTAATTGAATTTTTTCTCTGTGTGTGTCTGTGTCTGGAGCCATTGTATTTGTTTGCTGCTGTCTGTTTTGCCCAGGTTTCTGTTTAAGCTATTCATCTCAGCGGGACCAGCCTGGTTAAATAAAGGTTACTTAAAAAAATGAAATAAAAATAAATAAATAAAAAAAAATTGTAGTTGTATTTAAGCAAGTAAAAAAGTAATACAATATTTATTACAATTTTGAAATATTATAGTAAATGATAATGAATAATCAGAATCGGATTTTATTGCCAAGTATGCAACACATACAAGGAATCCGACAGTTGTTTTCTCTAGTACAAGGAGGTAGAGACAAACATGACATATAGACATGACACAATAAAAAAAAAGATAAATAAAATAGATGTAGGTGTAAAAAAAAAAAAAAAGGGCTGGGATAAAATGTGCATCAGGAATATTTACAGCATAGTGGGATATTTACATTTGAAGGTAGGAAGGTGATAGGAAGGTAGGTAATACATATAAATATAATATTAAATAATTAAATGATTATTGAAAAATAAATAATTTTAAATAATAAATAATGATAAATTAATAATTAAAAAATAATTAAAATTAATTTCGTTGTACTACTTACAATGTCAAATAAAGTTCTATTCTTTTCTATTCTATTCTATTCTTGTAATAGCTTGAAACTCCGAGCATCCTACAGGGACGTGAACGCCTCCAAGGCTGTAACGAAATACCAGGAAGTAGACACTACATCACACGGTAGCTGTTTACACTGTGAACACCACACACTTTTTATGTTTGTTAAACAGCATCGAGTCTTTAATTTTTAGTACATTAGAGGCAATAAAAAGTTTTATTAGTCTAAATGTTTTTATCTGTCAGCTCGTCTTTCCTCCCTCCTCTCTGACTGTCGATTGAAGCCGTTTCAAAGCTCGCCCCACGTAATGAAACAAACCGCTACCGGTTTGAACGTGTCCAGCCCGCGGAACGTGTCGCAGGCGCTGACGTCATCCTCTAACGTTGTCATCGCAATGAGGGACACGGCTGCAGTTTCCTGCTTCTTTTGATGTGAATGTGTCGTTTACAGGTATGGACATTGACTCAACCTGCAGTGATGTTATGTGACCGTCTGTGGGCGACGTTTTCGGGGCTCAAACCGCGGGTACGCTGAGTTTAGCAGCTTCGCGTGGCGGTAAAGCTGTGGGGAGCTAGCTCATGCTAAATGTAAAGACTATTTCAGTCCAGCAGCTGCCTGCTGGAAAAAAACCGTGAAGTAAACGCATTGCAGTAATGTGACACTCTGCAGTGGCACCAACACCATGAAGTGTCTGAGTTTCTGCAGAGCAGGGGAAGTGTCTCAGTGTAACACCTGTCTCTGGCTTCACACCGGCAGCTCAGGGTAACATGTTGGTCTGAGTTTGACCCTTTTTAAAGTGCATAACTGACAGTTTGTGTCTGCATTCACACTCATACAGGTTTAAGGAAACATCCCATGAATAACATGCTGTCAGAGCTTCATTTAAGTTTCTATTTATCACCTTTTCTGTGAGAAAACTGCAACACCTCACACCAAATGTTTACATTAAAACAGATACAGACTGTTGCTAACATTCTGCCTCAGGTGAAGGCAGTTATTTTCATTAATGAGGAAATATTTCTAATCTATTGCTTGAGGGAAATGGTTATGTTGGAATTGTATTGTCAGAGAATCATAAATGTCACCTTCAAAGTGTTTAATTGTAATTGTAATTGTAATTTAGTTTATTTGATAGGGAGGGACAATGTACATTCATACACACTTTAAAAAAATAAAATAAAATGTAAATGTACCCAAATCTAGCTGCCAAGCTAATTTCCATTGGTAGTCCCCCCAGCTAAAATATAAAACAAACAGGTTAATTAAAATACAAGTATAATATTCAAAGGAGTCTGTTCTTCTTGTTTTGTTTCTTTTCAAGGAAAAGAAAGAACAGAAAGACATTATCATAATAAAACAGTTTACAATACATTAAAATCACATTTAAAGTGCCAGGTCTCGTGGGTAAATGAGCAGTGAAAAAAAATTCAAGAAAGGAAAGAGAAAGGAATTGAAAAAAAAAATTCAACCACCCACCAGGCTTTCTGTTTGATTTTGCAGAAAATGAGCAACTAGCTTACAGACGTGAGGTTAAAAGCTGCTTTTCAACCAGAACCAGGGTCTAAATTTAGTTCAGGGTCAGTAAATCTGTTCCTGAAACCAGCCATCAGGAACTTTGAGGGGGCGGGGCCTACAAGCTGAATGCTTCTGATTGGTGGAGCAGCCACAATGTTTTTATCCAGCTTCATCCACCATGAGCTGACCCCCAGCAGTGACGGACTTGGTTTGGTACCTCCTCGTTATCCTCCATGCTAACAGGCTAACTCCATTACTTTGGCGATTAGATATGCATCTCGATGCCCTGCCAATGATTCGATATAATTTGGGATACACTGAATCCCTGCCAATACGATGCCCACGATTAATCCCCGTTTTCGATATGAAATGATACGATTCACCCTCCATCCCAATTCGATACGATTCACCCCTCATCCTGATAGGATGTATGATTCACCCTGTTCCTGATATTTTATTCTGAAGTTTAAAGTTTTGATTTCAGGAGCAACAACGATGAGAGTAAGTTTGTTTTTTGTGTTTGTAGACTGACCCTCGGAGAAGTGGAGGATGGATCCTGTCGTGCTGAGCTACCAGGACAGCCTGCTGCGGCGCTCTGATGTGTCCCTGCTGGAGGGGCCTTACTGGCTCAACGACCAGGTCATCGGTTTTGCCTTCGAGTACTTCGCTGCAGAGCGTTTCAGAGTCCTGGGAGACTCCATCACCTTCATCAGCCCAGAAGTCACCCAGTTCATCAAGTGTGCTTCCTGTCCTGACGAGCTGGCCGTGTTCCTGGAGCCGCTGGACCTCGCCTCTCGTCACTGGGTCTTCCTCGCCGTAAACGACAACTCGAACCAGAGCGCCGGGGGGTCGCACTGGAGCCTCCTGGTCTACCATCACACCTCCAACCACTTTGCTCACTATGACTCTCAGAACGGGAGCAACTCTCTGCACGCGCGGCGCATCGCCAGCAAGCTGGAGGCCTTCCTGGGCGCGGGGAGGAAAGCTCTGTTCGTGGAGGAGCCCTGCCCGTCGCAGCAGAACAGCTACGACTGCGGCATGTACGTGATCTGCATCGCTGAGGCCTTATGTGAGAAGGTCAGGGTGGAGGGCTCGCCTCGTCTTCCAGCGCAGGTCATCACGCCGGCCTACATCACTCAGAAGAGGGCGGAGTGGAGCAGACTGATCCAGAGCCTGGCTCAGACCGACCTCTGCTGTGCTCTGTCCTTCCCTTAGCACGCTGCTTCCTCCTCCTCCTCCTCCTCCTCCTCGTATGCAGACCAGCTTCCACATATCTGCTGCTGGAGCCTCTGAACGCAGCGTAAACCCGTTTATGATCCAAGTGTTTCTGCATCAGTAAGAAGAGACCCAGACGGAGGAATCCTCGTGATGGAGTGAGCGTTGGCGTGATGTTTGCACAGCTACATACATCAGTGAAACAGGAGCACCAGCACGCCTATAGGAGGAGGTCACGTTTGGTGAGGAAAGAGGAGATCCCCGTGGAGGAGGAGGAGGAGACGCACAGACTTTTCTTTTCTCCATCCTTTGATTTTGGAGCGAATGTAGAAATGTTTACACTGATTATTGCTCAGGGTCATTTTAAATGAACTAAGATTGACAATAAGAATGTGAATTTTAATTTTGGCTCCGTCTTTCTCTCCGATCTGTTCTGGTCTCCTGTGAACTGGTGTTTCATGGTCAGACTCTTGGTTTTTAAAGCATTTAGAGTGAAGTGCTGTGAGGATGGAGGACTCGCTGTGGGCTGTGAGTGTTGATCTGAGCACGGCTGATGTTGAGAGCTGGAATGTATGTTATGTTGACACAAGAGGAAAGTATTAAACTCATTGTACGTTAAACTAATAAATCAGATTTGTCACATTTTTAAGACAAAGTGTGAAGTTCTTCTGTGGTTTTATCACATCTTGTTTTTCCAATAGTACAGATCTTTTTGTGGAGAGTCGACTCCAGGGGTCTGGAAAGAGAAAGATACCATGGATGCTAACTCAGGTATTAGTTTTGTTCTCAGATTTTTTGTTTTTCAGGCTCATTGGGTTCAGCTTGAAAATATAAGTTACTAAGTTTGTGAGGCAACATGCAGAAAGAGAAGACCAATGAATCTGAATATAGTATAGTTAAAAAAAACACATCAGCGCCCCTGGTTTCTGAGAAATTTTAATCCTGAAATTTAATTTAACCCATGATACATTCTTCACCATGGGTCCGCAACCTTTACTGTCAAAGAAGCCAGTTTTCCTCTGCTCAGTTGGATTAGAGTCATTCAGGGGCAACAAAATCTGTTTTATCTCCACAATAAAGACAAAATAGTGTATGTATGTGTATGTGTATGTAGTTCTATAGTTAAATTTAGTGAATAATTATCTAAACAAGAAGTTTTTTGAAGTTATAAAGTTGTACACACTATGGCTTAGTTTTTTTTACTTTTAATACATCTGCAAAAAAACATAAAAAAAACTTTGGAATTTAAAAATGTGCAAATTTATAAATAAAAATGGAATTTAATAATTTGAAAAAACTGATAAAAATTTCAAATTCCAAAAATTTGCAAACACTTTTAAAAAATGAAGATTTAATTATTTTGAAAAGCATTGATGAAAATTTTCAAATACTTAAAATATGCAAAAACTTTTAAAAATAAAAATCTGATTATTTTGGAAAAATTGATGAAAATTTTTAAATTCTAAAAATTTGCAAAAACTTTTTCAAATGGAATTTAATATATTTGAAAAAATGATAAAAAAAAATTTCCAATTGCAAAAATCTGAGAAACTTATAAAAATTACAATTTAATAAATTAAAAAAAAAATGATGAAAAAATTTAAATTCTAAAAATTTGCAAAAACTTTTAAAAATGGAATTTGATGAATTAAAAAAAACTGATACAAATATTGAATTCTAAAAATTTGCAAAAACTTTTAAAAATGGAATTTAGTACATTTGAAAGAATGATAAAAATTTTCAAATTGCAAAAATCTGAGAAAATTATAAAAATTGAAATTAAATAAATTTGAAAAAAAAGATGAAAAAAAAATAAATTCTAATAATTTGCAAAAACTTTTAAAAAGTTGACATGTTGATTTGAATTGTAATATTTTAAGTACACTTGAATTTGATAACATATTTTGATAATATTGCTCAAACTGTTGTTGTTTGCTTATAACTTGCCACATATCAAGCGGGTTTTTTAAGCCGGCACCTCTGTAAGAAAAATAAAATTCTTAATTTTAATATCATCTTTTAAAGCTTCAAGGAGCTACTACAAAGGAGTCACAGGGCCGCATGAGGCTCCAGAGCCACAGGTTGAAGACCCTTGGTCTAAACTCATACCTTACTGCAGAGCCGTGGGGTGCAGTGGTTGGTGCCGTTTCTGGTTTGATTTCCTGGGCCTGATGAACACCTCTCTGTGTAGAGTTCACATGTTCCTCTTTTCAAATATCCATCGTCCTCCCTCAGTCTGAACAATGCTCATCAAGGTGGTCAGTCACTGTAAATCAGTGTTTCCCAGTCCTGGTCCTGAGGACCCCCTGCCCTGCATGTTTTAGACGTTACCCTCCTCCAGCACACCTGATTCAAATGATCAGCTCGTTATCAGGCTGGAGCAGAGCTTGATGACGCTGCAGGAAACTGACCACTGATCATCTGGATCAGAGACACCTGAGGGACAGGTGAGCTGTGATGTCATCAGTCTTGTTTCTTAGCTCATATTTTGTGGGGTTTCACTCTGTAGTGAGATAAATGAGGATCAGAAGTGTGGGGGGGGCAGAGAAGGCGACACCTGAGGCCTTCAGCCTCTGTACATGGGGCGCCACCGCTAGGCTAACAGCGCTACGTCTGCATCATGGAGAGCAGCCTGTTTTTATTTTAAGATGAAGTAATAGTTTAGAGGAGACTAAATAAAACCGAGGTATGATTTTAAGGTTAGTGTTACACAACAGAAAAATGACTCATTAGGCTAATTAACTCTAATTAACCACAGGAAGAAAGACGGAAACACTCATTAGTCACACGATGGATTAATCTGGACACACCGCTCCTCCTGAAGTGTCCCCGCCCTCCAGCCTCCTGAGCTCATCCACAGACATACCTCAGCCTGGGTAACCAGTCAGACCAGCCTCCAGGGTTTACTGTTGACCTGAAGCTGGGTCTGCATCAGGCTCCGCCCCCACAGGAGCTCAGAGGCTCTGAGGAGTTTTTACAGAGGTCTAAACAACAGCACCTTGTTGTTTTACTCTCACTGAGATGGATCATTTTAAACCCTCCAAAAATCCTGAACTTTGCTCTTTCCTTTCATTTTTTTCCTCAAAGCTCCTTAGGGCTGGAGATTTTGTTTTGTTCTAAATAAACAGGAGGATTACTGATAATCACACCGACGGAGAAAGTAGGACATTCCTCGCTCCTCAGGGTGCATGGAGGAGCGTTAGCAACCAGCTCAACACACAGTTAATACCAGCTGCAAATCAGAAACCCAGAGGTTTAATCACCAAAATCATGAAACTGGAAATAAAAAGTGGAGCAAAAGTGTCTCAACAAACTGAAATCAAGTTTTCTCTATCATGACAAAATGACGTAAAAGAAGAAAAACTTTCTGTGTACGAATAAAGTTCATGCCTTCCAGTGTTTGAAAAAAAATCCTCATTTTTTTCTACATTTAACAAATAAAAACCACACGTTGCTTATTATTGGCTCAGGGTCAGGTATCAGCAACAGCTCTGATAAAGACTCCATTTCCCATGAGCACCATCACCCACTGGCATAAAGATGTGTCTCTTGCCTTGGCAGGTTTTTGTTTTAACCTTTGCTCCATCTCTCTCCTGTTGCTCTTTACTCCAACCTTCCTGTGATCATCCACCAGACGCCTTCAGGGGCCGTTTTCACGACACCAGTTAGAGGATGAAACACTGAGATATTGTTGAGTTTCAGCCTCTTGTTTACACTGAATCTGCATTTTAGTCAACCTTAAACAGAAACTGCTGAGTGGATTTTTTCTGCAACATCGCCACCACCGTTGCCGTGTCAACACTGGCGTCATGCTCTGTTTTGAGCATTAAACTTTCAGTGTGGCAACCATAGCCTGTAAATAGACTGCTCCCCCTGGTGGCTGGCTGCAGTACAGGTCAAAAAATCCATCTCCCAGTCATTCCAGATGGGCTGTGGTCAAACTTTAAAAAATGAATCCACCTGGTAGAAATGTTTCTCACGTCTGATTGTTGTGGTGATTTGAAGATATCATTTGGCTGTCTTGTATCCAAGTCCTCTTTGTTCTGAAAAGTTTTGCTTTCATTAGTTATACGAGGTTAAAAATGAGGTTTTACATCACGTCTAACGATGATTGACAGCTGACGTTCTTGTGTCTTTTTTTCAGGGATTGTAAAATATGTCTGGAGGTAGAGTCAGGAAGTGATTAGACTCTCCAAAGAAAAAAAATGATTATTATTTTTAAAATCCCAAACAGCTGAAACTTTATGTGGCCAGAAATAAATGTGTGTATTTTTCTGTATTGCTGCTCTTGTTGCTCTTGTTGTCCATGATTTATTTCAGGAGGAGCAGCCGGCGTCTGTCCTCCATCATCTCCAGGTGGTTCATATTTACTGCTCAGATCGAGCCTCAGGCCTGGACCACGCACACACACACACTTCAGCAAACCATACAGTTTCCATAATGTCAGCTCAGACCTGTCTACGACCTCCTGTGTATGACATCACATCCTGTCTGACCACATCTGCAACCACCTACTCCAACAGGAATCCACCTCAGCGTCATTAACACGAGCACGTCTGAGAAACAGTTTGATTAAAACCAGCAGCATCCGAGAAAAGGCCGAACGGAGACACAAACATCCTGGACTGGAGCGTTTCCAGGCGTGGATCGCGCCGTGGATCGCGCCGTGGATCGCGCCGTGGATCGCGCCGTGGATCGCGCCGTGGATCGCGCCGTGTGTGTCTGCTGAGGGGAGTAGGTCAAGTTTAAACCTCAGCACCAATCAGAAACCAGAGGAGAGAGCCATCTGCTGCAGAAAACTGACTGAAAACAAACTGAACTCATCCTGATCTGATGAAGACAAAACAAAAACTAAGAACTTGAAGCTGAGCGTCTTCACGTCAGATCCTCTCTGTGCTCTGAACGCTTCACTTTACGAAACTAAGAGAAACATCTCCTCAACCGCTCAGCGTCCATCAGCACCACTGAGTCACTGATGGATATAAAAACTGACAGATACACAACTTGGATTTCTGGGAATGTTTACACAAATTCCTGCTGATTGTAAGATCAGTTTAATGAAAACTACGGAGGCCCTGAAGTGCAAAACACAACAACAAGAAAAGACAACATGACAACAAAAAACGAGAGCACAACAACGTAAAGGAAATGTAAATCTAAAAAAAACTGCAACCAAAAAACAGGAAACACTGACACAAGAGAAAAATATGAAAAGTACACAGCAAAAAAAATTAAATCTTATCAAGTGTTTTTGTCTTATTTTGAGTAGAAAATGTCTTTTTCACCTGAGCAGTCCAGAAAAATATCAGATTTCAAGTTATTTAAAGACAAAACGAGGTCTGGATTGCTGAAACAAGTAAAAAAAAATCTGGCTTGAAACTAGAATAATGTCTTGATACAATTAACTTTTCTCTTCTTCCACTTGCAGATTTTTTTTTAACAGATGAGATCGTCATGAAAGGTGCTGTGTCCTTCATCAACGTCTACCTGCTCTGCATGCTGGTCTCTGTCATCCTAATCTGCTCTCTAATCTGGGTTTATCCACAGAGACATGACACTAACACTGTCCTTTCAGTCATTCATACTTTCTGTTTTTATTTTTGCAGCAGCTTTGATTTTTAACAGGGCTCAAAGTTTCATAATTTACAAAAAAAAACAAAAAACACTTCAACCTTTTTATTCTGAGCTTTAACCTGCAGAGATCTGCTGCTGTCCTGGAAAAATCAGTCCAGAAAAAAAGTCTTGTTTTTAGTTATTTAAAGGGAAAAGTGAGCTCTGAATTGCTGTGACAAGTAAGAAAAATCTGCCAATGGAAGAAGAGAAAGTTTCTTGATTTAAGACGTTAATCAAGTTTCAAGCAAATTTCTCCTCTTCCTTTGGCAGATTTTGTTTTACTTGTTACAACAATTCAGAGCTCATTTAGTCTTTAAATAACCTGAAATCAGACATTTTCTGGACTGGTCAGGTGAATGTGGCTCAGGTTGAGCCTAAAAAGATTTAAAAATTAAAAATTTTCTACTGAAAATCAGACAAAAACACTTGATAAGAATTCAGATTTTACAGCGTAGGTGTGGCTGTGGAGGTGACAGTTTGTCCTCAGTGTCTGTGAAGCTCCATGTTTTTTCAGTTCATTGTTTCCTCTCACTGACTGCTTTCCCGTTTCCCTCTTCTCTCCAGAGAGAGGGTGTGAGCTCATCTCTCTGAGCGTTCAGCACACGCGTGTAAAAATACTCTGAAGCTATTCAACTTGTTTGTGAAGGAGGCGTGTCTGTGGTCACAGCCAACCTCCGTTAATCAAAACATGAGGTGTCATCACAATCTGCTGCTCTGAGAGCTGCTGGCAGAGGATGAAGGAGATAAATCAGCTGATCACACTCTGAGGGAGCTGCCGTTCACACCGACTCACAGAGGGAGGACTCTGCTTTCTCAAACTTCAAACACAGACACAGAGAAACGATGCTGGATTCATGATTAACGAGTTTTAAACTTCTACCTCAGAGATCTTAAACTCCTGCCAGGGACTAATCAGTGAAATCAGCTGGTGGAGTTTTTGGTTGGAAAGAAAACCTGCTCTCCCTATTCACATGTTGAAATCCCTGAGTCTGTCAGAAAACTGATCATGACGCCCAGCATAAAATAAATAAAATAAATAAATAAAATAAAATAAAATAAAATAAAATAAATAAAATAAAATAAAATAAAATAAAATAAAATAAAATAAATGAAATAAAATAAATAAAATAAAATAAATGAAATAAAATTAACAAAATAAAATAAAATAAAATAAAATAAAATAAATGAAATAAAATAAATAAAATAAAATAAATGAAATAAAATTAACAAAATAAAATAAAATAAAATAAAATAAAATAAAATAAATAAAATAAATAAAATAAATAAAATAAAATAAATAAAATAAAAATAAATTAAGCATGAGATCTTTTGAAGATCAGGTCACATTACGCACATTAAAGAGTGGGCCTCAAACACCAAGGTCTGTCTGTCACAGGCCTCCAGAGAACAGGCCAATCAGATGGAAGGGGGTTTGTGGAGTGGGAGCCTTAAAGAGACAGCAGCGTTTCAGACAGAGGCCGAAGAAAATGATTTTCAAACCAAAAATAAAAACAGGGATAGAGGAAAAGGGATTTGTTTTCAGCTGTAAATCTGTGTAAATCTACTGAAGTGGCAGTGGAGGCTGGCCAATAGAGGGCGCTAGGGTGCCGCCCCACCGTCAATACCGTCAACATTACGTTGAAGAATGAGACATTAAAAAAGAAAAAGAAATAATAAAATATAATGTCCTAAACCATATGTATATATTTATATAAATTTATATTTGCACAATGAATAATATATATTTCATGATGCAGCAGTTTAATTCATCTGCGTTATCTGATTGGTAGGAGATTGGTAGGAGTAGGAGACGATCAGACGGAGATGTAAAATGCATAGACTGTAAAAAAAATTGGACGTCATCTTGCTTGGCTTGAAGTGAGGTCTCCACAAAAACTGCTCCCCCTGGTGGCTGGCTGCAGTATAGGTTTAAAAATCCATCTCCCCAGTCATTCCAGATGGGCTGTGGTCAAACTTTAAAAAATTAATCCACCTGGTAGAAATGTTTCTCACGTCTGATTGTTGTGGTGATTTGAAGATATCATTTGGCTGTCTTGTATCCAAGTCCTCTTTTTTCTGAAAAGTTTTGTTTTCATTAGTTATACGAGCTTAAAAACGAGGTTTTACGTAACGTTTAACGATGATTGACAGCTGCTGTTCTCGTGTATTTTTTTCAGGGATTGTAAAATATGTGTGGAGGTAGAGTCAGGAAGTGATTAGACTTTTTTTTTGTTTTCGTTGATGTAAAAACACAGGTGTGATACCCTAGCTCGTTTGCTTATTAGCATATGTCTGTTTTGTAGTCATAGCCCCCCCTGGATAAAACTCCACCAGCTGCCACTGTGAACTGGTAGCAGAGGGACAGTTTGATGAAAAACATACATCTGGAGTTTATAACATCGAAAATGCTCTGTTGAATCTAAAGTTTCCTAAAAAGCTGAACCATATTTTGAAGTATTAAAGCTCCTGTGTGGATTTTTTGTTTAGCACCTTTTTGGCGCCACCTGTGGACAAAGTGATTACATCTTTGCTTGTTTCCTGTACGTTAGCAAAATGTGTGTTTAGTCAGATTTATTATGGTCTGATCATATTTGCAGCAGAAAAAGTAGTTTTGTCTGACTTGTTTGCTTTTGTCGGCCGTAGAGAGGCTTCACTGTTAATTTCAGTCTGTTTCATGATGAGTGAAAAACTTGCCAGCAACATTTGATTATTCCTCCTGGTTTCTAAAGAGCTTACTTTAGTGCACTGACTTTTCCTTTTATATCTTAAAGATAAAAAATAAAGCTGTTATTTTCTGCTCCAGTGTGGGATACCTCTGTGAAATTATTACGTCAGGATATTTGTTTCCAAACCCCTCAGATTAGAGGAAACAACCTCCACCAACGCGGCCCCCGTGTTGTGATTTTCCTCGTGTGTAACACCAACCATCACCTCAAACTTACAGTCAGCGTTTTCCTTCACACCGCAGAGGTCAGAGGTCACACAGAGCACATTCCTGCACAGACAGCGTGGCTCCCAGGAGGAACAGAGGAGCTCGTCTGACCATCTGCTGCGACCTGCTCCCAAACCGTCTCCGTGCTCTCAGGAGGAGGCAGCGTTCAAACACTGAGACGTTAAAACCTCAGCTCCTCGGTCTGACAGTCAGCTGGTGTGTTCAGGATCTGCTGGTCCAGATTCCTGACATACTCCTCAGGCAGTCTCAGGTCTGACCCTCTGAACCAGGTGTCCTCTGCTCGCCGTGGGAACCACGCCACCTGTCAATCAGTCAGGCTGCTTCACGTCCAGGTGCTGCGCTCTTTGAAGTGACAGACGGAGGTTTAATTAATACTCTGTCAGCCATCATCGGTTAAACTCTCTGAGATAAAACGAGGGTTACCGTGGTGATGATCTGCATCAAACACTCACACCAACAACCACGGCACAGTCAGTCTCTTAAACTGATGCTCAGTGACCACATGAATAACAGCACCGAGCTGCTGCCGTGTGATTGGCTGATTGGATGTTAACGAGCTGCTGAACAGGTGCGCCTAATCAAGCGTCCGGTGCAGCAGGAAGGTTTTTGTTTGCAGTTTGCAGAGGATAAATAATCAGAGGTTCCTGTGTGTGACGGGCTGTAGGATGGTCCAGCTGTTTTCTGTTTACTTCCTGTGTTTGACGTGTTATGACTGATGAACTCGAGCTGATCTGGACGCCACATGTCGTCTTACATTCACACTGCGATTGTAAGAAATGGACTGGATCTGAAAACAGATCTGTAACCTGTGTTTGGTAAACTGAAATCCATCTCTGAGGTTTAATTCATGTGACTCCATGTTTCTCCTGATAGCAGCTTTGTTTGAGCTCCTCTGCAGTTCATAAAACTGAAGTTTGCTCCATGAAAACCATCACACGCCAAACATTCATTTGTTTTCCGTGACCAAAGCCAACGTTGGTTTTTGCAGCTTCCAAACAGTTGACATCTCAGAAAAGTTCATACTTTTCTAAACCCTGAAAAGTGACGAGCCGTTATACTGAAACTGAAACATGTGGAGGGAAATTAGCCTCTGGTGCACAGCCAGCGCTCCACGTTTCATTTATTACGCGTGGAGAGCTTCAGCCAACAGGGCGGAGATGTGGAGCTTTTCACGCTGAAGAAAACACCAGAAACATGGTTTTAATCTACGTCCTGTGGCCAGTTTAATTCACGTGGTTCACAAACGAGTCTAAGACGACATTTCTGCAAATCCAACAAAACATCTGCAGACAGAAACGCGACACTAACAGAAACACTCGTGTTTTAGTCTTTGGTGACTTCATCTTAAAGGTAGAAAAAAACAAACACTGGGTTTTTCTTTGACACAGCAGATTAAAACGACTAAAAACTACAGATCATAAACGTCACCAGCTGATCGTCTCGTTCACTTCACGTTTCTCTGGTTTGTTTCAGAGCAGAGATGACGTCGGTACCGACCACGCAGCAGAATCAGAGGTCAGAGCTGAAATAACCTGGACTGATTTAAAAGTGCATCGTAGCAGCTAGCTGCAGCTTCCTACAGAGGGAGACGACAAAACCTAAAATATAATAATAAAGTATGATTATTAAACAGGTTAAAAAACGTGTCAATGTCTTGAATTAGCTCTTTCATCCTTTAAAACTCAACAGTTCAGAGTCTGAGGGTTTTACATTTCAGCGTCAGTGGGAGGCAGAAAACATTACACAATAAACTCTACTTTAGATTCAGAAATAATAAATACACAGTCTCTTTGCATAGTCTGGAAGTGATCACTAATTAGGAGCCGTCCCTCTCAGGGGTGTGGACTGATGCTGCTCCTTCATGGGTCCCAGGTTTCAGGTTTCAGCTGATCCTGGAGCAGCATCGCCTCAAAGCGTGACGGGAAGGAGGGACAGCAGCCAATCACAGCAGAGAGCAGAGGTTACCTGGACAGGCAGACATACAGGAAGCAGGAAATCTTAATATTTTAATCATTTTTAATCATCATACGATATAAAAACCAGTGGTAACGCTGCCGGTGTGTCACCTCTCTCTCAGGGGCAGATTGGGGTTACTGAGGAAGGAGAGCTGCTGCTCCAGACTGCACACACGAAAGGCCAGGTAACACGACGACACGATGAGGAGGATGATGCTGAAGCAGGAGGAGAGGACGACAGATTAGTATAAATGTTTAAATTTAATGAGAGGATCTCTATTCTTTAAACACTTAACTCCTATGTGGATGTGGCTGAAGACATCTGTAATGTCACTAAATGACCACTGGGTGGCAGTGTTGACTTCCTTTAGAGGACAGACTGTCTTTAAAAAAGCCAGTTTACACGTTTCTCAAGGATTATTATAACAATAACAAAAAAAAATAAAAAAATAAAATTGAATAAAATAATGATAATAATAGAAATAATACTAATAATAAAATAATAATATATAAAATAATACTAATAAGAAAGAATAAAAAATAAAATACCACTATTACTACTACTACAACTACTACTACTACTAATAATAAAAATACAATAAAATAATGATAAAAATAAAAATCAAACAAGATAATACTTATAATAAATAATAAAATAAAATAATACTTATAAGAAAGAATAAAAAATAAAATAAAATAATACTAATAATCGAATAAAATATAATAATGATAATAATAAAAATAAAACAAAATGCTACTTATAAAAAATAAAATAAGATACTAACAATTAGAAAGAATAGAAAAGTAAATGCTACAATAATGATAATAATAAAATTAAAACAAAATAATACTGATAATAATAAATAAAATAAAATAAAATACTAAAAATGAAATAAAATAATGATATTAATAAAAATAAAACAAAAATATACTGATAATAATAAATCAAATAAAATAAAATAATAAAAATAAAGTAGAATAATGATACTAATAAAAATAAAATAATCAAAATAAAATACAATAATAATATTAATAGAAATAAAACAAT
Organism: Halichoeres trimaculatus; assembly: GCF_033239565.1. Taxonomy (NCBI): domain Eukaryota; kingdom Metazoa; phylum Chordata; class Actinopteri; order Labriformes; family Labridae; genus Halichoeres; species Halichoeres trimaculatus. The sequence continues at coordinate 534,616 of NW_027437181.1, read as the reverse complement.
ATAATACTAATAATAAAAAATAAAATAAAATAATACTAATAAGAAAGAATAGAAAATAAAATACTACTATAATGATGATAATAAAAATAAGACAAAATAATACTGATAATAATAAATACAATTTAATAATAATAATAAAATTAAAAATATATTATAATAATTATTATAATAATAACAATAGTTCTTCCTTTAATATTATTATAAATATGCACTTATTGATACCAGTGCTGAATAGTTTTTTTTAATGATAAATATGTTTTATTCTATTTTTTTTTTTAGCAGACAAAGTGTAAACACATTTAGCTGTGCCAGAGTTTGCGCTGAGCTAATTAGCATCTGTAGTCCCTCTGCAGGAAACAGAGACAAACAAAACAAATTCACTCTACAACCACACCAGGTACCTTCAGAGGAACATTAATGGTACAATAATAAAATATTAGTTTATATAATTTGTGTATAACTTCACAAAAATGAAACAGCAAGGTTAAAAAATGGACAGATTTATCTACGAGGTGTTTTGGAAGCAGTTTGTTTACTTGTCCTGTTTTTCCCAAGGAAGTACCTTTTTAATAATCTAACTGTAACTGTAAAAAATAAGTTTTAATGGTTTTCCTGTGGTCTGTTAGGGGTGTGAAATAAATGCAGACTTGTTAGAGATCATACTTCAACATAAATCTCTGACTTTAGGGTCAAACCTGATATAAACCCTGGGTTACAGCTGTGTTTTCAGACGTGTTTGTAGAAGAAGAGTGGGCTAATTCCCAAAGTAGGGTTCGAGAAATGCCTTTTAAATTCTAAATCTATTTATTATTGATAACTCCTTCTTTCATCTTTTATTTTAAAAACATAAACAAAATGAGGGTTAGGTTCAGAGATGACTGAGGCAGGATAACATCAGCATCAGAGGCGGCAGATTGATCTGAGAAACAACACGAGCACACAGGTGGATTATCTCTCTGCCTCTGACAGGACGAGTATCTGAGGTTTAGTAACTGGACAGATCACAGGTTAGAAAGTTCAGGAACCCTGCTCTAGTTCATCTCTTTGCTTTAGTCATGATTTTGGTGATTTCTGTGTCTTTCTCTGAGAGGATGGGACGGTGGACAGAGCAGGAAGACAAAGCTCGGTGGTTGAGTTTGGTCTGAGGAGAAGAAACGTCTGTGAACACCTCTGCTCCTCCGCTGTGTTCAGCCTGACCTGTTACATCACCTGCTATTTATATCTGTGTGTGTGTGTGTGTGTGTGAGTGTGTGTGTGTGTGTGTGTGTGAGTCAGCTGCTGGTGGAGGTGGAGGTGGTGTTGTGGGTGTGTGTCCCTCTGTAAACTCACAGCAGGGTGAAGAACTTGAGCAGCTGGTACTCCATCTGGCCCAGCTCGGTCCCCGGCTCTGATAAGAGACCTCTGTCTGTCTGCAGCGCTCGCTCTGAACACACACACACACACAGACACACACACACATTAACACACACTTTAATAAAACACATTAACAGTGCTTGACTTGGCGACATAATGACCCCATCAGGTCTCCAGGGTCGTGTGCAGAGTCAGATCCTGGTCCAGTGACTCTGGTCCTGCTCTCTGGAATAAGCCACAGGTTTCAGCATCTACTCAAAATGTTTCTACGTTCTCATGTTCTCATGTTTTCCTGTTTGCTGTGGCGTGATAAGATCAGGTTGTTAAGTCATCAGAGGCTTCGCACAGCTGAGGTCCACCTGATGGAGCGGGGACATTTTCACTGTGGAGGCAGAAAAATGAATCATACAGACAGGAAACTGATAAAAACCTACATCTAATTCAGACTGACCAATTAACTTATAACGAACTAAATTCATGTGTGACTTTAGCATAAGATGAAAAAGAAGGTCTATGACCATAACAGAGGGAAGACCGGGGTCAACATTGGTGAGGCTTTCTGACGGGGGAGGGAACGCCGCCATTTAACAGAGCTGAAAACGGACGAGGATGTCGGCGTCTTTCTGCTGGACAGGTTAGCAAGATTAGCTTTGTGCTGCTTCACAGAACCACAGTAACAGCCGTCAGCTTTCATCTTATTGTCTAATCTGACAAAATGTGCTGTTGTTGTGATGTTATCAGTTATGGCAGTTGAGTTGTGGCTGCTGTTGTCTGACTAGTCAGGGTTACCTTAGCTTAGCAGCTTAGCAGTGTGCTAACCCAGAGTCAGCGTCAGACAAAATGAAACAGGGGGGCATTATGACAGGTGCAGGGGGCAAATTCTTGTTCATTCCTGGATTCATAACCGTTGTGTAAAGTTCTGATTCACATATACAAGGCACCGTACCACAACCAAAGCCACGCCCCTCCCTCTTTTCCCTCCCAACCGTGCACCTTAAGCTCACCAAGGTTAGAGTGAACATCAAACACGGTTCAACAATCAAAGAACCAGGAAACCCAAACAGTAGTAGCGAGCTAAAAATAGAAATAGCTTTAAAACAGCTGGAGCCGGCGAGTGCTGCAGCTAAATCTCCTGAGGACAGCGTCCTCCTGCTCCGTCGTACGTCTGCGGGTCAAGTCTCTTTCAAAGGCTCAACAACCTGGGCCTTTTTGTTGTAGAGCATCGCTCGTCTTTGATCAGAAAATATTTATATATCTAAATATTATAACATCTTTTGCTACAATACTACTAAAACTTGTCACACTACTACTACTTTCAAAACGAGAAATACTGCTTCACGTATTGTAGCGAACTGACCCTCGAGCGTTTGCTGGTCCGGCCTCCGCCATGTTGGTCAGCTACGCAGTTTCTACGGTCGTTTCCATGACGATGTTTATCAACAACCTCTCCACTCATTTTCTCCCAGACCGCTGACTACACCTTTACCTGTGATCTGATCAAACCAGGTGATAACTGGTGTGTGTTTAATGGTGCTGTGCTGCAGCTGAACACACCAGGACTGTGTGTGTTTGCTGTGTGTGTGTGTGTGTGTGTGTGTGTGTGTGTGTGTGTTTGTGTGTTTGCAGTGTGTGTTTTCTTAATGATGGCACAGTGAAAATGACTCAGGCTGTGGACTCTTCATCCTCTGGTCCATAAACTGATCTCCCTCCTCTCTCCTGTTATCCTGTGAGCTCTCCTCTCCTCTCTGCTCTGCTGTGTGTGAAGCTCCTGTAGCTCAGCTGTTAGCTCAGGTTAAAACATTCAGTCAGCGTACAGATCAAATATAGATCAAATATAGATTATATAAACAAATCACAGCCTGACGCTCCACCTGAAGCTCCTGATGGTCGAACGTCAGACCTTTACAGAGAGACGTAATCGTGGGTTCATATCCAGAGAGGATCCTGATCCCTCAGTGTTTATCAGTCCGAGTCCTCAGACGCTCTGACAGCACACATTGTTGGTGATAATCTGGATTTAATCTGCATCCGAGCATGCTCAGGATTTAATCTCCATTTGGAGCTTAATGTGTCGTTACATAAGAGAGAGGCTGACGTCCAGGAGCAATTACTCTCTGTCCCCATCCATCTCCAACACACACACACACTCACACACACACACACCGCTCTGATGAAATGAAAACACACACACACACACACACACACTCTACAGAGATCATAGAAACATCAGGAAGGGTCAAACTGTTGACTTCCTGTATCAAAGTGACACTGACAACATTTCACAGACTTTGTCCCTGACTCCTCTCAACAAACAGGAATCATCAATAAAACCTGACGAGCATCAAACTTCCTGTTTCCTGAGCTTCATCGTGTTCAGACAGTCTTCAGACTGTTTTTACTCTGAGGGCTGATGAAATACTGAACGTTTCACAGCTTTTCACCCCGCTCCACTGGACCAGATCACCTGACCTCCACCTGTGGCTAACCTCAAGTTTTACAGCCCTGGAAGATAACTACATCTACAGAAAGACTAATCTTGAAGAAAACACAGATTTTAATTCTGTGTGGATGAATTCATTTAACTGACAACGTGCTGGATTAATATTCCTGATTGATAGGTGAGAAGACATTAGACAACAACAAAAATGATGAGATGAGCGATATTATCAATATACTTTATCCAATTACAAAAATCCTTTCAAAAATTCCAAAAGTTTTTTTTGGTTTCGGATTTTTTAAAAATATTGTTTTGATTTAGGATTTTTTTAATTATTATTTTTTTGAAATTTCATTTTTATTTTTTTTAAAGAAATATAGATTTTAATTCTGTGTGGGTGGATTCACTTTACTGAGAACATGCAGGATTAATATACATAATTGATATGTGAAGAGACATGAGCAAACAACAAAAAATGATGAGATGGGTGACATTATCAAAATATGTTATCAAATTTCGAAAATCCTTTCAAAAATTCCAAAAGTTTTGCAATTTTTTTTATTTTTTTTTGTCTTGAATTTTTTTTTTATTTTAATTTTTTATAATTTTTCTTACATTTTTTAAATTTTATTTTATTTTATTTTTGAAAGAAAATAGAGATTTTCATTCTGTGTGTATTGATTCATTGAACTGACAACGTGTCTGATTAATATATATGCTTGATATGTAGAAAGACTAGAGACAAACAGAAATTTAAATTTCTTCCTCAGTTTTAAAAATTTCAAAATTGTTTGAATTTTTGGCATATATTTTACCATTGCAATTTTTTTAGATTTTTCAAATTTCTGAAAGTTTTTGCAGATCTTTTAAATTCCTTTTTTTTTTTTTCTTTTTTTTTAAATTTTATTTTATTTTTTAATTTTCCATTTTTTTTTTTATTTCAAATTTCTTAAGAAATATTTACACAATTTTTTAAGAATAAAAAACATAAATGACATGAAAAATTTCACCTATTAATAAAAATCTTGTGTCATTCAGATAATCATTCACTAGATTTTAATTATGTACAGAATTTTACACACTATATTTTCTTTATTGTGAAGATAAAGTCGATTTTGTGGCTCCTGAGTGACTTTGATCCAGCTGAGCTGAGGAAAAATGGCTCCTTTAAAAGTACCCCCGTACTAGACAAGACCACCACAGCTGGGGGGTCAGCTTACTGAGGACAGACAGAGGGGAGATAAAAACAGGAACATCCAGCCTGCAGATCTCACCTCCCAAAGTTCCTGGAACTGTGGAAAGTACTAACCCTTAGGTTCATGTAGTTCCAGGGGAAAAAACTCCTGAACACGCTCAGAGAAACTTTCCAACCAGTGGAAGAGGAAACACTGTTCTCTTTCCATTAATTGTTTTTTGATCATGACAGTAGCCAGATATTCAGATATTTCTGCTTATAGATAATTAAAAACCAGGCAAACAGCTCAAAGTGAATCTTTCGACCAATCAGTGCTGAGGACGTCACATCCACACAGAGACTGAACGTGGTCGTTGTCAGACTCTCTCCTCACCTTCCAGCAGCTGCTCCGGTTTGAAGGGTGCGTCAGCGGCGGTCAGGCCGCCCGTGGAGTTACCCAGCAGGTCAGGGAGGGAGGAGGACACAGACACCACCGAGGGTTTCCTTCGCCACTTCAACACCGAGGGGAACTCATCCACGGCGGGGAACTCGTCTGCAGCCGGGAACTCGTCCTGTGACGGAGGGAGGAGACACGGACAAGACCTTAATGCTCCAGAAACCAGCTCAATAACCCAACACTGTCACCTTTTTTAAAGAATGATCCATGTTTAAATGGAGTTTATCCTCTGTGCCAAAGCAAAGAGCAAATCCATAACGTCCTGAAAACTGAGTCAAGTTTCCCTCATCAAACTTTTAATTTGATGGATCTGATTGTTCTTTAAAATAAAAGCCGTCCGGTGTCAGAGAAACGTCTCGTACTGACACTGGAGGTGAGTCACAGAGCTCGTTGATAACATCGCGCAGACTCAGAGATATTTCAGAGTGATCGATCGGTGGCGTCGCTGTGTGAAGGACAGTCCACCTCCAGGTCAGGAGGAGCAGTTAAACTGAGCGTTAAAGTCAGACGGTAAACTATCAGACGTTAAACTCTTTGATCTGTACATTTTTATGACCTCACAGCGTTTATGAAGGACGCTTTATGACTCACCAGCGATAAGGTGGGCTCCTCCATGAACTGCTTCAGGCTCAGACTCTTTCCGTTCACCTGGAGGGAGAAAGTAAACACTCTTCACCGACGTGTGTGACACACACAGTGCTTCATGACGGCGTGTATTCACAGCGTCTCACCTGCAGGTGTGTGCAGATCCTGCGGAGGACGTCGTACACGCTGTCTCTGGACAGCAGAGACACAAAGACATACTGAGGAAATGAAAAGAGAAGGAAACTTTTAACATTTCATTCAGAGGGTGAACGTCACGTTAGTGAAAAATGGCCGACAGCAGCTGTAAAGTTTGCAGCACATAAACAGAAGCTGCAGGCTGTGGGCTCTGGAGGTGACGTCACTCTGCACAGAGTTATGAGTGTTTGTTACATGCATTATGTAACACACACGTTACACAACCTCACAGAGTGTGTGAGGTGTGAGGTGTGTGTCCCTGAGCCGTTGGTACGCTGACCGAGGAGGGCTGGAGTCAGAAACATCACAAACTGTCAGAGGGACAGGTTCAGACGCAGGATGGAAACAGTCAGTGCACAGAGACAGACCTCTGACCTTTGACCTCTGACCTCTGACCTCTGACCTCTGACCTCTGGTTAGAAACTCAGCCTGAACTCACTTCAGGAAGGAGGGTACGTGTTTAGAGTCTGAGGAGCTAATCAATACATTTAATTCTCAAAGCTAATCCAGGTTTCACTTCAGTTGACCTATGGCTAAGCCCCGCCCACACAGACAATGAGCCAATCACGGTGCCTGTAGCTTTCCAATGCACTCAGAAAGTTGGTTTTCGTCCAGTTTTCTGATTTTTTTTTAACCCTTTTCTCAGACTCATCTGAGCAGAGAAAAGTTTAATCTTTGGATGAAGTTGTGAAGCAGACCAACATCATCTCTGAGTGAATCAGATGAAGAAGGACGTCTCCATCTGCTCTAAGATCAGCTGACTGAGTATCTGAAATATAAAGTCATCTTTAACACTAAAACCACCACTGCAGTCTGACAGACACTGGGATTTTCTCTAATGTTAGCTAAAGTTAGCCTAGCATTAGCTCCTAGCTGCGTTGCGCATCATGTCTCTTTGTTTGTTGGGAGTTCATTGGCCTGTTTTTTTTTTCTCTAGTTAAGCTAACGTTAGCTTCTGGAGCTTAGCTTCATTAGCTTATCTGTAACAGCTGTGATAACAAACTAACAGAGACACACTCTGAGACAAAGATGGTAAAAAGGAGGTTATATTTTGTCCTGACCAACGGTCTTCAACCTCTGGCCCTTTGTCTCCTCTGCAGTGGCTCCTTGTAGCTTTAAAAAAATATGATTGAAATAAAGAAAAGCTATTTTTCTTACAGAGGGTATTGATGATTAAAGACACTGACACTAAAATTAAAATTATTTAATGATTATTGAATGATTTTTTAATTGATATACATGATTAATCTGTGGCAAGACATAAGCAAACAACAAAAAATGAGATGAGCAATTTTATCAATATGTTATCCAATTTCAAAAATTCCAAAAGTTTTGCAAATTTTTTAAAGTTCAATTTCTTTTCAAAATTTTTTAAATTTTAATTTTTTTTTTTTTAAGTTCAAATTTTTTTTAGTAATTTTTTTAAATTTCTATTTTTTGGGGGGGCGTGGGGGGGGATTTCAATTTTTTCGTTTTTTAAGTTTTGGATTGATTCATTGAACTAACAACATGCTAGCTTAGTATACATGATAAATGTCAGTAAAAAACAAAAAATAATGAGTTGAGCGAAATTATTAATATACATGATCAAAATCATAAAATTTTTCTAAAATTTTGAGTTTTTGCAAATTTTAGAAATTTCATATTTTCTTTTTATTTCTTTTTATTCTAATTTTTTGAAATGTTTGCAGATTTAAGTTTCTTTTTTTTTCCTTTTTTTTTTTTCAATTTCACAATTTTTGCATTTATTTTTTTTAATTTCCAAGTTTTTTCATATTTTGGCAAATTCATTAGAAATAAAAAACCAAGAGATCACAAGTACAGTCGCATGAATTAAAAAAAAACAAAACATTTAGATAATTATTTACTAAATTTTAACTCTGTATGAGATCATATTGGTATTTTGTCTTTATTGTGAAGATAAAGTAGATTTTGTGTTTCCTGAATGACTTTAATCCAGGTGAGCTCCTATGAAAGTAAAGGTTGCAGACCCCTGATCATGACCAATCCTGATCCTCTGTCTTGTCTGAGATGCTGTTGCTAACCAGATGCTAACATGAACCAGATGCTGTTTATCAGGTTTTTTGTGGGAGCTGTAAATTTAGTCTGAAGCTTTTTATCGACCTTCTCAACAGTAAAATGATTTTCTAACTTTGACAAAAGTTCAAACATCTGTCAGAGCAGTTTTCCTTTAAAGCTCTGGTGCTAAGCTAAGCTCTTTCAGGGAATGCTAACAGGTATTTGAAATGGTTCCCACGTGCTAACGTTAGCCTGCTCATTATCATCAGTCATGTGTTGTCTGAGCCGGCACAGGAGCTTGAATGTACTTAATGTCTTTGAAGGCCTCACTTGATGACAGGCTGCTGTGACAGAGAGTTAAGCTCCTCTGAACGTTTCGCTAATGGAGGAAAAACCCTTCACTCAGCGTCAGGGTCTCCACGCCGCCGCTATCTATAGCCCGCTGTTGTTTTTTCCATCACACCTCCTCTGGAAAACACGCCGCGCCGCGCTGATCAGCGGACGTGTTTCAGCTCAGAGCGGCCGTGGGGAGAGTGTTTACCTTCTGGCCCGTGTCTGTGGTGATGGCCAGGCCGTTGGGCACCAGGCCCGCCGTTTTGTGCTTCTTCACCAGCCTCACAGAAACAACGGGGATCGCCACCTGCAGAGACGGAGAGAGGCACGAACAGCATGAGGGGGAGGACGGGGGAGGGCGGGGGAGGACAGGGGAGGACGGGGGAGAGCGGGGGAGGACGGGGGAGGGCGGGGGAGGACGAGGAGAGCGGGGGAGGACGGGGGAGGGCGGGGGAGGACGAGGAGAGCGGGGGAGGACAGTTTAAGAGATAACAGCCTTAGTGCGACACACACTGAAATGCACTGTGGGTAAGAGCAGGAGCGGACATGAAACGTGTCTGGTTTCAGTCAGAATGTGAAGAATGTGGACTGAATAAGAAGCTTATTGTCACTCAGACCACATCAGACCACATCAGACCACTTCAGACCACATCAGACCACATCGGGAGAGGCTGCTCCCAGGGCCGTGAAGGGGGGGAACAATGCACAGCATCAAAGAGAAAGTCCCAGAGCTGGTCCAGGTGACAGGGTCAGCTCTTGGTGCATGGCCCCCCCATGGCCCCCCCATGCAAACGCGTGATTACAGACACGCTGGTTAAGCTGCGTCTCTGAAGTCCGTCCATCTCACCTCCTTTATCTCTGACACACACTTCGAGGTCCGTACCTTTATGTCTTTACCGAACAGGTTTGCGTAGAAACACAGCCAGTTCCTGGAAATGTAGAGCCGGCCCTGGAGGAGGATATCTCTGAGCAGAGCGCAGGAGTACACTGACAGGAGGAGGAGCAGAGAAACAAACACCATTAACAACAGAAAGAAGACCAACTCCTCACTCCTCCCTCACAGTTTAGGCTCAGGGACAGGACGTATCGAGCGCCCGGTGAAGCAAACAGACGCTGACACTCAGCAGACGTGATTTTGAGTTTGACCAGACGGAGGAGCTGAAGGAGGAGGCAGAGCCAGAGGAGGAGTTTCAGAAACACGGGTTACAGGAGGACGCTTTAAGGCCAGGAGAGACAGATACTCCTCTGAACTCACAGCTCGTTACTGATCATTTCTCTGAAATATTAAAACTCCTGCTTTAAGTTTCTGTATTTATATCATCCTTTCTTTACTGAAGGAGAAAAATCTCTCTCTTTATGTCTTCAGCTTCTTCATGGTGTTGTCAAACGGAGCTCGACAACCCAGGAAGGAAAACTGAGAAACAGCTTTTAGGAACAACTGATTTTGGAGCTGATAATCTCATTCTGAGTCGTGGATTAAGATTAAGGCATTTATAAGGAAGTGAGACTTTTTCAAGATCCAGTAAAAACTTCTCACAGTCTGACTTTAAGACAACAGGAGGATTATAGTTCAAAGGTTCACTGCAAAAAACTGAAATCTTATCAAGTGTTTTTGTCTTATTTTCAGTAGAAAATGTCTTTCTAGACTTGATCTGAGCCACATTCACCTGATCAGTCCAGAAAAATGTCTGATTTCAGGTTGTTTAAAGACAAAATGAGGTCTGGATTGCCTGTAAGAAGTAAAAATAATCTGTCAATGGAACAAGAGAAAAGTTTCTTGTAATAAAGCATTATTTTGGTTTTAAGCAAAGTTTCAAGCTTTTTTTTTCTTTTTCCATTGACTGATTTTTTTTTCTTTTTTTTCTTTATCCATTGGCTGATTTTTTTTTTTTTTTTTTTTCCATTGGCTGATTTTTTTTTTTTTTTTTTATTTTTCCATTGGCTGATTTATTTTTTATTTTTTTTTCTTTTTCCATTGGCTGATTTATTTTTTCTTTTTTTTTCTTTTTCCATTGGCTGATTTATTTTTTATTTTTTTTTTATTTTTCCATTGGCTGATTTTTTTTTCTTTTTCCATTGGCTGATTTTTTTTCTTTTTTTTCTTTTTCCATTGGCTGATTTTTTTTTTCTTTTTTTTCTTTTTCCATTGGCTGATTTTTTTTCTTTTTTTTCTTTTTCCATTGGCTGATTTTTTTTTCTTTTTTTTTCTTTTACCAATTGCTGATTTTTTTTTTTCTTTTACCAATTGCTGATTTTTTTTTAAACTTGTTACAGCACATCAGACCTCATTTTTGGATTTAAATACCTTTAATAAAAGACATTTTTCCGCACTGATCAGGTGAATGTGGTTAGTATCGAGTATAATAAGACAATTCTTGTTTGAAATAAGACAAAAACACTTGATAAGATTTCAGTTTTTGCAGTGTGAACTAGTGCTGCACGATTTGGGGAAAAGGTGCGATTTGCGATTAGGTGGACAATATTGCAATTGCGATTGTGCTTGCGATTTAATAAAAAAAGTTGTGTCATGATGAGTCTACAGGCTTGCTTGGTTATCATGGAGAAAAATCTGAATTGCATGTGCTGACGTGATTGCGATTGTGATTGCGATATCCTCTTTTGCGATTACGTAATTGCGTGTGCTGACATTGTGATTGCGATTGCGATTGCGATAATCGTGCAGCCCTAGTGTGAACTATTCCAGACAATATAGCAGTGATTGGCATCATCAACAACAACAACAACAATTGTTTCCAATATCTTTCTGCAGCAGTGAAATAAACTTACTTTAAGTAAAAATTGTCTTATTATAATCAATCTGAGCCACATTCACCTGACCAGTCCAGAAAAATGTCTGATTTTAAGTTTTTTAAAGACAAATTGAGGTCTGAATTGCTAAAATAAGTAAAAATATAAATCTGCCAATGGAAGAAGAGAAAATTTGCTTGAAACAAGAATAATGAGTTAATGCAAGAAACTTTTTTCTTTGTCTTTAAATAATTAGAAATCAGATTTTTTCTGGACCTGTCAGGTGAATGTGGCTCAGATTGAGTCTAAAAAGACATTTTCTACTGAAAATCAGAGAAAAACACTTGATAAGATTCAGTTTTTACTGTAAATTGGCTAAAGCTAATTAGGAACTTTGAGCCCTGTTAAAAATCAAAGCTGGTGCAAAAAAAAGAATTAAAAGAAAATGAATGAAAGGAAGAAAGAAAGAAATAATAATGTGAATTAACCCAGATTAGAGAGCAGATTAGGATGACAGAGCCCAGCATGCAGAGCAGGTAGATGGCGTGGATGGCGTGGATGATGACGTACCTTTCATGAGGATCTCGTCCTTGGGCACACACGGGAACAGTTTGTGGTACTGCGAGTTGTACTTGCTGACAGTCTGTGCAGAGGGACAGGGCAGAGTCATGAGCAGCTCCTTGGCGGACCGGCCCGTCTGCAGGGCACCGCCGCCCCCGCCACCGCCGCCGCCACCAGCGGCCACCCCGGCTCCGCTCGCCGCAGACACCACCCTCTCCCTCAGAGGGCGCGAGCTCTGCACCAGGCTCAGCACG